>NC_143515.1:34236576-34554076 GCF_031878675.1 Megascapheus bottae
GAAAGGGGGGGAACAAGATGATTGGGAGTGGGTGGGGGGAGGGAAATGGGGACAAAAACATGAGAAGGGGTATCAATGTTCAAGATGGCTTTATTGCTGGGCAATGTATAGAAGGGTTGCAGTTACATTTGCCAACAACAAAAAAATTAGAGTGAGGATTAGAACTCAAACAGGTAGTTGAAGAGTGACATCTCATGACCACTGTGCAACATACTCTAAATATAGTTATGACTAGACTGTAAGAAATCAGAATCTTAGCCTGGCACCAGTGACTTATGCCTGTAATCCTAGTTACTCAGGAGGCTATGATCTGAGGATCCTGGTTCTAAGCTAGCGTAGGCAAACAAATCTATGAGACTCTTATCTCCAATTAACCAGCAAAAAATTCAGAAGTGAGGTATGACTCCAGTACCAGAATGCCAGCCTTGAGTGAAAAAGCCAGGCAAGACAGTGAGGCCCTAAGTACTGGTATGCATGTATGTGTGTGCAGGCACACACGTGCACACACACACACACACACGCACACAATCTTGTACAAATCAGTGAAACAGATAATAGTGTAAGAGAGAGAAGAAGAAAAGAGAATGGGAAGGAGCTAATGCATATGTGAGGCTGCTATCAATAAGCAGATGAAATAGTTCAATAGGAAAAAAAAGCAAGCAAGTGACATAAACAGAGAACTCATGAAGAAAAACAGAGACAAGACACATGTTCATTAAGAAGAAGGCTTCTAAAAACAGGAAGGAAAAGGGAAATGAAGTCAATTCGCACACTGTAATGGCTCTCTTTGTGTATTTGGCTCCTAAGAGCTATCAAGGATCTATGCCAAAGATTGCTAGACCTTTCAGACGGTCCTCAAAATAAGGACTGACATCTCAAAATGTGGTAGGAGACCCTAGCTGCCCCTGTTACCCCAAAGAGATGATTGAATTTCATTCTCCTTTGGAGGCCAGACTGGGCTGGAAACACAGACCAGTGGGGACAACAGGGACACATGAGCAATTGGACACTGAAGGCTAACAGGAGTTGAGGTCCAGTCTTCTCTTCAGTCATCATGGCTTTGACATGATGCCCTGGGGAAACCTCTTTCCTCTCTGTACCTCAGTTTGTATACGGATAAAATGGGCTCATAGAGCTGGGTATGGTATAATCCTAGCTACTCAGGAGGCTGAGGTATGAGGATCATGATTCAAAGCCAGCCTAAACACTAAAGTCCATGAGACTCTTATCTACAATTAACCACCAGAAAACTGGAAGTGGCACCGTGGCTCAAGGGGTAGGGTGGAAGCCTTGAGCTGAAGAGCTCAGAGACAGTGCGCAGGCCCAGAGTTGAAGTCCCATAACCAACAACAACAACAAAAAAGGACTGAAAATGATGATATCTACCTTATAGAGCTGCTGTGGGATTCAATGAGTTCATTCATTTTTAACATTTAAAGCAATTCCAAGTTTGTTCCATCTTAAATGTTCATCAGTTACTTTGTATCTCACTTAAAAACAAAATATCACCTTGACCACAGCATCCATTCTCCTAGAGCGCCGCTATCACTGGAGAAGCTCAGCCATAGTTAGACATTCTGGGCCTCTCCCCTATCATCTCCCTTTCTCCATTAAAAAAGAAATACCCCAGCTGTGCTGGAGTTGGTAACTGCTTTGCTCCCAGGGTGTTGCTGAGCCTCTGTTTGCTCCTTGCAAATGCACAGGACCTGTTCTATCACAGCCCAAAATGAAGAGGTAACTCTTGACAAATTGCAAGTACCAGGGAAGCTTGCTCCCCATACAGCTTCTGGGCATCTCAAGCCCAAGAAGAGCAAGACCTTCACTGGACAGCTACACACATCGCTGTGTGGCTACAGGCCTCCTGGTGCCTTTCTAAGCTGACTACTCCTTCTAGGCTGGCCTAACAGCTGTGAATCCTAAGATTTTTTTTTCACTTAACTGTGTTACTACTAAGAGTTTCCACATCCTGGTGACTGGATGCATGAAACACCAATGTCATTAGACTGTTGTAGATGATTAGGTTTTGATCAATGTCCTCAGTCTTCCTTCCCTTCAAGATCAACCTGGGCATGGTGTCACACACATCTGTCAGCTTGTCACTTCAGATACTCTGGAGATATTAAGAAAGAGGATTGAGATCCAAGGCTGGCCTTGGGAAAAACTCTAAACTCTATCCAAAAAATAACTGAAGCTGTAGAGATGGCTCAAATGGTAGAGCACCTTCCTAGTATGTGTGGGTCCCAAGTTCAAACTGCCACCAGAAACATAAGATAAAATAAAATGCCCGAACCTTTGCCTACATCCCAGGAGCAAACTTCCTTTCCGGGTGCAGGTCCAAGCCTTCTGGTCTTGATTTACAATCTCTATGACACACATCTTGTAGATCTTCCCGAGATAGGGAGCTGGATGGAGAGAGACTTTGGAGATGTGCCATCTCAACACCTTCACAGAGAGGAGAGCTGAGATCCAGAGCCAGAAAATGGCTAGGCCAAGACCACATGTAGAACCAAGATCAAAACCCAGGCTTTGAGTCTCCCAGGCCAGGACTCCCTCTCCTGGAGCTCTTGGGCATTTTCTTCATGACCTCTTTCTCCATTCTCCTACTCTTGGTTGAGCTCCTAATTTCTTCAACATTTGCTGAGCTTGCTCAGAGGAGGGGTTGCTTAGCAACAACCAATAGTCCAAATGTTCTGGTGTACAGAATCCTTTCCTCGGTTTCCATATAATGCTGCTGGAAACTGGGTTCAGGTGTGAGAGGGATATGGTGAAAAATTGAGAGTCCCAGAGCTCACTTTAGACTTCCTGAATCAGAGTTAGGGTCATGGTTCAGGAATCCGCTTTGAGATTCACCAATATGAGTGGCTCATGGTGGATCTCCTTCCTACCACTTTCATGCTGAGCAAACTGGATTCCTGGAACCCTGTTTCTTGACATCCTGGATGGAGTGAGAAGGAAGGATAGCAAAGACACAAAGTAGAGAAGATAGAAACTGGCCCTCGGATGTGTGTCCCTGGCCAGGAACTGCAGGGTCTTCTGGGTGACCATGGATGTCCTGGATCTGTTATAAGTTAGTGGAAGGATGGTGCCTTGCTCCTCACCTTATGAGAACTCTTTACTTCTCTCCTGGGAAGTGAAGCATTAGGGCCAGTGCTGTCTCTGTACTGCCCCCGGATGACCATATCTGGCCACAAGTAAGGGGAAAGATAAAAGTTCAGGAGAACAACAAATGAGAAGAGCTTCGGCAAAACTTCTGGATACTGAGGGCCAAGTTTGAGCAAAGCCTCCTGGAAAGTCAGGACCAAAAGCTGCAAGGAACAAGGCATTGCTCTCCACCACTCTGGAGAATGGTAGCTGAGGAAGTCGTGTAAGATAAAAAAGAATATTTGCTAGATGTAAAATAATGGATAAAAGACTTGGCCAGCCTCATGATAAGTTAGCTGCTGTTGGAAGTATGTGCGTTACGGATTAACTTCCTGGAGGTAGGGAGCAGGGGAAAGACTCTCTAAGCCTCTCCTCACCCAAGGAACCCAGGACTCCCCATTGTAAGGCTCCTCATCAGTAAGCAAAGACCAGTTGAAGACCAAGTAAGTGTAAGTGCTCCGGAGTCTTCCTAGCCCTGCTTCTCTTCTTCACCCTGAGTGCTATGTCGAGGAAAATCCTGGTGCTGAGTGTTGGGAGCACCAGCGAGGGCCAGCAGTGGGCTCCATTTGTCCATTTCTGGAGCATGCTATAAACAAAATTAGGTCCAGGTTGTGATGCTGAGCCCACCCTAGGACTTGCACTTATGTCTCTGGAGGGCAGAGTTGTCTGGGCTCTCTCTCTCTGAGAATGCCCCTGCTCCTGAAGAGATAGTGAGGACGTCATCTTCTTCATTTCCTTCTGTGCATGGCTTCTTCTTCCAGGGCCAACTGTAAGCAGGTGGCTGTGGATACTGTAATGCCAGGTGTGGTCACCCTAGACCATGCCCACATTCACATTGCATGAAACTGGGCGTAAGGATAGTTTGGGGATCTCTACTTCCTGGCATTGGGTGTCAGAGAAGAGCCAGATTGAGGGGACATCTCTCCGCTCCTGTACACCCCAGGGAGGAACATTGCCTTCCTTCTGAGGAGACCCCCAGGGTGCATTCCTAGTTTAATGAGGACATTACTGAACATGTCTCCGAAGTTTCTAGATCACATGTCCTGAACCTGAGTTCGAGCTGACCTTGACTGATCTTATCTACACACCATGACTCATCCAGGTAAATCCTGTGGTCACAAGGATGGTCACAGCAAAATGGAATGATGTGTCTCAAACACACCATGTTGCTGGGCTTGAGCTCAGGCAAGGTTTTCCCTCCAAGGTTTTCCTACCACTGGGAGGTAGGGCAGAACTTCCTCTCACCCAACAGTCATGGACCTCAATTTCCTAGTGAGCTGAGTAGCTGCTCACACTACTACTCAAGATGATGAAGGAGGGCAGAGGAAGATTGAAAAAATGGATCCCCAATCCTAATACCTGGCCTCCATACCATCCACGAGAGGGTTGGACACAGCAACTGCCAATATCCCATGACACAAATAAAGCATTATCTATCACTGTATCACTTTCACTTCTCACACACAGCTAGGCACATAACAGTGTATGCATAAAGAAATGACCAGATGGGTGAAGACAAAGCTTTGTTCCTCTTGAATCCCTCTCCGGGCCACTCAGTTCTACAAATATCCAAGCTTCTGAGGGCCGAGGTTGGTGGGACTGCACCTTCACCCCATCAGTCAGGTACTCAAGGTCATTTTTCTAGGAGACAGAAAGGGACTTTAGGATGCTGAGCTTAAGCAAGATGCTGGGTGACCCATCACCCTGGTTGTGGGGTGGATTACTGCGGATGAATGTTGGGCTTGTCACAGAATCCATGAGCCACATGGTAGCCAACTCGCAGCCATAGAATGTGTTCCAACCACCCGTGGAAGAGCCACAGAGTATTTTCCAGCACCTTTGTCCATTTCAGCAGTGTGTTTCCCTTAGAAATAGCAACAGAATTAATTAGAAGGGGACAAAGACAGGGATCCCTTTGAGAGAAGTTTACTACCCTCAGGGAAGAAGGCCTCAGAAGTGTTAAAACTGAGTGCCTTTATACAAACGAATATTCTTGGCAGGATCCTGTGGATGCTTCTTTGGAACCACAGAGAAAGGATTTGAGAGAAGCAAGAACGGGAGGGGAGATTGAGAAGGAGAGGGAGGGGAAAGAAAGGGGATGGGGAGTTGGGACCTTCCTGGGTACCAGACAGTCTAACTTTTATAGGTTCTACCCCAGAGTATATAAAAGAATTAAAATGCACCCAGGTCCCACATTAAATAGAATTATTTTGCTATAAAATACTTGGAAAGAATTTTTATAATTTTGCTTTTGAAATTATTTGGCTGAAGTTTACTCACTTCGTTTACGATTGACTCTGACTTCCCAGCCATCAAACATATGCAGGAATCGGTACAAGGCGAGAAAAACCTAAGGTACAAATTGTTTTCAAATGGATGGAAATTCTCACGGGTATATCACTGAATAATTAATGATGTTAGAATGTATTCACGAAATATTTATTATTTCCAAGTTTGCTCTTTTATTCTTTTTGAAATTGATTTCCTTTCCCTTCCCTCCTCCAGCCCCCCCCCCCATCCCACCAGGTCACAACGTTTTGCTTGGGTAAAGAGCCAATGGATCTGAAACACTGAAAGGTTTATAGTAAAACAGTCCCAGGGAAGGATGGAAAGAGCCAGGCTCCCATGAACAAATTCCTCTCACCTCTAGGCCACACCATTCTCCAGGACAGCCGTTCCTCCAGCTGCCCTGTCCACTGCACGAAGCAATGGCCTGGATTGAGAGGTTGCCTAGGAACCAGGGAGCAGGGCCTTAGAGAACTTAGGTCAGTCTGGGTCAATTTGTCACACTTAATTGTGGACCTGGGGTTATGAGAACCTCATCCCAGGCCAGGGGACTTCTGAGGCCACCTGGGGCACAGCCATGGGGCGTCTGCACTTTGTAACTTGGATTTCTAGTAACTAGCCTTGGGAGGCCTGGGGAGGGAACAGAAAGCCCTTGATGGACTTCTGCGTTCAGTCACTACAGAGGTTTTATGATCTGAGAGGTGAACCAGGGAACAGCCGCAGGCTATTCAATCTTGATACTAACATACTGAGCGAAAATGCAGACCAACCACTTGTGTTTGGGTTTTTTTTTTTTTTAACAACAAAAGAAATAAAACTCAGGGCTCACATCAGGTAACTTCTGGGATTTTGCAAGCCTCTGAGGCTTTACTGGAGAAGTCCCTGCCTCCTGGCAGCTCTGCAAAGGTTCACCATCACAGGCAACACCCTCAAGAACCTGTCCCTGGAGCCCAGAACTGGAGTCTGTAAGCCTTGCTCTTGGTTTACGGGGTGCAGACTGTTGCCCCTGACACACACACCCATGGCAGAATTGGAGAAGTCCCTTCCCTGGTTGAGTGTGGCTGACGAAGTCATATTAGCAAATGAGGTGTTGTGATTAATGGGGTCTCTTCTACACGTCAGGATGATGCATGGGCTGTAGGAAGTAGGCCTGACCGCAGGGTGGGAGGCCATGCTGGGACCACACCCAGCAGAGCCCCGTCAGACTGGAGCTTGGCACTAACACATGATAGAGACATATTGCATGTTGAATGAATGGTCTGTTGATGAAAACTTCACTATAAAGAGAGCACCACGTGGGGGAGGCCAGTGGAGGACTGATGCTGTCAACTGTTTTCTGAAGCACTGAAATACAAAGAGTAAGACCTTGACTTTGAAGTTTCTTGCTTTTCTCTGCTCTTTCTCCAAGCTCCCTCCACAGGTGCCTTCTGCCTCTCACACTGGCTGTGTATTCAGTGGAAGTTCTGTTGTAAGTCAGCCTTCGTTTTCAGTAACTTCATTCAAATGGTAGGTGTGTGTTGTTGGCATGACAGTTGGACATAGGTAGTTCTGGTTAGCCCATGACTTCCTTCCATATCCAGAGACCCTGGCTTCTTCCATCTTTTGTCCCATCACCCCATAAGTCCTCAAGTGTCTTTCTATTTATCTGGTAGATGGATGGATGGTCAGAATGGAGACAGGATAGAACCACTTTGGAAGTCCTTTAGCTGGGAAGGGAGCCACATATCATTGGTGACAACAAGTCACATAGCACATGATACATCCCAAGTGCTAACACACTATAGCACCAGTCACTGCCCTTGGTGCTTCATGTGATCACCACCAAAGTTCTATGAGCAAATATCAGCCTCTTTCATTAGCTCCAAGATGCACCTTTTATTTTATTTTATTTTCCCACATTTCAGCTCCTCTGAAATTGGGACTTGCTCATTATAATCAATGGTAACTTATGCTGGTCATAAACCATATACCAGTCATGATGGCTAGCAAAAAATCTTCCTCTGAATCAAGAAATCTCCATTTGTACAGTTTCCAAAGTCTACAGAATTGGAAATTTATTTCTAGAGAGGTTAGAGAACTTGTCCTAAATCACATAGCCATTTCCTCATTCTCTGCTTCCAACAGACTGTGAGACTTGCTTTGGGAAATCAGCCATGTGTACCATCTTCCTCTTCCCAGAGTTCTCTTCAAGGGCTGAGAAGAAGTCTGGCCTTCTTGTGGAAGGTGTGGGGAAAGTTTTTCTCCAAGATCAAGGGTCCCAAATTGGCAAAAGTCAACCCATAGCCTGAGGGTTGGGAGTTTAGTTACAAGGACATCTCCTGAAGCCAGGATGTTTGATACAGTCTTGCCTGGATGATAACTTAATTTCTGAAAAAGCAACAAGTGGGACTGGAATGATATACTGAAAGCTGATCAAGTGGGAAGCATGTGGCACAAAATGAAAGTAATAAGGACCTGTGGAAAAGAATTTTATCATGCTGGCATTCACAATGTTGCAGGAAGGTAGTGGTGGCAAGACCAGTTATACAGGGTGAGCCTTGAGAATATAGATTGCTTTCAAATGGAAAAAATATGGAAGATGACTCAAAAACACCAACAACAAATAAGAAGCAAGTTGGGGTTGGGAGTGTTGCCTAGAGGTAAAGTGCTTGCCTAACATGCATGAAGCCCTGGGTTCCATTCTTCAGTACTATATACACAGAAAAAGCCAGAAGTGGCTCAAGTGGTAGAACACCAGCCTTGAGGAAAGCCCAAAGACAGTGGTCAGGCCCTCAGTCCAAGCCCCAGAACTAGCCAAAAAAAAGCAAGGTGGTGGGAGAAGAAATTCAACATATAACCAAGAACAAAAAGAGCCCCCTCTGAAAAAAAATTGAAGCCAACCCACAGATGTCTCACAGATCAGAACATTAGGGATATCCCAGAAAAGAGGTATCAAAACTTAAAAGGGCCAATGATGAGAGAAATTTCTGTGCTCTTCCCTCCTAAGCATAATCTCATCTTCCCAGGATAGTGACCAAGCATCCATGGAAATGGTTCTCATAAGGGCAGCAATCTGAGATATAGAGAAGTCCAGGTGAGCCCAGGTAGAGCAGGCATCTCTCCAGGCTAACATGAGAGATAGGGCCAAGGAAATCTCTTAGAGATGAGGAGAAAGTTAAAATCTAAAGACCTCCTTCACTTTTTTAGATGAATTTTGCAAAGGATTTTGGATGTTACAAACAGAAAGCCTACTTCTAGAGACAGAACAGGCCCAGGTCTTGCACTTCGGAAGCTACCAGTGGTGCTATGACTCGTAGCCACAGTTGCTCAGATTCTCATAGTCCACTTCCAGCACAGTCAGTGTGGCCATGGGCAATTGACTCAGGAGGTCATTCCCTGAGGACACCTCCACAGGCCTGCACCCACTTTTGAGAGCTTCTCTTTGGGTTACAGCAGTGGGATTCCCCAGAAGTCTCCCAGATGCCGCCAATGCAGCCCTACACTCCTTTTTATTCCCCACTTCTTTTCTCCTCCCCTAGGATCAACTTCTCAATTAAAAAAATCTTCATATAATCTTTGTCTCAAAATTACTTTCTATAGAGATACAGAAAGTTTGCCAAATTGAAAAGAGAAACCTACCATGGTCCCATCTCCCCAGCCCAATGCCAGCCCTGTTTGAATCCTCGGTGGACATGCATGATGCTATTTTACATTTTTTCTTTGTTTAAATGGGTTGACCATAATTTTGTAGCTTGCTTTTTCTGAATTCATACTTTATTTAAAATTTTCTCTGATGGCAGCCTGTGGTTTGCAGGGCTTTCATCACTGTTTTCATGGAAAGGTATCACAATTTACTTGACCCTCTCCCAGCCATCTGTAGTCTCTTAGTTGACACTGCTGTGGGTTTACTAGCTAAGTATTTAAATATTTTTATGGTTCTTGGTATTAGATTGATAAAATCTTTACATCCTGGTAGGGAATGTGTAAATTTATGAGAGGGCTAACATTGCTCCGTGAAGTGCAAATGTACTTGACAGGATTTGTTCCCTGTTCTGGTGTGGAGACTAGAAACCAAGACATTTCTGTATCCTTCAGTGATTCTCCTTGTGACAGTCTCTGGCTGAGGACAAAGTGAGAAAACAGACAGAAGTGTGCGTAGCTAAATTATCATCCTCCCTTTTACATGGATGAAAAGGTTGATATCCACACACAGGGAGGTATCCTTGGCCTGTCTTGTTCAATATTTTTGTCATAATAATGCAGAACTCCCCTGTGGTACCACTGAACGTGAAGGAAGCAGCTCTGAGAGGGATGAATAATATACTGAGTCAAAAGACTGAATAGTTGAATAGATCTTGAAGAGTTCAAGGGTGAACCATAACTCAATAGGATGAAATGTTACATAAGGCAGTTAGTTCAAAAAAATCAACTGCATATGGACAGGATGGGGAAGCCCTGCCTTACTTAATAGCTGTTCATGTGAAACAGACCCAGAGACTACAGTTGACCTCAAACTCAATATGAATCATCTGTGCACTGTAGCTGCCAAAGAGACTAATATAAGCTTGGGCCACGTTAAGAGAAGTTGAATATTGGGACCTGGGGAGGGGGGCATTCCCACAAGGCTCTGATTAATCGAACTTACACTGGGAACATCGAGCCTAGGTCTTCAAGTCAGTTTTTCAGTGGAACGTGGACAATTTCTTCCTTTATAAGGATTCCTACGATGACTGCTATGCACTCAACACCACTGATAGATGTAAAAGATGATGGATGAATAAGAAGTATGCACACACACACACACACACACATGCACACACACACACGTGCACACACACACATACTGAGGCAGTGGTCTCCCTTGAGGTGGAAGGTTAGTCAGGCAACTTCTCTTCATCTGCATTCCAAGATCATATCCTTTGATTTTGACCTGCAACCGCCTTCACCCAGCCTCTTTGCTCAACAGTCAGATTGCAGATTCTTCCTACTCTGCTTTTAAGTTTCAGCACCCTTGGAATCCCAGGAGATATTTCCATGGGGATGAGCAGTGGGAGGTGGGGAGTGCCAAATTGCTTTAGCATTGGTCCTTGAACAAGGCCTTCTGGTACTGATGAGTTTGAACAGCTACAAAGTAACATTTCCTAGACTTCTCTAAAGCCATGATTTGAGATGCATACTAGATCCCGCCAGTTGGGTGTGGTTTCCTGAAGATGACTTGGCAGTGAAGGCTATTTTCCCACTATAGCTATTGGTCGGGGCAAACAATGTCCCAGAGTCTAGTACAGCTGTCAGGATGGAATCACTACGCTATATTGCAGAGGTAACTGATCCCTGTTACTTAGGGATCCAGGTTGTCATAGAAACCATTATGTAGCGCAGCTGGGTCATGCGATAAGGAAAAGAGAGAAAACAGAAAGTTACAGAACTATGCTCAAAGCTTCTACTAGTAAATGGCATATACTCATTGAGTCACATAGCCATTATAACTTCAGAGGGATAGTGAAGCCTAATCCACATATGGGTCTGGAAGAGAATGGATACATTTCACTAGCAACTCTGACGATCCTCATACCAGTAGACAGCTTTGTGAATGTTCAGTCCTGTTGTGAGGCTGTGGTGATCTCCTGGTACCAACCCCACAGAACCTTCCTGGCGCCTCACCATCCTGGCTGTGGTGAACACAGAAGCTCTTCTAGCTACATCCAGGAGGTATTTTGCAGAAAGTTGGCCTTTAATTCATCCTCCAGCCCCTCCAGTGATTTTGTAACTTACTAATGATCTACCTTCCATCCTCTGTGCTTAACATTCTTCATACTTCTTCTTCCTGCAGCATGCTGTGGCTGAGACACATGATCTGCATATCCCACCCAGCCTGCAAGACCACCACTCTCAGCCCTGACTCTCCAAGCTGTCAGCACAATCCCAGAACATTGACAATCCACTGTCAGCTCCTCGTTCACCAAAGAGAATGAGAGCCAGGGATTCCAAACTACTTTACCAAACCGCAAGCCCCTGTCAAATATCTCACATGGAGACAACAAGGAGGCCTGGAGATTTCATAAGGAAGAGCAAAAATAATTGAGGGAACATAAAAGACAAGATATACTTAAAATTCTTTAAAGGACACTAAAAAGATTTTATTTTCCAAAAATATGCTCTCCCCCCCCCCCAAAAAAAAAGGTCAGAGCAACATTTCTGGGCTAATGTGCTCTTCCTGAGCCTTGGCATCCTCCATCCGGAAGCAGCATACTGTTTCCCTTTAACCTGGGCCAGCCTTTGTGACTGCCTTGATGAGAATGTGTTGATTGTGATGCAAGGTGGCTGTTGAGGTTGGGCCATAACAGTGAATGAGGTTTCTGTTGTCATTCTTGGGATACCTACCCTCAGAATTCAATCACTATGTTCGAAGAAGCCCGTTATATGCATAACAGAAGCCACATGTGACTTTTCCAGGATACAGACTCCTTTAAGGACCTAGCCAATAGCTGCATCAACAGACATGTGAATGGGCAGACCTTCACATTATTCAATCCCCAGCTCTTGACCCAATCTTATTAACACTGGGTGGAACAACATTAGCTGACCCCAATAAGTTCTGCCAAAATTTCAGAGTTGTGAGCAAAACAAATGCTCTCTTTTTTTCAACTGCTAAGTTTTATTGACCTGCCATAAATAACCATGACAGGTGCCCGAATCCAAGAGGAAAGCAACGTATTCTACACAGCTGTTCATTTGCTGCACTGGGAATTCCAAGAGACTGCTGTTTGGCACCGTTGAAACAGGAAAATTCAAAGGTGACTAAGACATATCCCTCACCTCAATGACCTTATGGTTTCAGAGGGGGACATTCTCTGTCCTGGTCACTGAGGTCATGAGAATCTACTGATTGCTGAAAATGGAGCTATCGGTACAACACAAGAGCGAGTTTAACTGTCTGATTGGGCAAGTCAATAAAGTATTAATGAACTACTATTATGTTGGTCTCTCAGGATCAGTAAGAAATCTGTGGAAAGGCAGTGGGGGTGCCATTCTAGTACAAGGTCAGGGGGGTGTGGCTGAGGATAGGTGGCACTGGCCATGAGGAGAGGGAGATACTCATGGCCTGTGGAAAATGGACTAGAAGGGAAGAAATTTGAGTCAGGAAAACCATCAGGCAATGTCATAGTCATCTTGCCAGGGGTAAGAGGAAGAAGTAGAGTAGAGGTGGTGGTAACAGTCTAAGTGGAAGAAATGAGAGAGAGAGGAGCAAAGATGACTAATTTCTAGTAAAAGAAGCTGCCATTTGCTGAGATGGGGAGCAGGGATGATTTAGAAAGAAGGGGACAGGTCTGTTTTGGACTCTGATTATGAAATGTGTACTAGAATGACTTCAGTCCTGTAACAGAATTCCTCGTTGAAAGTGACTTAGAATCAAAGCAAGTATTCCCTAATGTAGGGACAACTAGAGTTACTGGAGTAGTTAATGCTTCAATCATGGTAAGTGATAGAGATAATTTTCCAAACTTTTGATTTGCCAATCTCAGTACATTGGATTTATTCTCAGGAGATCCAGGCACCATTTCTAAAAACTAACTTTTTGCCAAAGGTGAGTGAAGTTTTCATTCTTGGGACACAATTTTAATAGAGAGGAAAACTACCCCAGAAATCTCTAGATCCGTTGGTCAATGGAGACATAGGCTATGTCCTAAAAACAAAGTAGAACTATTATGTGGCCTTTACAGTCCCTATGTGAGAGGTTGATTTCCACACAAAGAAAAATGGAGAGTGAAATAAGAATGGCTAATATGGAGGCTACAACCAAGTCTGTCTGTGAAGCATCCAGGTAGACTCATCAGGCAGATAGTCACATATACAGATTGGACACTTGGGGGACTATTGTAGGCTAGGATTTTAAAGTTAATATTACCTATGGATTTCCAGCATGAGTTAAATGATGCAAAGCATTTTCAAGTATTATTAATATAATCCCCTAGGGAAATCTGAATCCCAGGCACTGGAGTCCACAGCTCAACCAAGTTTGTGTCTTTCTGGACATGCATCGAGAAGGTGAAGGAAAGTCCAGGAAAGTCCTGCTAATGGGTCCCCTTGCCAGCTGCTTGGGAACTCTTTCTCTTGTTGTTGTGTGCTCAGCTATGGGAGAGATCCTGTGGGGAAGGAGCCAGCCAGGACTGCCTTGCCCTCTCCTAAACGCTTGTGGGATCTGCTGGCTTCTCCATAAGTGGCTCTCATCTTCATGGCAAGAATGTCCTGTGGCTAGGCTGACAGGAGACTGTCCCACAGGGTCAAAAAACTAACCCCAACCTGCTTCCATGTGTCCAAGGACTGTCCCACAGGGACAAAGACAAACCCCAACCTGCTTCCATGTGTCTAGGGACGGAGTGATTCTATAAATGAGATGTGGGGTACAGTTTCTTCTGTAGCCCTGATTGACTTTCTGTGTGTCCCTGGGCAAAACACTTATAACCTTGTTCTCGCTTCTGGAAAGTGGAGAAAACACCTGTCTCACAGGAAAGGCGAGTCATATTGGCACATGGTGGCTGCTACAGGACAATCTGGTAGACAAAACCTGCAGGATGACCCCTAGGGGGACAACCTTAGCAGGGGCTGAGGAGTGAGGTTAGCCAGTCACTGGCTCTGATGTGGTGAGGCTAGTGGAGTGGATGTAGGTACAGTGGCTGAACGAGTGAGCCCACAGGCAGGGAAAAAGGCAGCTCTGTGGCTGCTCTGGCCCCAGGCAGCCCTTTCTTGCATCCCACTTGGCCTTGGAAAGCTCCCGCTGGCCTCCCTCCCCAGCTGTTCCTCGTGCCCCAGATAAATTGTTTCCGCCTGAGAAGCCTCCTCCTCCCCAGCCGCCTTCCTGTCGCAACACCTTGGCTGGACAGTAAACATAGGCCCTATCTGTCTCTCCCACGTCCCTGGCTCCCAGCCAGCTACAGGCGGCTCTCCTCCAGCCCAGCCCTACCAGATGTGCCTGTGGCACTCACAGCTGTTCCTTTGACCCCGAAGAGTCAAAGCTTTCTCTATCAAGGGATTTCTGGTCCCCCTTCTTTTTCCAATGCAGTCCTTGCCCTCCTTCCTTCTTATCAGCTCAGGAATTGAGCTGTAGGTCCTGGGTTGGCTTTCAGCTGTAATTTTTTTTAGCTCCCACTCTCCCTCTTACACTCCTCAGCTTTTTGTAGCATCCAACCTTTGGCAACATTAGACAAGATGTTCCACTACACAATGCTGTTGTATAGTTGTATTGTGGCCCCTTGGCACCCCGCTTCTCAGATACATGAGCATGTCTCCTTCACCAGGCATCCAACACTTCACCACATCCAGCGTCCTCCTGACAAAGCATTCAGGGCACTGGCTCTATACCTCTCAGTTTCTGTGTTCCTCCTAGGGTCTCATGCAGCCTCATCTTTCCAAGGGGAAAGAGCCATCTCCATCTCTCCTGGTTCCATCCAAACTCCTGGAGGTCTGGGGTCTCCACACTCATCCTCCAAGGAGAAGGCTGTGTTCTCTCCTAGCTGCTAAAGTGGGGAGTGGAAGAAGTGCACTGGGTTTGAAAGGAGCAGGGGTCTTACTGGCATATGGAGGAGGTTGAAAGTACTGGGCCAGTTTTTCTGGGCTTCTGCTTTCTCCATTTAGGACTAGGCTGCATGTTTAATTGTCCTGGTAGATGATGAGCTCTCTGTTCAGAAGACCCAGGCAGAGTACCTCCTATTTCTGTCTCTGTCATAGGCACACCTACCTACAACCCCAGCATGCCAGGAGGAAAGGCGGGTAATTGCCTGACACACGTATGTCTTCAATTAACAGCATTTCCAACCATCTGAAGATGATTTGCCACCATGGTCATTCACACCATGATGAAAGCTCCACCTGGGGGAAAAATGGGACAAATGATCTCTCTTGTCAGGACACAGTGGAAACTTGAGAAGCAGCTGGGAGCAAGGATAACTCCCAGTCACTTGGGCTCCAGACTGCAGCTCTTGGTCCATGCTAGGCTCTCCATCCTGAGCTTCAAAACTGGGCTAGATATCTTGTCCCACAACTTTGCAGAGCTTATCATTGTCATCTTATAGTCTCTTGGGTCCTTCTAAATTTCCCTCTCTATAGCCCTGAAGATTTTTCTACCACTTACTGCTTTCCTCACAAGTGTCAGACTCTGAATTGTGCAGGAATAAGGAATGATTTGGGAAAAAGGACAGCTGGGGGATAAGACCAGGAAAACATTCTTGTAATCCTCATTTTCTATTCACGGATCTAATTGAGACCCCTCTATAAAGGTCTCAAAGTGGTGGCTGGTAATGATAGTAGTTGATATTTACTGAGCATTTATTATGTGTCAGGTATTGAGCTGATCATTTCACATGAACTACTTAACTCTTATTTAACTCAATAATTCTCTTGCAGTTATGATTCTTATTTTGCAGACAAGCAAAGTGTAACAAAAAATTCAGGACATGCAGCAACTAATTGTCAAGGTCAAGATTCTAATCTAGGCTAATCTGGGTTCAAAGTCCAATGCCTTCAACTACAAACTGCTTACCACCATTGTAGGAATGGGGTCAGGGAAACAATTGTTTTGGGGGAAAAATCATGCAAGCATTTTTCTGGAGTAGCTTGTCTCAGAACCCAGGTTGCTGTTGCTCGTGGCCCATTTCCAAACAGGAGACCCTTGGCAAGTATTTCTGGGATGGGGCAGGGTCAGACTGGACCTAAAGGCTTCTTTCCTCTGGGATGCAGCTGGGTGGGACCTGGGAACTCATCTTGCTAAAGTACTTATGGCTACTTACTCAAGGTCATGGGTGAGTTGGAAACAAAGCCTAATTCTCAGTCTCTTCTCCACCCTGGCTCCATTCTGGTGCCTGCCCTGATAGGTTATACTTTTCCAGGGCCATGTCAGCTCCATGAGTATTTTGGTAGTCAAATCTCTGTAACAAGTCCCAACAAGTTCTCTCTGAGGGGTTAAGATTAGCATAAGGACCTCAGCTATGACTCAGAGGTGGCTGGGGTCAGGCCAGCCTGGCTCCTGTTACCACTCTTCTCTGATTCACCAGTGGAAAAAAAAACTGGTCCAAGAACTTTCCCAGAACCAACTACCTCCCTGTGCAGACAGTCTGGGCGTTGCTCAGGAGGATGGCATTTTCCCATCTCTCAATCTCAGAACCTGGGCTACCAAAGCGACAAGGCAGCAATTAGAGGTCAAGGGTTCCCTTCCCCACTATAATGTTAGCAAACATTCTCTCATCTTCCCTATTCTCCTCCTCTCCTTAACATCTAGTCCAAGAGCTGAAGCCCATCTTCTTTGCTTGAGAGGGAGAACCCCTATCGGCAGGTGCCTCTGTCCTCATTTTGCCATGGCATTGCAGACTTACTGAACCTTTGGAGGTGTGATGGGCTCATTTTAAGTTTGAGAGATGTGTTGTTTACATCTCACATCACACTCACAATTTTAAGGCAGTGAATAAGCTGTATGCTACCTGTGTACACGACCTTGTGTACAGAGAACATGGAGAAGAGGTCTGATACTCTCTTGAGCCTGAATAACTCACAGGGATTCCAAGGCCTTGCTTTTAGAAATTCCAGATCAGGCTTCACAAAACTCAACCTCCCAGCTGTTGGTTATGTAGAGGTTTAGACACACATCTGTATTCCAGACTGTCCAAAGACATCTACTTTGAAAAGGCATGGCCTGAAGGATCCTACTTTTGCTACACACCACCTTGACTTGGGGTTAATAGGTATTCATTGTATTACTTAGCTTCCTTCCCAGCTTACATCCTGGAGACATCTGGGGATGAGCAGCCAAAAACACTGGTACCTTTGGGCCCTCCAGGATGCAGGAGCAGGAAGAGAGGAGGGATTGATTTCAGATAAAATGTCATAATTTTTGTCAACAGTCAATCAGTATCCATTCCTTCTCTTGCCCAGGCTAAATTCAGTCTTGATCTCAGATGGGTTCTTTCACCTAAAGTATCAGAGTCCCAGGCATGTGGGGTGCAGTCATACCTATAACATTCTTTGCCTCTTCTTTAAGATTGCAAGGGAGATGTTGCTACTGTGGATCAGTTAATAAGGAATGGAACCATCCTTCATGCAAGAATCCAGAGTCTGGCATGTCATGTCAGGCCCCTCTTCCATGCTGAGCTGTCAGTGAGATGGAAGTGGAGGGAACATTTCTGGGGTAGGGGAGTGGGAAGAGAGGAAAGCTAGAAGGAGGCTAGTGAGAAACAAGAGTCACCTCTACAGCTACAGAGTTCCTCAGAACCATCTGCTCTGGAGCCCACAGGCTAATGAAGCTCTAGAGACAAAAGTAGGATCATGTCCCTTTAGAATGCTGCACTTGTGATGGGCACAGCAGATAGATTCTAGTTACAATAATCAGACAAGATTGAGTGTGTTTGGGGGTGGTATTGCCACAAATGCCACTTAAAAAATCAATCAAGGGAGTGAAGAGTTGTTTCAGCCGGAGCCAGATCCCTATCCCTCAGAATGGTGGGCAAGTGGATGGTTGTTGCCTGTGTTGGGCTGGGAGGTGAGCTGTGCCACTCCAGTGGGATTGGCAGCAGAAGGGCAGAAACAGTGGTGAGCCAAAGAGATCATGTTGAGGAGAAGGAAGACTAAGAAGAAACTGTGATGGATCCAAAGTGAGCCAAAGGTGCTATGGTGGGTCAAGACAAAGCCACTTAGAGGGGACTCCTTGTCTGTGGACAGCTGGCATGTGGTACTGAGGACACAGGATCTTCAGAGTGGGTGGCAGGGTCTGTTTTGGTGGGAGGCTGCACCTTACACAAGCCCCAGGCAGATGATGTGCTGGACCGCTGAGGCCACACACGAGGTGGGCTCGCGCCCAGGGCAAGGGCTGCCTCTCTGGCTCACCCCAAGTCCCACAAGGCAGTTTGGCTATGCCGCCCAAGGCCACCCTGTGTGTGGGGAGCACAGCTGGCTTGCCTGGAAGAGCCCAGCACAATCTGTATCTTCCCCTCTTTTCATTCCTGTTGCCGCTAGGGACCAACGGGGCCAACTCAGGTCGGTCCAGCTGACGTCCCTCAGCAAACAATCTCCCGGCACCCTTGCACAGCCTTATTTACCCTGTTGCCTTTGCTCAAGACCTGAGCCTACAGAATTCAGAGCAAGCCACGGGTCCCTCAGAGACTGAAGATGGCAGAGACTTTGATCCCTGGGTACCAGTGGCTCATGTCTGTAATCATAGCTACTCAGTGAGGATTGACGTTCCTGCTCAGACAGAAAGGTCTGTGAAACTTTTATCTCCAGTTAACTACCAAAAAGCTGGAACTAATGTTGTGGCTCAAGTGAATGTAAGCCTCGAGCAAAAAATTGATAGATAATGCCCAGGCTGTGAGTTCAAGCACCAGGTCTGGCTCAGGAAGGAAGAAAGAAGAAAGAAGGAAAGAAGGAAAGGAAGGAGGGAAGAAAGGAAGGAAGGAAAGAGGGAAGGAAGGGAGGGAGGGAGGGATCTTTTGGACATCATTGTCACCTTCTAATGTCAATCTGCATCCTCACTGCATCCTCAATCAAACAATCCGTACACTTCTAAACACAGTAAACTCATTGCTATGCAAGCCTGCTTTGGCCACCTCTCCTTATCCATCAGGATCAGTGTAGATCTGACTCCTCTGAGAGGCCATCACAGCCCTGCCCACCCCATCATGCTTGTCCTCACACATCCCAGAAGTCTCTCATAATGTGCATCTACTCTCATCCTTGCTGAGGCAACTCTCTGAACTCTATTGCATGCATGCTGCAGGGTTTGGAGGACAGTTCTCAGGGGAAGCGAACGGTGCTGGCAAACAGTGATCCCATTCATTTCTGTGGTTGTCCTTCAGCTACTTTTGCTTCAGCATTATCACTACTGACACGATCACCACCACAGCTTTATTGTGGGTATGACTGATGTACAATGTTTCAGCTTCTCAATTGAGGCACTTGGGAGACCATCACCATAATCAAAATGACAGACATATCTGTGACCTTGTAAAGTTTTCTCCTGCTACTTGGCAAACTCTCCCTCTTCATCCCTCCTGGCCCCAGCCCTGTCCTTTATTTGGCTTTCTGTCACCCTGACTTTTTTCCTAGTGATTTGCATAAATATAATCATACAATGTGTTCTCCTGTTGGCCTATCCTCTTTCATTCAGCCATAATTATTTTGAGATCCATCCAAGCTGCTCATTCCTTTTATTTGCCAATTCGTGCTCTATTGGATGGATATGGTAGCATTTGTTCATCCGTGCATTTGTTCATCCATGCATTTGTTCGTGCACACTTGGGGTTTTTTTTTCTGGTGGGGGATTATTGAAAATAACTTGCTTATCATCTGTGGATAGTCTTTGCAATGCTTTGGGTGGTTATATGATTTTTATTTCCCTAAGCACCGCTTTTCTCTAGCTGAGAGGGGACATTCTGAGATGACTTACAAGCTGGACTTGCAACATGGAGAGGACAGGTCAGCTGGGAGGGCCACATCCATACAGTCACATATCCAGAGGGTCCTTGACTCATCACCCCCAGAGTCTGGGCCTCACCATGAGGCAGTTTATAGGCCAGTGTTTTAGAGGTGCCACCCTTCCCTGACTAGAATGGAATGTGCCTACTAACCCACTCTGTTCCCATGAAGCCAAAGACAGCTTCTCCTTTCCCCACAGGCTAGATACATGCATTCCTAAGTGTGCCCATGCATATATGCCAGTTCTATGCAGTAAAGGCAAAGACATAAGGGATTGAGGGTCTAGAAAGTAAGAAGTCCCATAGACCCACAACTGAGCTTCTGGTCTGAAAATGGGGAGCTATCCTGATGGCTTCTGTTCTCATCTCGGATGTCTGTAGGGTTACTTGTTGCAGCAATAGCTGACTTGTAGAGAAGCTGAAAGACTCTTCATATCCTGGTTTTCCTTCTTTCCTTGGGCCTGAGGCCCAGCAAACCCTGGGGCTCTGAACCTCTCACACCTGCCCTCCACAAGGATAAGCCATGCCCCCACCTCTTCCTCCACTGTAACTCCTATCACACACCACTCCCTTCTTCACCTCAGCCTCTCATCTTCAAAGGGAATCATTTCTGTCATTCCCAAGGACTTTCTCAGTTCCTTCTCCTTCAGGAAAGTTTCTTTGATCACCTCAAGTCACTCCCTCAATCAGACATGCCTAACCGGTCACCCATCTTCACAATGCCTGTGTCCTGAGGTAACCTGCTCAGGCCGAGAGGACAGTACTGTGAGCATCTCAAAGAAGCTTCTGTTTCCTTCTTTGCAATCTGAGCAAGGTCAGGTATCATGGCAGGGGGTCTGTGGTAGGTGGGCTCAGACACTACCTTAGAACAAGGGACCCAGATTTTCCAGGACCTAGCAGGAATAAGGCATCTCCATGTCTTTCCTATAGGAATAAGTCCCTAGAAACCAAAAAAGGGCCACAGAGGTAGGGTAAGAGTTCTGACTCCCATTGTTGCTAGATCCATTTGTGCCAGATATATACCACATTTAACACATGATCTCTCCACACCCCGCTCTCTCTCATTCTGTGTGTGTGTGTGTGTGTGTGTGTGTGTGTGTGTGTGTGTGTGTGTTTAGAACGTTCGTGCTTAAGGATAGCACCACTTGAGCCACAGTTCCACTTCTGGCTTTGTGGTGCTTTGAAGATAAAATTTGGAATTGAAGAAAAAAGTCTCACGGACTTTTCTGCTTGGGATGGCTTTGAACTGTGATGCTCAGATCTCAGCCTCCTGTGTAACTAGGACTATAGACATGAGATACCGGCAACTGCTTCTTCTATCTTTAACATGGGAGAGGAGGACCGGAGGAAGCTGGATGCTGTGGTTGATTCCTGGACTTAGCAAATACATCAAGAGGGAGCCAGCTAGCAAGATACCTAGAGAATCTAGTTGAAACTAGTTTGTCTAATAACAAACATGGAAGACACAGACTGTGGTCCTAGAAAACAATAGAGTTCTGTGGTCTTTGGGGGTCCTGGGACAGCTTCATGGACATGAAATGAGCAGCAGGCCTAAAGATCATAAGAAGGGCAAAAATATGAAGAAGTCAAAAGTATAGACCCTTCACAGGAGAGGCAAGGCCTGGCTAAGCACTTCCAGACTAGTTTACCCTTAGCTTAGCCTTCTTCCTTCATGGGCCCACTCAGGACCCCCACTCTTCCCGTACACTTCTCACCTCCTCCATGAGGGCCTCTCTCAAGGGCACCCAGGGATCAGCATGGAAGAATGTCTAGGCAGGCTCTTTGGATGGAGCAGGTAAAGATATCCCAATAAGTAACCATAAGTATCTTCTATTATGAACTCTTAGGCCCAGGCAAGAGGTGGCACTCATAGATATTGTCATAAATCTTGACAGAGAGACAATATTTCTATTAGAATCATCTCAGGAACATCAGTTCCCTCTGGACAAACTGAGTTAGCATACTCAGAGCATGTTGTGATGTGTGTGTAGATGTTTTTAACATTCACTGATGTCCTTCCACACACACCCCCATCTTTCCTCTGAGTTGAAAACAAAGGTTGAGGCATAAAAGAGAGGAAAAAGGTCACAGGCCTGCTATCAGTCCTTCCCTATCAAATCGGTGTCAACCCTGCAGACTCCAGCTCTGCATGGCCTTGCTGGAGGCATGCAGACGCAGGATTTCATCTTTCTCACTATCATCCATTCTTGTCAGGAGCTCATAAAAGTGGGCCTTCTCTCCTGCCAGCCTCCATTGTTCCATACTCATCCATTGAGATTCCTGTGAGTTGCACAGCTTCCAATTCTCTAATTGGTGTTCCTGATTTGGCTATAACTTGGACTAGGATTTTTTTTGCCAGTCCTAGGGCTTGAACTGAGGGCTTGGGCACTGTCTTTGAGCTTTCTCAAGGCTAGCATCCTACCAGTTGAGCCGCAGTACTGCTTCTGGCTTTTTCTGTGTATGTGGTATGGAGGAATCGAACTCAAGGCTTTGTGCATGCTAGGTGAGCATTCTATGCTCCCAGACCCATTTGGAAGATAGACCCATTTTTGAATGTAGTTTTTGCTCTTCTCTTTGACTATGATTTTCGTTTTCCCTCTACCTGTTGTGGCTAAATATCTCACTTCTTTCTCTAATTTTCAAATCCCCTTTGCCTAAGGCCCTCTCCTCTTGGGCAGATTTCCAGCAAGACCCAGAACCTCCACCACCAAGACCAGCTCCACTCATCACCACAGTCATCCTGGAGGCCATGTTCACCATCAGAGTCACCACCATTACCGCTACTTCCACCATCACATAAACCACTCACCACCACCAGTAATGCCACCCATTCCCCCCCATACCAGCACAGCCCCCATCACTGGTTATCAGACTCTCCCAGTGACTGTGCTGATCACCATTTCCCTTCTAAAAACTGCTCGACTGTGGACTGCCAGCCCATCTTAACCAGCACTCTGAATCTGATCCACTCTTGACTGCCATCTCCATATTTCCTTGACTGTTCTTGTTTGGGAACAGTCTGCTGACTGTGACGGTCCTTAGGCATCCCACAGAGCTGGGGATTGCCCCTTGAGGATGCCGCACTATCACGCTGGGCGTGATCCCACAGTTTTGAGATAATCCATTCAAGGCCCCACACTGCTGAGGAAAGAATCCCCCTACAAGATCCACACTGAAGGAGAAGATCCCTCTTTGATTAAGCACCATGAGGGAGACTCCTCAGGGAGAGATATTCTTGGGGAGCACCTAGAATAGATGGGGACATATGGTCATCCCTCAGGGACTTCCAGGTTGCTGGGGAGGCTTTTCCTTGAGAGAAGCTCGTTCCTCATATTGCTGGGACAAATGGCCTTCTCAGAAAGTAGCTAATGGTAGACTCTGTTTAGAGGATCAGTGTCTAGGAGGTGAAGCTGTTCACTCATGGATCTCAAAGGTAAGTAGCAGGTGTGGGAGAATCTTAAAAGAGGATACAGGGAGTCCAAAGGCAATACTTCTTAGTGGCAATTATTAGACAAAGCAGAGCTAAAATGCACATTACCGTTCATATTATCAAGTTCCAGGTCACACAATGCATGGAACCTGGGCATGCTAAAGCTCTCAGGCCAGGTGGTGAGGGTGAAGCCTCCTGGAAAAGGTAAGTTTGGGTTGAAGAGGTCCAGTCTGTTCCCAAGGCTCCTGTTTCCCCAAGGCCCTTGCTGCCTAGGAGTGGCTGGTGGGCATCTGCCAGCTGCACATTGTTTCCATAGCCACTCCCTATTTCCAGGTTGTACTCACCCTGCCTGGCGCCAGCCCCTTCCCTGGCATTTCTTAAGTGTAGTCACAGGGTCCAGGGCACTCAGGGTCAAGAATGCATGGAGAGGTGCCCACAGCCAGTCCAAGTGAGAGTCCTGCCCTTCTCCACTGTGGGCAAAGGGCATGGCCTGGGCACTCAAGTGTCTTCCTTCTGCTCTCTTTCCCAGAAGGAAAATCACCTCATGAACCCTGAAAAAGACATTATCACTTGGGGACTGTATTGTCCTTTCATCCTCTCATTATTGCCTTCAATCATGTCCAACTATCCTGTTCAGACCCCCAAAGGCAGAAAACCTCTGTTTTTGCCCTTGTGAAGATCAAAGCTCAAATTGCCAGATTCATTGCTTACGATTTTAAAGTCATTTCCTAATTTCAGAAGAGCTCTAATCTTAACTTGAAACAGAGCTTTGACTTTAATATTAAACTGGCCATCAACTGAATTTTACCCTAACCAGGACCTCAGCCTGGAGTCACGCTCATTCTCTAACTCTGCTATTCGCAGAGAAGCAATGCTAGTGGTTGGCCTGAGTCCTCTGCAGTAGTTAGTGTTCATAGGCAATAGCTGCTTTCATGAAGTGTGTGACCAAGTTGCCTTTATTTAAAGTTCCTTTCATCACAATTCCATCCTATCTTCTCCAGGGAGCAGAAGAAATAGGAAGTGGGTCTCTGGTTACCAGGGAGGAATTCACTACTGAGTCAATAGCTCAGAGGAGGCCCTTGGCCCCCTAGTGGCACCCGGATGTCACTGCATCAACCCTTCTCTCCTTGTGCTGTATGTGGTTGGGCTAGGAATGTGAGTGGATAGCAGCCATAAAGAAGACATGTCAGACCTATGGAGTTTCTCTGAGTCACCTCAGAGTAGCCAAAGGAGTCATACTCTTCCTGAGACATCCCTCCAACCCTCCCCATCCCAGCCTCAGATCCTGTCCACAGCTATCAGTCCCAGAACCTTCTCTGTCTCCCTCTCATTCCATAGCACCTCGGCCTGCTCTCATTCTCCTTTCCCTTAGGTTTTCTTTTGTCTTTCTCCACATCCCTCTTTTAGCCACACTCCTCTTTCTCTTCTCATCCCATTGGCCTCCTGTGCTTGTTCGTTCTCTTGTCTTACTTCTCAAGGGCTTCTCAAGCTGATTCCAGAGGGAATCTTGATTCTCTTATCCAGAAATTTGACCTGAAGTTCCTTTCTTCACAGCAAAGCTCTGGCCCACAGCAAAATCCAAAAATGCCACAATGAAGGAAACTGTTGGGATTCAATGCTCACATGTAATGAAGGAGGAAAACGGATACCTCCAAAAGGAAGGCTATTTTACAGGGTGTCAGATCTTTCAGTGATGGAGCTAGAAGTGTGACCAGTGCTCCATCTCCACCCAGGCTAGATCTTGTCTTCTCTTGGTTTCTCTTAGTTTGGTTCCTCTAGGCTGGCCATGATACAGGAATACAACATTAAGTGGCATATTTTAGTATACAATCCTTACATGTGAAAACATGTCTTGAATTATGAGATTATGTTCTCTATATGGAAAACTGAGGCTGAGATGAAGTGGGTTGAATTTGAAGCAGAAAGAAGGATGATGATCTGGGTCCAGATTTAGTCAGCTCTGACCCTCCTGGATAGGTTTACTATACAAATGGTCAGGTAGGCATACCAACTTACTTCTGAATGAGAATGTGATCACAGGTTTCTCATTTTCCTTTATACTGATGCCACATATCTCCAAAATCCTTACTGATTTGACCAAAATACTAGCAGTGGAGAGGAGAAGTATAGAAGTTCTGACAGAACATAAAGAAATCATTCCCACCCAGATTGTCAGGGAAGCTCTGTGAGATGACACATTGAAAGACATCTAAATACTGTCTAGAACCTCTATAGGGAAATGAGTAGAAGAAAGCTGCAGATCCAATAGCTGATCCTTGAGAATGAGGGTCAGGTGAAAGCATGAACTCTTTGATGCTACGAAGTAGCAGCAGGTATTGCAGGCACCAAATTTTGTGTGGCAACAGCACTCTCCAAAGGGTAATTGATTTGCTCTCCATTCAGGGAGGTAAAGTCCTCATAGCTTAACCATTTTCTTCAAAAGGCCTTACACCAGCTAGTATTGGGGTTTAAATTCAGGGCTCCAGGCTCTTGATGAGCTATTTTGCTCAAGACTGGCACTTTACCACTTCAGCTTCAGCTCCACCTCTGGATTTCTGCTGGTTAATTGGAAATAAGAGGCTCATAGACTTTTCCTGCCTGGACTGGCTTTGAACTATGATCCGCACGTCTCAGCCTTTTCAGCAGCTAAGATTATAGATGTGAGTCACCAGGACATCTTACTACTACCATAAAGGAGGATAAAGTTCAGCATGAATTTTGGAGAAGGCACATTCAAACCATAGCAGGAATCAATTATCCAGTCCATGGAGGAAGCTGGGGTTTGAATGTGGTATAATTGCTGGACCTAATGGAAAAACGGAAGTAGAAAATAGCTTCCTTCAAACACTGAGCGATTGTTTCAGGCACAGTTTCCCTGCCAGGACTGCAAACAGCACTTCCTACTTTGAACTGATTGTATAAATTATCACTGGTCACCTCCCACCGCTCTGGCAGCAGGATTTGTAGAGCAACCAAAAAGCTGTGTTGTGAACTAGAGCAATCCACTCATTGGTTGCATGTGCTGGGCAAGCACAAGGTCTGCTATATTTATCCTCAGGGGGAAAAAGCTGAAAGAACTTAATATAGACCAAAATAAAATGCTACAATTTTGATGCAGATAAAAAAATATACTTTGGTCAAATATTTAGGACAGAAAAACTGGAGAAAGCTTGAGAAATAAGTGTTTTATGTTCTTAATTCAAGAAAATGTGAACTGCATAAAAAAGAAATAAAGGATGAGATGATGAAATGCTGGAATGAAATAAAAAGGAAGAAGAGTAAAAGTTCAAAGGAAAAGATGAGTTTGGAAACAGACTAAGGAAACTACAAGTGCTTCATTAGGATTAAGAAGGGGAATTTGACACAGCAAAAAGATAAAAATTAATCATGAAAAAGACATGAGAAGTCTTTTCACAATGAGGGAATAGAATGATTAGAGGAGAGCAGAGATGTTCATAGCTGCAGACACATTTTCTACTTGTCTGTTCTCCCTGACAATCTATAGACTCAATGCAATCTCTATGAAAATCTTAGCAAGTTGCTTCCTGGTTGATGACAAACTGATTCTTAATTCATATGGGGAGGCAAAAGACTCCATTATATAACATAATATTAAAGGAGAAGAATGAAGTCAGAAGATGTTTATCCTTGGCTTGAAGACTTACAAAGCCAGTTTGATTTTAAAAAAAATACAATAGTAATAGGGGCCGGGAGTTTGGCCTAGTGGTAGAGTGCTTGCCTAGCATGCACAAAGACCAGGGTTTGATTCCTCCGTACCACATACATAGAAAAAAGCTGGAAGTGGTGCTGTGGCTCAAGTGGTAGAACTCTAGCCTTGAGAAAGCCCAAGGACAGTGTTCAGGCCCTGAGTTCAAGCCCCAGGACTGGCTAATAATAATAATAATAATAATAATAATAATAACAACAGACAAGTGCCAATGGCCCATGCCTATCATGCTAGCTATATGAAATCTGAGGACTGTGGCTTGAAAATAGCCTGGGCAGGAAAGTCTATGAGATTCTTATCTTCAATTAACTAGCAAAAACATCAGAAATAGAGTTATAGCTTAAAGTAATAGACCCCTCATCTTCAGCAAAAAAAGCTCAGAAATAATGTTCAGACCCTGAGTTCAAGCCCCATAACTGGAACAAAAAAATGGATAAATAAACACACAGATCACAAGAACAAAACAGATCCTCATCAGTACGGTCAGCTGACGCTCAACAAAGAAATATCAACATGAAGGAACCAAAGTAATCTTTTCAACAGAGGTTGCTAGAACAACATTTATATACAAAGGGAAAAAAGGAGAATCTAGATATGAACCCCCACATTGCTTATGAAAATGTATTACAAATGAATCATAGACATACACACAACATATGAAACTATAAAATTTCTGGGATATAACCTTGAAGAAAACCTAAATGACTTTGGAATTCATCACAAAGAAGCAACTCATCAAAGAAATACTTGATGCAGTGGGCTTCATTGAAATGATAAGCGTCTGCTCTGTGAAAGGCACTGTCAAATAAATAAAAAGACAATCCACATGGTTTGAAGAGAAGATATCCAGGATCTAGTGGCCATTTTATGTCTAGCCTTTATCCTGGATTCATCATTCTTTGGTCACAAAGAAGCCAAATAAGCCACTGAAGTGATGACTTGATGTAAATGCTGATAGAGCAGCATTCAGATGTAAACTTTCATCACATTGTACCCTTAAAATTTGTGCCGTTCATCTTACATAAGTGAACCAAAAATAAATAAAAAAAACTATAAAAAGACAATAACTTCACTAAGCTCAAAAGCATTTGATCTCTTTCCTGGGAAGAACAGCCATTAGATCGATGCTTTTAAGGGACATCACTCATCATCCCTCATCCCTCATCACCTTTTTATGTGAATTAGAAAGTGTTACTCCTTGCTGGTCAACATTGGCACATGTCTGTAATTCTAACTACTCATGAGGTTGAGATCTGAGGATTGAAGTTTGAGTCCAGCCCTGGCAAGAAAGTTTATGAAACTCTTCTCTCCAGTTAAGATGCAAATTAATCAATCAAATAAACAAAAGCCAGAAATAGAGTTTTGACTCGAATGGTACTGTGCTAGCCTTGAAAAAAGTTAAGGATACTGCCAAGGCCTTGAATTTAAGTACTAGTAACAGCATGCACACACTGAGATACCTCTTTATGGAATGATTTTCTATCAAGTAAAACCATAGTAATAAATATACAGGTCTCTTTAATGCTTGTTATTAAAGAATATCCTCTTTGCGTGCTGTGTATTGAGCAGTACACAATCTGCACAGTGTTTTATTATTGTTTTTGCTTTTCTTGCCTTGTTGGCAAAGTTAATGCTGGCCAAACTTAATTTTGGAAGTAATATGGTACATTTTGCCATCCACAACAAGTTTGTCCTCAGATTTGCTATAAGATTCCTTTAACCACAATGATCAGGAATGATTGACCGCTCAAGACAGTTCTAAATCTACTCCACATATTCTAGAGTCACTGACGGTAGGGGAGGGAGCTGCTGTTACTCACAGTTACAGATGACCTATATGTGACCAGGCACTGAGAGAAGCAAACTAAAGGATTCATGATCCACAGAAGCCTTGGTCTTCATTTGGGAAGCCTGCTCAACAGGAATGGGATTGCAGCCATTCCTTCTTCAGATAAGCCTACAAATACATATCTACAGAATCAAGAAGCATGGGGGAAGAAGTGAGTAGGAGAGGGATGGGTGAGAATATTTAAAGAGGTAACATTCATTAAGATATATTCATAAACTGCTTTGTTAAATGACAAAGCAAAAGCAGCTTGTTGAAAGAAATGGAAGCACATATGGGGGTTTGCAGACCCAGGGTCAATGTTGAGGAATAGTGTTGCGTGAGAAAAATAAAATAAAGGAGAGGAAAGAAGGGAGGGGAAGTAGGCCTGGGGAAGGTCACTGTGGTACCATCTTTGTGCTATATAACTATTTGGAGTGTCCAAGAACTCATCTTAAGCTCCTTCGTGTCCTGAAAGTTCCCCCCGATTACCTATTGTAAAACAATGCAATAGAGAGGGATTTATCAATGTCTGAAGCCATTTTTTGCTTGTCACACCTAAACAGAGAGATGGTGTTGGCCTCTGGTAAGCAGACATTAGAGATACTGTCACACATCCTACAGTGGATATGACTGACCCTATATTTTATGAATTATCTAGCCCTAAATGATAGCATTACATAAGATAGACTCTTTTTAAAGAAATAAAATTACGTTAACTCAGAAAATATGGCTTCTATCTGTTTGTTGACAGACTTTTTCAGTAAAGAAGAGGAGAGGAGTTAGGAGGAGAAGGAACTTGTAGGTAAAGATACCACATAACTTTGGGTATATTTGACTGTATCATTATTCTATCTGAAAGCATCTTCATATGGATGGATCTGATTTTGCTGTTCTTCTCCCCAGCACCTAACTGTGTAGGTCATTACAGAATCCCCCTTGTTCCAACATATGTGGAAAGACTTTTTTCCTGCTTGCTGTTGTGGTCAGAGACCTTGAGGGCACTGAATCGTTTATCCAGGGGCTGACAGGCTTTGTGCCTTTGCAGATTGAGTGTCTGTGGCTTTGAGACCATCTGTGCACCCACAGTCTGATTGAACTATCAAACCTTCTCCTGGTTTTCAGATCTCTGCCTTAGAAGCCAAAATCTCCATGTTAAAAATTCAGTACAAAATCCTCTCCACCCTATGTGGCCTTGGACACTGAAGAACCCACTCATCTATTAGGCACAGGACACGATGACCAGAGTCATAAAGCCTCTAGGAGCCCACCAAAATGGCACTGTTTTCCTTAGGGCAGTAGTAGTAGACATTGAACTCAGTATCTTCTACTTGCTAGGCAAGCACTCTACCACTTGTGCCACATCTTCAGTCCTTTTTATGTTTAGTTCCTTGTTCAGAGAGTGTCCTGTGATTCTTTTCCTCTCTCACCTCCTAAGAAGCTGCGATTACAACAAGCATGTGCCACCAAAATGTTACCTACTTTTAAATTAAAAGGAAAATATTATAACTATAATGCAAAGTAATTGAATTATAATAGTATATGTGTACACACACATACACACATACACACACACACACAAACGCTCACACAATTTATGAGAAAAAGGGCCCACAAAAGGCCCATGAAGGTCAGACTGAGCCCAGCTTTTACCCAGAGCCTGAGTCAGAGAAGTTCATGAGCCAGTACATCAGGGCTGTGGAAACTAAAGGAAATCTTTCAGGGATCTCCCTTCCCTTCCAGGAAAGCCTCTCTCTTACAAAGAAACTTATTTAACCAGCCTTGCTGTTTTCACCAGGGAATCTCTTGAATGGACATTAGTGAGCTGACATAACTCTTCATGACCTCAGTTCTCTGTCTGAGATATCCAGTATCAGATGAAACCACCTCACCCGCCCCCCAGGTTGTAAATCAAGCCAGAGTGCTTCCCCAGCTCCTTTCCAACTGCAAGGTGGATTCTAGGGCCTTTAACAATTCAGGCTTGGCTTGTCTCTCCTCCACATACTAAGAGTTTGACAGTTTGGCATTTGTAATAGACAGTTCTAAGATTTGTGAGGAGAATTGCCTAAGGATGATGACAGAATTTAGGCCACATCTGAGTGCTGACCTTTTGAACAAACCTATAAAATAGATCCAAGATATAAGTTGTCCTACCTAGGAAAGCAAGTGGTTCAGATGGCAAAGAAAGCCATAGAGAACACAAATTAGTCCCAGAGAACAGTGGGCAACACAAACTATGTGTGACTTTTCTTATACCTATTTAACAAAATATTCAAATGCCTATGTTTATGGCCAATTCTTAAAAAAAAAACAAACCAACAACAACAACAACAACAAAAAACCACCAGGGCCAGGAATATGGCCTACTAGTAGAGTGCTTGCCTACAGTGCATGGAACCCTGGGTTTAATTCCTCAGTACCACATACTCAGAAAGATCCAGAAGTGGTGCTGTGGCTCAAGTGGTAGAGTGCTAACCTTGAGAAAGCTCAAGGACAGTGCCCAGGCCCTGAGTTCAAGCCCCAGGACTGGCAAAGTAAAGGTTTTTAAAGCACACCAAAGAAAATGCAGAGTTTTCTTAGTAAAAAGTTTGCCAAACAAATAAGGAAAAAGCATGAGGTAGAAGTCACTGTCATAGCAAACAAACAATTTGATTACACAAAGGATCAGATGATAAATGCTGAGACACACATCTGTAACTGCAAACATTTCTGTATCTATTAACATACTCTCAGACTTTATAGAGCAAAATATGATATATATCCAGGAAGAAATTGATGAGAATGTGGCACGATGGGGGTATAACACTCATATCTCATTGCCTCACTGATGAAATCACTACAAAGACAAGATCAGAGAACATCTGGATAACAGTTAATAAAAGAGGGTTAGGTCCTTAGAAGTCTCACTTCTAAGAAGCAGAGTACACCTTCTTTCTAGTGTTTATTGTTAATAAAATGACCCTACCTAAACCACAAAGAATGCCTCAAAACTAGATGAATAGGGCCAGAAGTTTAGCCTAGTGGTAGAGTGCTTGCCTAGCATGCACTAAGATCAGGGTTAAATTCCTTGGTAGCACATACACAGAAAAAAGCTGAAAGTGGTGCTGAGGCTCAAGGGGTAGAGCTCTAGCCTTGAGAAAGTTCAAGGGCAGTGCTCAGGCGCTGAGCTCAAGCTCAGGACTGGCAAAAACAAAAACAAAAAACCCTAGATGAACCAAATTGTGGGTACCAAACAAACAAACAGATATTAACAGCAAAAATGGAAAACAAAGATACTGGAGCTATTGCCAGACATGTTGATACATGACTATAATCCCAATGCTCAGGAGGTAGAGGCAGGAGGATTGTGAGTTCAAAGACAGACTGGGTTACATAGTTAGACACTGTCTCAAAACAAAAATGCCAATTACTTAGGGATTTATGTTCATCTCCTGAATATCTATTGGATAAGAGGAAATCAGATCTTACATTACAAATGTTTAAGGATACAAAAATGAGAAAATCAATGTATGCAACTTTATAGTTACCATATGCATGTGCTGAAGGTTTGGCTCTCAAGGCAATGTTCCCATTCAGGAATGACTCAATCATGCTGATGCTGACTGGATCAATAGATTAACCCATTCATGGATTCATAATTTGATGGCTTTATTAGGAAGTGGTAGAAATTAGGAAGTGGGTCCAGTTGAAGAAAGGCCACTGAAGACAAGCCTTTGAAGGATATATCTTATCTTTGGTGACTCCTCTCTCTCTCTCTCTCTCTCTCTCTCTCTCTCTCTCTCTCTCTCTCTCTCTCTCTCTCTCCTCTCTTTTTCTCTCATTCCCTCCCTCTCTCCCTGTTTCTAGGCTGCCATGAAGTGAAGAGCTTTTCTCTACCATGTCCTTCCTCCATGTTTCTGCCTTGCCACAGGCCTAAAGACAATAGAGCCATCTGCCTTTGGATGAAAACCTGTGAATCAAAATACGAGTGAGCCAAAATAAACACTCCTTTCACACTGTTCCTTTCAAGTATGCTGTTACAGAATGGAAAATGGACTGATCTGCTATGTGATCATTAATATACAAAATTTAAAAAAAAACCATGGCAAAAGAACCAGTGTTTGTCTCAGGATAAATAGGAGGCCATTTAAGTTCTGGGATCTTATACTCTTTTCTTCATTTTACATACCTGTAAGAAAAATACTGATTTTTACTGATAAGAAAAATAGAGCTTGAATAGGGGATGTTTCAGAAAAAACATCAAATATTTAATGAACATGATGAGGATTAAAACCAGGTCAAATGTTTCCACACTCGAGCATTTTTCCTCTACTTCCCTGCTTGGCATCACGGCCTCCTGGCAATGCTGTGGAGAGCTGCATGTTTTTTCTGAGGATTCCTTTCAGTCTGGCAAACTGAGACACTAAAAAAACAAAGATGATAACATTTTAATTGGCCCGCATTCCAGCTGGGAAGCTAAATTTTGCAAACCCACTTGGAGTGGACTGCGGAGCATCATGAACTCATGAGCTATCCTTCAGCTAGTCCTGTCCATATTTCCTAGGCATCATCAGTAAGGGTTGAAACTGAACATGCAACAGATTGGCATCAGAAGTCTAGGGTGCAGATGACTAGCTGTCCTCAGGTCTTAGGTGGGAGCTGGCATACCATCCTAGCAGCTTAGGAAAACCGGGTACTACAGAGTGTTGCAGGACATGGGAGACAAGGCAAGTCTTGGATGGTGGGTTGGTACAGAGAGGGGAAGGTGTTCCTGCTGGCTGAAGTCTTAATGGGAATGAGTGTAGCACTGGCTGTGCACAAATCTTAGTAGAGTCAGGCTAACAGTGCCTTTGACTGGCTAGATAGTCTGACCTTTAGTTTCTTTTGTTCCTGAGCAAAGCTCACTCTCATTAGTACAGAGCATCAGCTCACCTCCTATTCACCATCTTGATACTGCAAATAATGGGGTGTCCCTAGCACCTCTGTATTAGGGTGGCCAAAAGAAGATTCCTCATGGTTCAGGCAGAAGAGACTTTAGTGATAGAACCAAACTTCTGGCGTGCACCAGACGTAGATGTGCAGAGAGGGTGTGCCAGGCTGCCCTCGTGAGCAGAATGCTTAGCAGCATGTAGCCAGGAGTGAGTAGCATATAACACACTGTGGGTAGTGACTTGTAGCTGGCAAAGCCTGGCTCCTTGGAGTACTAGATGGTCAAGGTTCATACTTCAGAGAGAGCCACACCTTAGTTCCATCGCTGAGGAACTAAGATTCTTCTTTCCTCATCAACTGGCCAAACCCCAGTTGCAGGGACCAGATCGCCACTCTCTGAGGTCCCAGAGAAAGAATGTAGTCTGTATTAGCCCATGTTCTTTGGCATGGCTTTACCCACAGCTCCTGACATTTTGGAGAAAAGGACTTAGCACCACAGCTCCCAGACCAGGAAGGCTGGAACATTAGTTTCATGGAATGCTAGAGATCCTCTAGCCCAGCATTTTTCAACCACCAGTCCACAGACAGGCACAGGGCCAAGGCACATTTTTACTGGTCTGCACAATTTTTCCTCCCCCATATTTCTTACCTCCTGAACATTATAAACCAAAGCATATCCAAGTGGCATCCAGCCTTCTCCAGGGAGTCTGGGTAAAATTTGGGTCACATCATTGCCTCAGTTCTGAGTTTAAATCCTGTCTTCTTCTAGTATGCAAGGGGCTGGTGGGAGATCATTCATCCTCTCTTGCCTACAGCTCTTGGGACAAGCCAAAATTGGCATAAACAATTTCCTCTATTCGATGTCGTCTTTCTCCTTGTCTTCTTTGCATATTCATATTTACTAGGTACTTGGGAATCTCTTCTAGACAAAATTTCCCTTTTCTGAGGCTTAGTTGTTGACTCTATTATGTGACATACCAGTATATCACATACATATCTCACTGGACACACAGTCGTATTCAACCTGACATATACATTCAGCCTCTTTGATGCATGTTTTCACTGGGTTCCTCACCAAAGTCTGCCCTCAATGTGTTCTCAGGGTTTGGTAAATGTGTCATAGAATAAACATATCAATGAATATGTGGATGGATGGATGGATGGATGGATGGATGGATGGGAGTTAAGGACTTATTGCTTACATTTTAATTATGGTGCTGGGGGAAATATTTCTGGTTAAGACCCTCTCAAGAGGGTATATTCACCCCCCATTTTCCCCAATACCTTGCATGAAGTGAGAAACAAATCCTGTAATTAAAATGGAAAGTTTCAAAAAACAAAAGGCATGTTTTCCCTTCTACTTGGTCTCCTTCAAGGGCCAGGGATAGTATTTAGAATCCGACTCTTATTCCTTTGTGGTCCAGAGAGGATTCTACCTTTCAATGACTTCAATGTTCAGAATATTTGCCTGTATGTACCTGTGTGTGTATGTGTGTGTGTGTCCATGTGTGTCTATGTATATAAGCCCATGAGCATCAAAATAAGAGAACACAGGGCAAGGAAAAGCTGCCCCAAGCTGCCTATAGTTTCTGTCAGCCCTGAGCCCCTGTTGTCATTTTATCTGCTGCAATCTGTATTTCCCAGGGTGCATAGCTACTGTGGGAAGCAGGGTAAATCATAAACCTGAACACAGACAGACAGACAGACAGACAGACAGACACACACACACACACACACACACACACACACACACACACACACACCCCTTTTCACACTTTATTTCTCATCAGTTAGAAGTCAAGTGGGAATCAAAGCACAGGTCCAGGATTTCAATAATTCCCCAATGTCACATTCCCTCATGTTGTTCAGCTGGGAACAGAGTAGGTCATTCTACCTTAAGGTAGAGCCACTGGAGAGTGGTATGAAGTTAGAGTGTAGTGATCCAGCCCCTGGCTAAGATTTACACCACCGATGGTAGAAAAAGTGCTAACCATTTGCTTAATGAATTGAGTGAGTTTACAGAATAAAGTTATTCCTATTACATTAACTCACACTATGGTTAAGAATTTCATTACTCTCCCAAAGGAAAATTGCTTCTATTTATGATGTAAATGCTTAATCTACGGAAGGAAGGGAACTTTCTCAAGAAAGTTGAGGAGATGGTAGAAATGTTCTAAACTTCAATTGTGGTCATGGTCACACCATTGTGAATTTACTGAAATCACACATTGACATTATGAGTGAGTTTTATAGTATGTAACTTATGCTCCTAATAAAGCTGTAAAAATCACAAATGGGATGATACTTGTTGATCTGGTTTTACTTTAATGATATTTTCCATGATTGCTGAGGTGACCCACTCTGGATACTCGAGAGGCTGATGTCCCTAATCCAAATGCCAGGTCACCATTCTTCAGTGGCTCTACCTCTACTCAGATGGAAGGTAAGATATCCTGCTCTCTTCCTGGTGTTGGTCACACCATTAAATGCTACCTCTGAGAACAGGGATTTAGACCATGTACCCAAAGAGACAAAGTCCTATAGGGACACCATATTAGTTATGCAATAACTATAGTGCATTTTTTTAAAAAAAAATTAACTACAATGTATTTGAGAAAGTGTAGGGTAAGTTTAGAACATGTGCAGAGCAAAGAGGGTAATGTGAAATTTAGGAGTAGGGCTCTTCACAAAACAGGGAAAGGACAGTGTAGTGTCAACACTCCTCAGGGTGGGAGGCTAGAAGCAGTGCTCAGGAAGTAAGGAAGCAGTGACATAATCAGAGCAATAAGGGATTGTCATTCTTGCTGGGACCAGGCTCCTCCTATGGAACCCTTTCTATGAACCTAACGAGCCAACATATTTCCCCTGCTCTCTTAGGGGGCTCAGATGGCCCTGTGTACTGTGATCCACTCTAATGGCAAGATTCCCCACTCAAGGAAAAGCAAGGCAGAAGCTAACCTAACGTCAGGCCAGCACAAGATCTGAGGCATTGTTAGAGAGATGGGGACTAGAGTCTTGGAGTCTGACCTAACAAATTTCCACCATGGCTCCAGCCAAGCCAACCAATCCTTGCCTCCTTTTTTCCTCAGTTCTCTCTCTTCCAGAACTTGGTTCCATCTCGTTTTATTTTTTCCACTATCCCTTGCCCCCACTCCTATTCTCATTTCCTCTTTCCACTGTGCAAGGGAATTTCGGCTGGAACAGTCCATAGTGTGTGGTGGGCCTGGGGGAGGGGGCATCCAGAGGTCGATGGAACCAGGAGGGCCCCAGGTGGGGCTGAGCAATGTGTCATTGCCAGGGCTTGGCAAGGGCTGTGACCATGGGGGACTGGGACAGGGAATGCCTGGGAGGTAGGAGGTAGAGGGTAGTCTGAAGTCTGGAGCCAACCAGAATAGAAGACCTGGGAGGAGGGGGAGGGGAGGCTATTTGAGCTTGGAAAGGAGATTCTGGCTGGCTACTTCCCACCTAAACTTTCAGGGTCTTTGGTGGGGTCTCCTGGATCTAGCTTAGAAGTACCAGCCCTGCCAAGAATTCCCCCTCCCTCCCCCCTCTCTCCTCCCCAACTCTCTCCCTCCCTCCCTTCCTTCCTCCTTCTTCTCTCTCTCTCTCTCTCTCTCTCTCTCTCTCTCTCTCTCTCTCTCTCTCTCTCTCTCTCTCTCTCTCTCTCTCTCTCTCTCTCTGTCTCTCTGTCTCTCTCTCTCTCCCCCTCTCTCCCTTATTCAGTAAATTAAATAATAAAAGAACTATGTCTATCTCTGTTTCCCTGTAGCCAAGTCTGAACCTCGGCTGATCCTGGAAGCTAACCAGGTACGTGGAAAGAGGAAAAAGCAACAGCCAAAGAAAATGAAGCAATGCCTTGAAGGCCAGATGGAGACTGTGGGCAGGGATCTACAGGAGGCCCTGGGTTAAGGGGCTAATGAATGGTGGGGGGCTCTGTCTGGTCTCAGAAGAGGAGGGAGAAGTCAAGTTGGGCGTGGGGCTCCCACAGTGAGCTGGTTGGAGATTGCCAACTAAGACTGGAGCCAGAACATGAGTAGCCAGAGCATGTGTGACTTTTTCTAGGTGGGGCTTTTTAAGGGTTTTTTTTTAGAGGCCTACAGAAAGCAGGTCTCCAGACTGGTAGAGAGTAGGAGGGAGAAGGTAATAGGTAGATCTGTTAGGAGGAGGTCGCAGTGCTTCAACCTGCTCTAATTAGGTCCCCTCACTTCTGATTATTCTGCATCAGGGCCCACAACTCCTTTCCTTTTCCTCCTTGTCTCATACAGTCTCATACCTGGTGGTATCCCCCTCTGAGGATCATCGAGTCTGGGCTCCAAGCAGAAAAATGAAGTAGCAGAGATAAGAGGAAGGAGCAATGTTTCCAGAGCCTGGAATTTTCCTGAAAAGAAGACACACATTTATAGGTTTGTTGCCTCAACTGTTAGCCTTGTCTACCACCTTCCCTGTACTCTACTGCTTTGGGCTTGGCTGGGAGCCCTGAAACACCACAAAGGCTGAACCTCTAACCATTTTCTGTGTGTGTTCCAGGCTCCCTCAGACTCATCTCCAACATCACAGCCAGATCATTCCCCATCCTTCAAATACCAGCCCTTGCCTCTCCCATTATAATTCATCAGTATTCACCCTCAGCTCTCAGGCTGAGTCCAGGTTCCCAAGCACAACTATGAATTCCTGCCTGATTACTGATTAAGCCTTTCCTATGAGAGTCACACAGCATGGTCTTGTGCCTACCGGGCTCTTTCAAAGTGTTCTGTGCTTTCCTTGCTCTACTCTGCCTGCCTCCTCTACTAGGATAGTACCTAAGGAGCACCTGGTTACCGCCTCTGGTCCCAGCACCAAGGACAGCACCTGGCACACAGCAGATGTCAATAAGATGAGCTGATGTCTTCCAGACTCTGGCTGCCTTCCTGGCTTCCCCCTCTGGCAGGGTTATGCCTCTTTAACTAGGTGGTACTTCCCTAGTTTTGCTCACATCATATTGAAACACCCTGGCCACTTCTGTATAGGTGATAAGATTTTGTCTTTATGGATATGACTTTTCATTCCAGGGTTTGTTTTCATCAAATGGCTTTATCCCCTCCAGGCTAGATAATGAGGGGTCAATACCCCAGAGCTTCCTCGAAAGACAGAATTTTCAGTCTAGCTTCTGATAGTGAAAAGGGAGGGGAGGAGTGAGACCTAGGCAGGAAGATACCTACTGTAAAGGGAGGAAACATGAATCCAAAAGTGCAATTCCTTACCAACGCCAAGCAGTCACATGGGGCCCTGACCTCCACTTAGGTGGTTCTTGGGCTACACTTTTGCTACCTGAGCATCTCCTGCTGTAGGTAGAATCCAAAATGCTGCCACTGACCATGGAAAGAATGGGAAAAACTGGGCTTTGCATCTTCTCAGTTCCCATACAACTCCTCAACATCACTGCAAATGACCCCATGATGAGAGACTGAAAGGGAGATGGGGGAGTCAGGAGACTGGGGTAGGAAAAATGCTACCACTCCATTTCACATTCAACCGACCAGCCTGCTAAAGCATCCCTTTATGCAGAACACTCACAAAGATTATACATCCCTATTTCTCTCCTCTCTGGGCAAGGTCAAGAACACTACGACTGGGCCACTGCATCCCAAATGTTTACTCTCAGGTACACTGTAGGTTCTTGTTAATCAATTAACTTTTGCCCTTCCCTGTTTGTCCTCCACCCTTTTCTCTATTTACTCAGTCGGAACATGGACATGATGTTTACGAGGCACGAGAATCAGCTTATAATGATGACGACGTAATTCATATACTAAGATTAATGAAACAGGCGGGGAGTTTAGTCTAGTGGTAGAGTGCTTGCCTAGCATTCACAAAGACTGAAGTTAGATTCCTTGGTACCACATACATAGAAAAAAGCCTAAAGTGATGCTGAGGCTCAAGTGGTAGAGCTCTAGCCTTGAGAAAGTCCAAGGACAGTGCTCAGGCCCTGAGCTCAAGCCCAGGACTGGCAAAAAATAAATAAATAAGATTAATGAAACAAAATGGCGAATAAAACAGGCATGTACAATACATTAAGGAGGCCAAACTATGCCTTCCCTAAATTTCCTATCTTCAGACTTGCTGATGGTGAGTATGTCAGCTAGCACTTGCCTTAATTGTGCTGCATAATAAATTATCCCCAAACTCAATGCCATTTACTCTCATTCTTGCATCTGAGAACAAACTGGTCTTGGCTCCAAGTTTCAGGTAGGTCTGCTCTGTATGTTTCAAATACTGTGAGGAATAGCATCTAGCCTCAGCATATTCTTCCCATAATAGTGGTAGAAAAAATAGTGGTAGAATATGAAAAGAGTAGGCCCAACCATTCAAGTATGTTTCAAGTTCTTGCTTATATAGGTTGAGCTTCACTAATCCAAAGGTTGGAAATTTGAAATGTTCCAAAATCCAAACCTTTCTGAGCAACAACAGGAGGCCACAAGTGGAGAATTCCACATCATAAAACTTAGTTTCATGCACAGTTATTTAAAATACTGTATAAATTACTTTAGGGCTAGGTGTATATAGTACAAATAAGGTATGCTTGAATTTCATGTTTAGATTTGTGTTTTGTCCCCCAGGTAGGTCATCATGTATATGCAAATATTATAAAGTAAGTGAGTCATGTAGGTGAGCCACTATAATTCAAGGTTGGTAGGTATACTTCTAGTAGAAGTGGTAAATGTACCCCACCATAAATTCACATAAAGGGCATTGCTAGAGTAAAACCTTGGAGCCATAATTAGAAAATGCCTGCTAAGTGTTGAGTTAAATTATGTGTTGGGAATCATTTTAGGTACATTTTTACTCATTAAACAACTCATTGAGCTTTTGCATTGGCATGCAAAGCAGGCTTTATTACATTTACTCTACAGATAAAAACAAATGATGCCTCAAAGATATTAAGTACTCTGTCTTTGTGAAAGAGTAGAGCTGCAACTCCATCCTGGTTTTGGTTTTCTAAAGTCCAACCTCATCTATGAGGTTCTTGTCATACTAAGGTCTTCCAAGAAAGAACCCACCTCATATGCCAATCCTGGCACTGGACAGAATGTCATTGTGGTATCTTGTCTCTGCCTGTCTGGATTGCAAGTAAATTCCAAGATATTGGTGGAAAGTGGGCAAAGAAAGACTTTGAGAATCAAACTGTGTCCACTGCTAGCAACAGAACTTTGGTCTGGCTGAATTAAGAGGAGAAAGGCTATCAAACATCTCCAAGGATTGCAAAAGGGCAGAATGACAGATGCAGAAAGTGGTTGAAAAATCGAAACTTCAGCCACAACATGCATCGTTGGAGTCCTTAAGATCTGCCATTCCTGGGTTCCTGAGCGGGCACTAAGACTCCTTCCCCTAGATGCCAGCGGTTGCTGCTCCTGTGGCCATCGCTGGAGTAATTCTGAGTTTCAAGTTCTGGAAGGGTATCACCCATCCTAGCCAGATGCTCATGTCCCAAGTGGACAGGAAATCTTGCCTTCAGCAACTTTGTAGAAGTGGATGATGAGATCTGTCTTGAACTGGGGCTTTTGTACAAGGCAGAGGCTCAGAGGCTAGGGAGCAAAACAATATTAGTGATATAGGGACTAGTGTCACCACCATTGAGCAATGGGTGTGATGAGCAGGAAACTTCTCTCCTTTACTCCTTGCACAGACGGAGGATGTGGGCAGCAGTGAGGCTATAGGGGGTAGAGAAGACTCTACATTGGGTCCTTGACTCTACTTACCACAGGAAGTTTTCTGATAGCTTTTCTTCCCTCTTCGGGGAATTTCTAGAGAACAAAAAAGGAAAAGTGATGTGTCCCAGCCCCTAAGGGACATAGCTCAGAGAAGTGGCTGGGAATGTCTTGGAGAAGGTTGGCTGAGCTGGGCAAGGGAAGAAGGTGGACATACTGGGATGTCGGATGAGGGAGGACATTTTGCTGTAAATGGCAATGAGGTCAAGAGGAGGACTCAGCAGCGAATGGAATGAAGGCTGAGTACATGGGAAGTACGAATACATGTTGATTTCTTCTCCTCTTCTTGATTCCCATACCCTCTTCTACTCCAGAGCCCTCAGGGTTGTCCCCGCTGGGATTTGCTGTGGTTACCACCAGCCTTCAGATCTTGGTGTATGGAATGAAGGGCACGTGGACAGAGCTGTGCTCTGCAGAGCTCCCTCTCCTTTCTTAACCTCAGCTGACTCTGTTCCTCCATGCCTAGGTCAGTCCCATCTACCCCGCTGGGGTCGAACTCATTCCTCTATGACTTTTTCCCAAGAGAGGTGTAGCCTCTGGTATCTGACTGCTCAGAGAACTAGAGGTGATTGAAAGACAAACCTCAGGACCTGGGAAAATGCGTCCCTCCATGTCTCCCTCCCTCACCTCTTCTCCACCTCCATGAAACCCTTAAGGCAGAAAGGGGCAGAGAGCTCTACCCTTAAGGCTGGTTGATTGCTCTGAGCCTCTAGAAGACCCCCCCCCCCCGCGGGAGCAGCTTGCATCTCTAGAGTTCCCTAGGTCATGGTGTGGACATTTGGCATCCTCCATCTCCCCAGATCCAGGCCTTGGCTGCCCCAAGTCCTCCTCCTACCAGCCAATTGAGCAGCCCTGGGCCGGCGCCCACCGCAGCCCCACTCCTCCCTGCCTAGCACAGAAGCCCTGTCAGGGATCACTGCAAAGCACCACGTGGAGATCAAATCTGGGGCGGGGGCGCCAAGCTGAAGCAGGGTGGAAGGGGTCGACTGGAGGAGGAAATTAATGATTAAATAATGGGTTCCAAATGCACCGGCTCCTAGTGAAATCCCCAGCCACAAGCCGGCAGGCTGCAAGCTCTTGGTCTGGCTCCAGGAACCCCAGTGGAGGCCCAAGCAGGCGGCGAGGATGCTGGTTGCGGCTCACCAACAGCTACCCCCAGGTCTGGTCAGAGTCCCAGCCCGATGCAGGGTCAGCAGGCTGCTTTGGGAACACTGGTGACAGTGACAGGCAGATACTTGGAGCGTGGCTGCCAACCAGTGACCCACTTAGGGATACTTGGGAAGAAGTCTTGGATGGCAGCTGGACCAGGCTGCAGCCACTATTGGCCTTCATGCCTATTCCCCTCCTCTGACACCCGTTTCATTCCGTCACTTCATCATCCGGAGCCCCAGCTCTCCTGCAGGAAGCCCTCAGACTCAATCCGAAGACTGAGAAAAGACCTTTTTCAAGATCTGGCACCCTGCCAATACCCTCACCCCCAACCTACCCTAAATCTGCTAGGATTAGCTTTTTCTCTGCTGGCAAGATATGAATTCTCATTCTCTGTGTGGAAAGATACAGTCTCCTACCCTGCCCTTTGATCTTATCTAGAATTTCTACCCACTGTGCCTCAGTTTCCCTGGAACCCAAAGGACTGACAGTCCTCTGTAGCATTCCTCTGGAAGCTGGGGGGGTATTGTTGTCTCTGCTCATTGAGGAAGGTGCTGGGCCAGCATCCCTGGCTCTATATGGTTTTCTACCAGAGAACACTGCCTGGGCCCTCAATACAGCTTCTGTCTGTTGGGGAGAGAGGGGTGAGGATAAGTCTGGAAAAGGGTGGCCGGGGGGTACATGTCTTGGCCCCTCCATTCCTTTTCTTCCTCCTTCTGCTCTTCCTTCTCCTCTGGAGCCCAGCTTGGAGCCTGAAATTTTCCATACTGAACCTTTGGCTGTAGACTCTGGAACTTTCACAATTTCCTGACTTGAAAGCTGCCCCCCACCCTCACCCCTACCATAATCCATACCTAGCTCTTATGGGGGTGACCACAATCCTAAGACCTCAGAGTCTAGCCTATGGGAGCACAAACCCGAGCCTTTGATAGTGATATTGAAGAGTGCTCTCTGGCTAGAAGCTCACATGCCACAGTCTGCCACCATTGTCTGTCTACCTCATCCAAACTCTACTCCCTGGTAGAGGGACTGGCATAAAGGCCCCAGAGTGTACAAGTCAGGGGGCAAGAAGGAAATTGGTCTTCTGGTAAACTGGATTGTCTGATGGGAATAGAATTTCTCTGTGTTAAGTCCAACCATGCAAAACAAATTTTACTGTGGAGTTTGGGGCCATTGCCCCCCTCCAAGCCCAGGAGAGGAATGTCTAGGCTGGGAAGGTGACACCCTTGGCCCTGAGGAGCCTGGGACCTGGCCAGCATCTGAGAATCCCTGGAAACCTAGACACACAACCTTACTCCCAGCCATGCCTGCACTGTGGAACTGTCACAGGTGGCCCTGCCTGCTTCAGAATGCAGCCTGTGGCCACAGAGCTCTGCCAAGCAGACAGTCACTGTGGGGCCCTGTCACTTCTCCAGTTCTGGGCTCTCCTGGGTGTTTTCTGTATGTCTGGGACTGCCAGCTCAGATCCAGCCAAGCCTGTCATGGGTCTTGTGTCACACTGTGTCCAGCTCTGGGGCACCAATCTTGGGTCACTTTTATGGACTTCCATTCTCTAGTACTCTGGAAAGTTGGGCCAAATAAACATCAGACCAAATAAGCCCGAGGCCATCCTCTCTTGGGTCCCCCACATTGCCACATCCAAGATCCACACACCATTCGGGATTGCGCGTGCAGAAGAATTTTAATAAAAACAAGCAATTCGGAAGGTCTGGCAGGCGGGCAGGCTGTTGTGTAGACTCAGTGCTATTCCTGACCAGAGAGGGCAGGAGGCGCTCCCAGGGATAAGCACTCCCAAGACAAATACAAAGCAACAGGCTGACTTTGTCTTCTTTCTGTGATGATGGAATGTCCAGGCTGGGCCCTGCCACACAGGATGAGGGCAGCACCTCTGAGACAAGGGCTGTAATGTGGGGTCAGGCTTGACAGCAGTAAGCATTTGAGGCTCTGGTCCTGTAGAAAGCTCCTCAAAGAGAGGCATTGAGGATAAGTGGTGTAAGATTAATAAGGAGAACCTTTCATTTACCTTGCTACCTGCCTGGCCTCAACACCATCTCTCACCCTCAGCTTACACTTCTGTCAGGTGCCTGCTATTCCCCACATGAAAATCAGTCACAAAAGGGCCCCAAGCCATAGCACAGACAAGGTAAAGAGCAAAACTCCAAAACAAAGTTAGAAGTTTTTAATCTCTTGACTCTATGGAGATGGGTTTTTTCCAAAAGGACTTTAATTAAAGACAGGAAATGACCAATAAAAGCAAAAAAATCACACACATATGTGAAAATCACCAAGGGTGCTGGAGTCCTAGCCCCAAAGAGGAGAGTGTGGGCACAGAGTCCTGGGGACTCCAGAAATGAGGCTTTCCTGGGGATAGCTTGTCTGCAGCAGGTTCAGAAGGCACAGGGGTCTCTTGGCCTACTTCTGGAGTGAGCAAGGCAGCCTATGGCCCCTGTTAGGGGAGCTTAACTCATGGTAGCTTCTATGACCATCCAGAGCCAGTATCCCATTGCCCCTTAGGACTCAGGACTTGCTAGTGCTGACCAAATCTCTAGTCACAATACCTGCCCGTTCTTGAAAGGTGTCTATCCATTCTCTAAGGTGGAACTTCCTCACCCTCTCCCTGCTTTTCTCCCTCTCCTTTTCTTTCTGCCTTTTTCTTCCTGTAACAAGTCTAATTTTGTAGTGTATTAGTAATGGCCTAGTCAGAAATCTGTTGTTTGTTTTGCTAGCATGTTTTGGCAATACTGGGATTTGAACTCAGGGCCTCTTGCTGGTTAGGCAGGTGCCCTACCACAAAGCCACACCTCCAGCCTAAGGCTGAGATCTGAAGGATACGCTTTGAGACTAGCCAGAACATACACATAAGATTCCTTCTCAATAGATAGCTGAGCATAAGGTGTGCCTCTTAGTCCAGTTATATAGGAAGCTGAGAACAGGAGGATCTTATTTTCAGCTGAGCAGAATAAGACTGTATTGTTACTCCATGGAAACTGGATTTGAATGGGAATAGACACTTAATAAATGAATAGGTAAATAAATAATGTAATCGTCAGAACAAGGCAGATGACAAAGTATTGGAAGGATATGCTAGACCCAGGGTTTCTGTGAGGAGGTGACACCTCAGCACAGACCTCAAGGAGAGGAGGCCTGAGTGAGGACAGGCAAAGAAAGATTGCCTTTGTCAAGCAGAAGGGTCTCCTTTAACTCTGGTCCAGGGCTGTGGGGGTGGGGAGGGATCTTTGGGGAAGTCATGGGGAGTGAGAGAACACATCTATAGACAAAGGCAGCCCTTCCTGGGGTAAGAATGACTTCCTCTGCCCCTAACACAGGCTGGTCTCAGACAGACCAGATGGTCCGCACTGCTTCATTGGTGGACTCCCAAGGTTATCTTTTCTTCGTTACAAACCCGGATCTATGTTGCGACCACCAGCTTAAATCAGTAGACAGTGGACCTGGGGCAGGTCTTTCTTTCTTCTGCTCTGCTCCCTGTCTGTCTCCCTCTCATGTTTCTTCCCTTCACAGACTCTGAGAGACCTCTATGCAGGTCTCTCCATGCCTTGGGCAGGTTGGGTGATAACTGCCTGAGGACCCTATTTGGGGGGTTGGTGGGTTCTGGCTGAAGTGAGCAGGAGGAAGTTTGGGGGCATTTATTGATAGAAGTGTGTATTTATTGGTAGGAGCGTGCATTGGAACTATTCCAGCCTGCAGGTAAGTAGGGTTTAGCCTGAGACCCTGAAGCACTTTCTCATCTCAGAGAATTTCTGCCTCACTGGGTTCCAGCCCTACTCTGGAGTAACAGAGAGGAAAGGACCGGAATGAGCCAGGGAAAACTCAGAGGTTAAGACCAGGTCACCATCACTGTCGTAGCAGATTTCGGGGAAGCGGCTGACCCAAGAGTCGGGACAGTGAGGAATCTGGGCCCTGATGGTTTGGTTCTGGCAGGGCTGTGGGGAGTTAGCCTCCTTGTGGGGGCACAGAGGCACCAAACTAGGTGTCAATAAGCAGCAGGTACCTGGTGCTTCCTGGTTCCCGATGCTGCTAGCTTGAAGAATCTTTCATCGGGTACTTTAAGGTTCTAGTGTATACTTTGCTCTTTTAGGAGAAAAGTTTTTCTTTCTATCCCTTTGTCACTTGGATTCACCTGCCTCCTCCATGCCTTCCATAATTATTTCCTCACCACTGGCCTCGTCAGTCAGCACATGCTCACATCACCTAGGACTCCTCTCTCCTCTCCTACCCACCACCCTCTTTTGGGTATTTGTTTTGCCCCTCCCATGCATAAGCACACACAGCACAGCTAACTGAGAGTCCTGCACCCTCTGCCTGACAAAGAAGACACTCCACACAGGCTTTCACTGCTTCTCTGTAGCTTCCAAAGCCTTTTCATCAATCCTCTCTTGTCCTTCATGGTGGGAGGGGCTCCATCAGGGCTGTGGAAGACATGAACCCCTGTCTGCTCCTGCATGCTGACAGGCTCCTGAAGCAATGAAACAACACTAGAAACCAAAGCTGAGGGAGTGAGTGGGAGAGATTCCAGCTGCATGCATCCCAGCTAAGGCGTCCCAGAGGCAGGCCCATGGCAGGATTTGAGGAAAGGTGTTTATGGAGAAAGTGATTCTAGGAATCACCAGTCCTGGCATGAGGACAAGAGTGAAGGAAGAAAGAGAATCAATGAGTACCTTAAAAGGACAACTAGGGTTTACTCCAATAAGATTATCTGGGAAACAATGGAAGATGTTTACTCCTTCCACTCATAAGTAAGGGACCTGGGAATGTTTTGGCTGAATGTTTTTGCAGAGGTGTTAACATCCCTCTACTCTGGGCTGCTGTACAGAAGACAAATTTTTCAATGACTGGAGAAACCCATCAGGAAAATAAACGTGGGAGTGGTTGGTTGGAAGTTGATCAAGAATGATTTGCAATGGAAAAAGCACAGAATGTGGGCAAGGACAGAATCTTTGATGATGTACCAAAGGAGCCTTTAAAAACGAAAGAGGGGGCTGGAGTTTGGCCTAGTGGTAGAGTGCTTGCATAGCATGCATGAAGACCTGGGTTTGATTCCTCAGTACCACATACATAGAAAAGATCCAGAATTGGTGCTCAAGTAGTAGAGTTCTAGCCTTGAGAAAGCCCAAGGACAGTGCTCAAGCCCTGAGTTTAAGCCCCAGGACTGGCAAAAACAAAAATAACAATGAAAGAGGTCAGGGATGGCTGCATATTGGAGTCACATTTGAGATGACCTTGAAGTCTAGGTAAGGTTTTGAAAATGAGAAATAATAGTAGGGAGGGGAAAGAATAGAATTCAAGAAAAAAGGAAACAGCAAGAATAAGATCATGGAGCTAAGACCCCAGAACTTGGAGGCCTGAGCTGAGAAATTCTGTTGGGCAATGCCATGGGAGGTAAATGTCCAGACATCTTTGCATAAATGGGAAATGATAGTTTTGTCTGTGATGAGTCTGGGGAAGTTTTATGAGGAAGATGATGAGTATAGACATGAGTACACTGAATTTGATGTCTCTGTGAATGATCATATAGGCAGGAAAATCAGGTGGGAGGTTGCACGTAGGAGTCTGAAGTTGAGGTGAAATGCCTAAGACAGAGAAAGTAATTCAAGAGCAATCTTCTTAGAGGTGGAGCATCAAAACCAGAGGATTGGTGAGACAATGTGAGAGGAATCAAGGAGAAGATTAGGGAAGTAGCAAAATACCCTTGCTTAAAATATAGAAAAGAGAACCAGGTGCAGTGACTAGGTACACAGGAGGCTGAGATCTGAGAATCTCAGTTCAAAGCCAGCCTGCGCAGGAAAGTCCATGATATTCTTATCTTCAGTTAACCACCAGGAAACTGAAAGTGGCACTGTGGCTCAAAGTTGTAGAGCATTAACCTTGAGATGAAGAGCTTAGGGACAGCCCCAGGCCCTGAGATCAAGCCCCACCATAAACTATAGAGAGAGAAAGAAAAAGAGAGCAAACCAGCACACAAAGCCCAGGGTGAATTCAAGAAGACAGACAAGGAAGTTTCTAACAAGGGGTAAAGAAAAAGTCTTGCCAAAGCAAAGATGATGCACATCACTGTGATGTGCTGGGAAAGCCCCTCTAAACTCAGAGCACCAGTGATTTTGGGTGCAATAAAGAGCCATCATGACAAGCTCATCTTCTTCTCCAATAAATGTGGAATTAGAGCTCTAGCACAGGGGATCACAGAAAATGGACAGTATTTTTTCCCATGGAAAGAGGCAGGATTTAAAATAAACAAATAAGAAAACCTGGCATGTGATATCTATCAAACTAAGGATCAAGACCTGTTCCTGTTACTAACTTTATGACATAGGCAATGATAGGTAATTTGTCTCAGACTTTGTTTCTCTGAAAAAAAAAAAAAAACAAAAACCAAAAAACGAATACCCTCTCTAGTGTTGGTCTGAAAAGGAAATAGAATAATGCTTATGCAGTATTCATGGGAGTGCTTAATTTATCTTAGAAAGCAGTTGTCCGTTCTGTAAAAAGCATTGGTTGAGTTTCTATCACAGAGAAAAGTTATGCTTTAAGTGGTGTCATAGTACAGGGGTTTCTCAAATGCAGAGATCAAGAAGCTTAAATTTTAGTGCCTATGAGGAAATCAGAGACCAGATATAGAATACCTGCCTAGCATACACGAAGGCCCGGGTTCAATTCCTCATTACCACATGCATAGAAAAGCCAGAAGTGGAGCTATGGCTTAAGTGGTAGAGCAGTACCCTTGAGGAAAGCCAATGACAGTGCTCGGGTCCTGAGTTCAGTCCCCAGAACTGGCAAAAAAATAATGAAAAGAAAATATATATTACTAGTAGAGGTTTCTGAATGGAAGACAATGGAATTTTGGGGCAATAATTCGCGAGAGCTTTTCTTGTGTTGATAGAGAAAAGATTCCTTATATTCAAAAGGTAAAAATCTCAATTAAATAATACAAATAAATAAGAACCAGATATTTCATAATGTAACTGCAGAACTCTAAAGAACTAATGAGACAATAGTAGAAGTAGCCAGGGGAAACCTGCAAGCAGATGAGTTTGCCTCAGCAACAATTGAGGTCTTAGGTTGACTGGTTCAGAGTGTTGAGAAATTAATTGTCAATGTAATTTTTCATCCATCTAAAGTGTAATTCAAAAGAGAAGAGAAAATAATGGTATTTCCACAAAATAGCCAGAGTATACAACTTATAGGCCTCACTAAAAATCCAACTGAAGTATGCTCCTCAGAAAGAAAGAGATTGAACCCAGAAGTTAATAGTAGGATGTGAAAACTACAGTAAGAAAATTAGATGGTCACATATAGATAACTCTAAACTAATACTGACTCTGTGAATTAGAAATGAGTGTGAGGCTTAACTGAGATATTACATAGGTGTGGATAAAATACTGGATAATTACACGCCAGAGTTAATTTGACTGAGGCTAATAATGGATGGGTCATAATCAGATGACATGCTTCAAGTGGAATAATTAATTCATTAAGACATAGAATCAGGAGCCAATAATATGTTGACACGTAGGCAGAAAAATTTATGTGGATGAAGAGACTTAACAGAAGAAAATTGAGAAATTATATTTCTAAGCCAGTCAGATGTAATTACAAGAATCCTTTGAAGAGTTAGAAAAGAAGATGAGGTGATGGCAGCAGAGTCAGAGGAATTTGAAGATGTTATACCACTCTAGACTTAATAGTGGATGCAAGAAACCTCTAGAAGCCAGAAAACACAAGGAAATTGATTCTTTACTAGAGCCTCCAGAGGAACATAGGCCAGAGCGTGCTTAGCAAAACTCATTTTAGATTTCTGCAGCCATAAGATAACCAGTCTACTGAGATTGTGATCATTTATCATAGCAATTACAGAAAACTAATATGATTGCTGAGACAATGAGGGTCTAATAAATTATGGTATTTAAAAGTGTGGGCTTTATGCAACATGTTATATTAGGTTCAAGCAAACAACCAAATCTAGACTTTCAAGATATAGGAAATGAATGTGCAAAGGGCCTAAGAATTTTAATTGACTACAAGCTTAGTAGAAAACAAATAAACCTTTGGGTGCACACACCAACCCCTATATACACACAAATGCATATGCATTCTTTCTGGAGAAATGCACAAGCCATTATTGAGAAAGGGCCTGTGGCACCCACCATGTTTGATGTATGGCCTTCAGTTCTTCAGTTGTGGGTTAAACCCTTGAAATCGGATTTTGACAAATAGAAGGGGCATCCAGATATAGAGGGATCTGAAAACCATGTTTAAAAGGGAGGAAACTGGATATGAAAATGTTCATTAAAATAAGAAAAATCCCTAAGTAGATAACGCCATTTTCATAAAGCATGTGACTTATCCTGTATGACTCCTACAGATAGAATTGAAACAAAGGAGATCTATTTCGATTCCTGAAGAAGAAATCATTCCCCGCTCCTTCAAGTGCTCCTGAGATGACTTCCTTAGGATTCTTGCTCCTAGATCTATTTGAACATAGACTGGAAGTATAGTTTCAGATTCTCTCTGGCCCTCAGAGACTCTATCCTTTAAATGAGAAGTAAGAATGGAATCTTGGAAATAAGAGAGATGATTCTACTTTCTTGTGTATACAACTCACCTCACCCTAAACGACAACTGTAGAGAGACACTTAGATGGTTAGAACTCTGGATATGCTGGAAACCCAAAGTTCTACTGTTAAAAGAAAGGAGCTTGAGTCCTTATAAGTCATGCACTCAACTCCTACCTCAGGACATGCCACTCTTTCATAGAACAAGACAAAATCTGTTATATCATAATAATGTCTTATAATGAAGGAAATGTACGGTCTCTACCTTGTGTTGGTTCTCAGTGGGTAAAAATGAGCTTCCAGATTCACCGCAGTGTTCCTTTTACCACAGAATAGTTCCTTCTGACCATGAGAATCAAGAAGCCACTCCTCCATGCCTCCCTTCTCTGGGGTATTCTGCCTTAATTCACTCAGGACCTCAGTCCTTCTGAGGAGACATGGGGGATCTCCTTTCTCAGAGACTTGGCTCCTGACTGTAAGAATGGCTTAGGGCTCTGCCTTCTTTTTGCTCTAAGTCACATTGGCATGGAGAAGGCTTAGAGGAGAGTGACTGAGTGATAAGTGAGCAGACAGATCAAGTGGGATCAGGGCCTCTTTAAAATCCAAGAAATAAATAGAAAATCCTTGGGTGTAGAAGGTTTCTGGGCAGAGGTTAAGGGGCTAGGATGCTGTGGAGCCAAGACTGTCTCTTTCCTGGAATGGACCTGATGCCACAGACTGGTATCTTCAGTCCTATACATGGCAACCCCGCCTCCCCCGTGACCAATTGCTGCCAACTTCAAGGGAATTTCCATCTGCCTTTTGGCCTTTAGTTCACCCTCCACCCCTACACAGTCCCTAGAATGAGTGGGAAGGGAACTGTGGAAATTCCCTTTTCAGGAAAATGAGAGTATCAGAGAAGCAAAACAAAGGGAATACTGACAACTGTAAAGGCTCCCCCAACAACCCTCCCACCTTTCATCCTCAGCCAGGGCATCCCAAGAGAAAGAGGTACATACCAGGCCCATCTGCAGGTGCTGACTTTTCCCAAGGCCTCCAGCCCACCCTCCTCCAGCCTCCCTGTCGGCCCATCCCACTGGGGAATCAGAAGGTCCAGCCGACAGCTGGGTTGTGCAATCAGCAGCGCAGATGTGGCTGGGACTCTGGCTTGCAGCAGCTGTCTCTGTCATCACACAGGGTCTATGGCCTTCATTTCACCCTTGAGATGTACTCTAGCAACATTCCTGTCCCCATCCCAGACAGGCCCCACCCCAGCCACCATCCTTCTCCAGCAGCTCTGGAGAATGCTTGGCAGCTAAAGATCACAGGCCCAGCTCAGCCGTACTGGTTATGCCTCCAGGGGGGCCTCCAGTGGGAACTCAGTAAATAGACACTCGGGCTTGAGCCCCAAAATCCTGACTAAATTTTCTCTTCATTCCAGACATCCTTGATTTTTAATAATGCTTTTACTGCTCCCCACAGGAACAAGACAAAAGATGCAATCTTTTTTACTGCCCTTGGGTATTCTAATCAGGGCAAGGTCACTTTCTATTCTTCAGCTACCATGACCACTGTTTTTATGAAATCGTGTGAGTAGTCCATCATCAGGCAACAACATTGATTCTTTGGCCTCAGAACTGGCAGTTGATCAGACTTACAGTAATTCCAGACTATTCCTTTCTTCATGCAGGATTGCCTGGCTCAGCAGATACCCTGTCATTATTTTCTAAATGGAAAAAAAATAAAATGAAGATTCAGAGTTACCCCCAAGATCACACAGCAAACCAGGGGCAGAGAGAAGGTCAGAGACCAGACATGGACTTTCCAATCACCTTTCATTTTCTTTCTTCTTCACCTTTCATCTGTCTGCCTTCATAATGGTGATAGAAGCAATGGTGGGGTAGTAATGGTCCCAACCATGAGAATTACTACTAGCGATGGCGGTGATGATGGCACTGGTGGTGATAATGCTAATTACAATGGCAACGATTATGGTCATGGTGGTAACAATCACATGATAACATAGATAGCAGAACCGGTAGTTGTAGTGATGGCCATGGTGACAGTGGTGGCAGGATGATAATAATGGTAGTGACAGTGGCGGTGACTGTGTTAGTGATTGCAGTGTTACTGGTAATGGAATGCTGTGGTGATGAAACTGACAATGACTCGATAACAAGTACAAATTCTCCTCTCCAAAGGAACTCTCTTTAGGAAATCACAATTCATGCCAATCATTTTGGCTCTGAATTTTCAACCTTGGAATGATCTGGAATATTCATCCTTACTCAAGTTTTCAGTCAGCAACATGAATACACTACTTAGAACTCTTACTGTGATAAGTGCATAGACAGATAGGTACAGCTCTTGCCCTTCTGGGACCATCATAGCCTTTGTGCCTAAGTCTTGCTTCCCAGGGGCTACTCCAGCTAAGGAGCCCACACAACTGGAGTACTAATGTTGGCCCATTTCTAGAAATGGTGGGTTCTTCAGCCATGTGAGTTTGGCTCTGGGACTCCTAAGTTTTAGTCCTCATGTCTGAACTACTGCAGTTTCTCAACCTGCCTTCCCAAACTCCTCATTATTAGGAACTTGAAAGGTAGGAGATAAGAGAAGGTGAGTAAACCACAGGACAAATCCTTGAGACAAGACTAAATCTAACAAGTCCTAGGATATTGAGCAATTCAAAACAGCTAGAATGGAGGAAAGAATTAGGGAGGAGCATAAATTGAACGGGAGAAAATTAGGTAAGGACTTTGGAATTCAGAAACAAGGCTTGAGATTTGATGAGACAAGAAAAGAGGTGACAAGTAAGACTCTTTGAGAGGTGAGATGTGGCATTATAGAGAGGAAATATTAAAAAAAAAAAAGATCAAGGGAAGAGACTATCTGGAAACTGCTGGGGTCATCCAGCCAAACAACAATGAGAAGTGGGATTAAAATAGTACGTGTATCAAAAATGCAAATATGTGTTAATGAGAAATGAACTCATCTTATCTCATTGGATTTCAGAGTTAAAAAGCCAGTACAGTTTAGAGAGGAGACTTTGGGCTTTTGAGAGAAATAGAATGGCTAAAAGATGTTCCATTCTGGACGAGATTGTTTCGGTTTAGTTTTCTAGTAGTTATGACCCTAGGGACTTGAAAATGTGGGCCTAGAGCAGAAGGCAGGCTATAGTCTAGGGTATAGGCTTCAAAGGCAAAGGAATGAATGGGCTCCTGCAGGAGTGACTGTGGATGTGCTACAAATGCTGAAATGAGGAAAGCAGAGCCTGGGAAACACCCACCCTGGTGGCAGGCAAAGAGGAAATGGAGCCAGCCACGGAGAGAGTGAGTGAGTGGGGAGGGCTAAATCCCTAGGAGTAGGCTGGGGCAGATATTTGCAGCCCAGTACCCATTGCTGTTCCATAGCTTTCTATCCAGAGGGGTGCCATGACAACTCTGAAGAAAACTAGGGACAGGCACCTGGGAGTTTTGCAGAAATTAGCCTCCAGGGTCATGCCAGAACAGAGTGGTGACATCTTGGCAGAGTTCAGAACTGCTGTGCCTGCCACAGGGACGGCCTCCCACAGGCTGCTCCTGTGGTCCAGGACACGTCCCTCTCCTGGGGTCAGCGCCGGGGCGGCAGCAGCCTCCGTGTGAGGTGGTGGTACTGGCATCTGCTTCCTTGGAACACGGACTAGGAAAACAGATGACCTCAGGCTGAAAGCTCTTAGAATGGTTGCTCAGAAGAGAGCGGAAAAGACAGAGCTAAAAATACATGCAGACCCAAATTCCCTACCTCTCCAGAAAAAAAAAAATGTCAGGCAGAGTGTCCTACAAATGGGTCTGACGCAGGCTCCTGCAGTTGACTGTGATCATGAGCTTCTGGTTACGCACCTGTTCTCCACCCAGACCTGGCTCCAGACACCACCTTCTTTCTCCCTCTCCTGACGCACTCTCCTCCCTGTGGCTTATCCACGGCCTGCCCAGGACTGGCTCCCACACCATCTCTAACCTGCTCTGGGAACTCTAAACTTTTGTAGACTGTGAACCTGAGCCACTCAAGGTATCAGAGTTCTCTCTTTTCCTTATTCTTTGAGAGCTAGACTTGTCTAATACGATAGCCATAATTGAGCCTCTTAAGAGGAACAGTCCTATATTTTTTTCTCCTTTATTTTTTCTATTCCCAAATGCTCCCACTCCAAAATTGGGTCCACATGTTCCTTGTGATCAATTAAATAAGGAAAATAGCTTAGCTTACATATATTAAGCTTCTTAGGGCCAGAGAAGAGAGGATAGGAAGGAGGGCAGGGAGAGTGTGTGGAATAATAACAGAGGGACAATGAGGAATCCCACTCTAATGTGTGTGTGTGTGTGTGTGTGTGTGTGTGTGTGTCCATGCTCACACCTGTTTTTGTATATAATATGTGGAAGACTGTGCTAAACTAAGGAAAAGAGATAAAATGTTTAGGACTCATAAGCAACTTGAAGATCTCAGAATGGCCCTCAAAGAACCGATGGCACTATCTTTCGAGCTGCAGCTACATGAGCTTTGATAGGAGGCCAGGGCCGCTAAGATTGACAATCAGAAGTTGTGGTTCCACGGCTGCTCTGGTGACTGACATGGAGCCAACATATGTCTGACTACTGGTCATTTCTCTGTTGTGTACCCTCACTCTCCTCCTAGTTCCCCCTCTCCCCCTCAACTCTGTCCAACTAACTTCCTCCAATTTAGTAGCCTCTGACCTTCAGAATCCCTGGGCTAAGCATGGAATCTAAGCCACAGGGAGCACCTGAAAGATACAGGTGGACAGGAGAAAGGAAGAGAGAGGAGGTAGCATAGCATAATTTTCAACTATAATATTTCTGGCAGAGTGACAGTGATAACAATTCAGGAATAGATGTAGAGTTTCTGTAACACAATAATTGCAAGACTAATGCATAAACAGCACAGGAACTCACAAAGACATTAGCCTAATTTATTTTTGAACAACAAAGTTACTTTAGATTGTGATGAAACCATCTAATGTGATGGAAAAAAAATGGTGATCCACAGTTCAGAGCACCTGTTCAGCTAACAGGGAACCATCTTAGATCTTCTCTTGAACTTGCTCTGGCCAGAGCTGAATGTTTCCTTGACCAAATTTCACGGTAAATGGGCCACTTTCTTTTCTCTGACTTCCTGGGCTCCATTCTTCCAGGAGCCCCTGGACATTCTGCTCACTCACTTCAATTGTATAATATCCTTCTTGGTGCAAAGCAGCCACACTCTTCACAGCTTGACTGCGGTTAGTGGATGAGGAACTCCCAGATGATAGCTGGATGGGAAAGTAAACTTATTCTGCCACCAGGGCCAGCCACTTAAGTGTGGGCTCAAAGTAAGGACTTAAAATAAGAAATGCTCATGGTTTGGTCTAGGTGAACTAGGCCGGGAGTTTAGCCTAGTGGTAGAGTGCTTGCCTAGCATGCACAAAGACCCGGGTTCGATTCCTTGGTACCACATACATAGAACAAAGCTGGAAGCAGTGCTTCAGCTTAAGTGGTAGAGCTCTAGCCTTGAGAAAGTCCAAGGACAGTGTTCAGGCCCCGAGTTAAAACCCCACAACTGGCAAAAAAAATTAAAATAAATAAATAAAAAGTGCTCCAAGGCTTCTAGGCAAGAGCCTTCTGTCTGCTCTAGCTTTGGGACAAGTAGAGAGGGTGGCACTCTGTCTAAATATTAAACCACTGCTTTGTTTCTCTTTGATTTCTATCCTTGGCCAGGGCCTTGGTAGGAAGGGATGTAAAGAGTAGGATGCAAGCCCCCAAGCCTCTCAAAAAGCCCTCCCATAGAGCCTAAATAGCGGGAACTCGGCACAGATGCTAAATATGCCACTTTCAAGGCCACATTTTTCCCATGTCCTGTCCATTCCGGGGAAATATCTGCCCACAATCAGTAAGATAGATAAATTGGAGAGAAAAGGCTGGGAGAGAAAGCTGGAGAATTTCCGCAGAAATGAGTCCCAGCACGGCCTCTGAGGAAATTCTTCCTCCTTCACAGCCTCCTCCACATGGATGTGAGGCCTCTGAGGCCTTCCCGACCCGTTATCTGAAGCAACTTTATGATACACAACGTTTTGTGTTGGCCAGAAGCTGACACGATCCTAGACTTTGGGACTTCATGGTGGCATAACAACGTTGGGAGAGAAAGCTCACATATGTGAACCAACTGGAAGGAAAAGGCAAGAGAGAGTTTGATTGAATGTCTGCATTAGTGGATCAGACCAGCAATGCCTAGCTTGTGGGCTGGAACTCTTGCAAGGGATCTGTACATCCATATGCCCGACAAGCTTCCACCCAAGGCTGAATAAATAAGACAACGTGCATGTGTATGTGTGACTATTTTTCAAATCATCGATGTTGCTGTCACGAATGAAACACAGATGAAAGTGGTCCTGAACATGGGCCGCCTTCGGGTTGCTATGTACTTTCTCAAACGACAGATCTTGTAAAGACAACGGCTGTTTACAATGACATAAAATGATATCTGGGCTTTTCTTTAAAACACCCAAGGGAGAAAAAAAGGCAGGGGATGGATTAAACTAGAAGGAGAGAATGTTAATAATTATTGAAACTGGATGATGAGTATATGGGGGATTATTATACTGTTGTCTTGACTTTTGTATGTTTGAAATTTTCCATAATAAATTCTTTTTCAAAAAAATATAAATGCTCTTATGTGGTCATTCATGAAATCTTTTGACATTCAAAAATGAGTTTCTTTGTAGAAAGCTCTCACAATATGTTGTTGAAAATAAAAGCAGTTGTAAAGCCATATGTAAGTATGACTTTAATTCTTTTTCTTTAATATATGATGGTGTGCGTGTGTGTGTGTGTGTGTGTGTGTGTGTGTGTGTGTATAAAAGAGAGAAAGACAGACAGAGGGAAATCCTTTCCTTCTAAGGAGGACTTTTATTTAAATTTTTTTCCTTTTGTTATCAAACCCAAACATTACTTCTTAAGGCTTTGTAGTAGATCATCTTAGATTCCAAAAGGTGAGTGAGGGTTTGTCTGGAGCCCAACATGTTGCAGGAATTCTGACCTGAGGGAGGTGGACATGGCGCTGACCTTGGGACAATGTCATGGTGGACAGCCTCATGCTGGGATATAAGGATGGACAGAATTTAGAAATTATGAGATGGGTGGGAAGATGTTCCAGGCAACACAAAAATAAGTTGCCTTCCCAGAGCAAGGGTGATCCTAAGGCCGGGGGGCTGTAGGGTGCCTAGAACAGAGATGAAGGGACTGGGTGGGGCAAGGTCTTGAAGGGCCATGGGGTTCTGGGAAAAGTGGAGACTGAATGTCTGGCTAAAAATTGTCCTGGGTATGTGTGTGTGTGCATGCGCGTATTAACTGTGGCATTCAGAACAAGGGATAATTGGAAAAACATGACCAGTGCTGAGCCACACGCATGTGGGGACATGTGGCTCTGGTTCTGAGATTGTTTGTCATTCCTTATTTCAGGAAAGCAGGAAGACAAAAGATGAACCCTTGAACGCAATGAAGAGTCAGATGTCACCAAAGAGTCAATGTGGGACCCAAACTATGATCTATCAGCAGTCATGTCTCACAGCTGCCATCACCCCATGACCAACTGCACTAGGCTGTCCATTTTCACAATGTCTGCTGTCAATCAGGACTAGACCCTTAGCAATAGGCGATTTCGCATGCTGGGACAGAGAACTCTGGCACCTTCCCAAGGGTTTGCCGGAAGGGAACTGGAGGGCTAAGCAGGATGGAGAGGAAGAGGTTTCATTACAGCAAATTGGAGAAAATCTGGGAAACTCCCAGAAACCCCAGCACAAACAGCAGAGAGCCTTGATGATCCACAGAGGCCTGTATGACCCCAAGAAAGCCAGCATCATCGGCTTATAGAAGACCGAGGAGTTAATGGCACGCATCTCTGTACCTCTGTGGCTTACTGATTACAAAAGCAGAGGCTCTGGAAAGTTGTGATAAGGGCTCTGATCTCTAAGAGACCTGAAGAGGGACGAAGATTTAAGTGGACAGGTGGACTATTGCTGGCAATATCTGCAAGCATCCCTTTGAGCAAGGTGGCATGGGCAGAACCGTGAGCTTTTGGTCACTTTTCAATAGTCATTTCATTGGCTGCTACCCTAAATCTTGTCTTTAACTAGTATATTGAACCTTGGAAATTTAAAACTGTATGCAGCATTACCCAAATTTGATTTGGTCATTGTGAGACCACTAGCCATGATACTCAACTAGGAGAAGGAACTTTGCAAACAGATCTCTTCCCCAAGGAGTTAGGGGTTCTAACTCCCCTTGCTGGCTTTCTTCCTAGGAAACCTGAATTGCAGCTTCACCAGGAAGACAACCTGTGCCTCTTTACTCATCCATGTGTTTACTAAAACACAAAGAAATAAGACAAACTGAAAGCAAGTGATGGAGGTTATGGAACTATTGCAGGATTTCAGAATCTATTGGTAATCTGAGACCAAATAACCTAAATCTAAACCTTTACTTATTGTATTGTATTTTATTTTGTTGCCAGTCCTGGGACTGAGACTGAGGGCCTGAGCACTGTCCCTGAGCTTCTTGTGCTCAAGGCTAGCACTCTACCACTTGAGCCACAGCACTACTTCTGGCTTTTTCTGTTTATGTGATACTGAGGAATCGAACCTACTGCTTCATGCATGCTAGACAAGCACTCTATCACTTAGCCACATTCCTAGCCTGAAGAAGTGTTTATTAATTCTTATTTTATTGTGCTGGTTCTCATTTTCATGACTATGTTTCAAATATATGTCATGTGTCAAGCAACTTGCCATGTGATTAATGTTTTATTGGTTTTGGTCAATGTGTGTGTGTTTACATATATATATATAAATTATATGTGTGTATATATATATATAATTTCATCATGCTCAGAGAGATTAGATAATTTGCTGAGTCACTCCTCTAGAAAGTGGCAGGGCTGGGAGTTGAAACTAGCTTCTGTGATGTCTAGACACAAGATCAGGTCCCCTCTACCTTCCTTCCCTTTGGCTAGATGGCTACACTCCTCTTTGTAACACAAGGTATAAAAGTGGTGAGGTTGAGTGGGATCTTTGAGGCTCATTTCAGGTTCATGTCAAATTCACACAAACTCTCCTGATACTGGAGATACTACACGGCTTGCAACTTCAAACACACAAGTCACTGGGATTCTCTTAACAACTTTTTTTTCTCATGGTCTTCTGGTATACATAGTCACAGTAATACTACTTGTAACTTATAAGGCATTATCATTAGTTCGCATGAAGCCTGACTTCATGTGCTGTGTATACATTTGTTTATTTGTTTATTTTTTATTTTTTTTTGCCAGTCCTGGTCTTGAGTTCAGGGCCTGAGAACTATCCTTGGACTTTCTCAAAGCTAGAGCTCTGCCACTTGAGCCTCAGCACCATTTCGAGCTGAGGAATCGAACCCGGGTCTTCATGCATGCTAGGCAAGCACTCAACCACTAGGCCAAACTCCTGGCCCCTATTTTTGTTTATTTTTAAAGAAAATAAAACCATAGACCTACCACCCATCTCAAACAAATAGAAGACTGCAGATTATCTGCAACTACCTATGTTAGCTGATTATCATTGTGCTGCTTTTGAAGAAGATAGTCTTATCATGTATATACGTGTACACATCACATGCATACATGTGTGCATCCATACATAGGTATATATCACATATGTTACATATGTATGTTAAATTTTTTAATTTTTGTTTTCAAAAATTGGAATTATAGTTGATTTTTCCATTCAAACTATGCTTTTCATTCATGTTATAATGGGACCTTTATTTTCTTCTTTTTTTATTTTGGTTCTATTATTTAAAACAGAAAGGTATCAGTTGAAACAAATTTTTCATGAGCCTTGTATCTGCTGTATATTTCAGTATGTCTTTAAATTTGTTTTTATTTAAATGTCTTTAGTATACAAGTTTTGTAGCCATCTGGGTTCCTGTATAATGAAGAATATGTATGGTATATGTGATCATTCAAATGGCAATTTGGTTAGATATGAAAGTCTTAATTCAAAATTTTTGTTTGATATTTAAAAATATCTTTCCTTTGTATTTTGGGCTTGGTGTTGCTATTCAGAAGTCTGTTGTCAATATAGCTTTTGTGCTTTGGTAGTCCCTTGCTCCTTTCTCTGAGGACCCTTTTAAAATGTTCTCCTACATTGCAAACATTTAAATTTTATGGTCTTAAAAACAAAGTACAGATGGAAAGTAGAATAATGTTTGCCAGGGGCTAGGGGGAGAAGGAAATGGGGAAATAGTGTTTAATGGGTACCAAGTTTCAATTAGAGAAGATGAAAATGTTCTGGAGATGGATGGTATTAATGGCTACACAGCAATGAGAATATACTTAGTACCACTGAACTGTATTTTATTAAATATTTTTTTATTTTTCATTTTATTTTTTATTGTCAGGGTAATGTATAGAGGGGTTACAGTTTCATTATCAGGTAGTGAGTGTATTACTCTCAAATATTGATACCCTTTCTCATGTTTTTGTCCTATTTCCCTCCCCCTACCCCCTTCCCAATAATCTTGATTTCCCCCCTTCCCATTCCTATTTCAAATAAACAAATAAATGTATATACAATTTACCAGGTAACAAAGTCAGATACAGTAACAATATGAGATTAACCAAAAGGGAAAAAAAAGAGAAGAGAAATAACATAGTACATTAAGAATAACAATCATACAAGATAAAGCTCTACATGATAGATTTTATCTCACATATATTTTTGCCACAATAGAAAAGTACAAAGGTTTTAATCTTTAAAAAGCCTTAAATTTTAAAATTTCTCCTGCATATAAAAATACTAAATATTGCAGTAATTATATTTCTTATATATAACCCATTTATATCCTTTGATATTCTTGAGTTTTACTCATAGTGTGTTAAGGAATGAAATGTCTTTCCCTTTTCTTTCCTATTTATACTTTAATTTGAGATCATTATTTTCAATTCTGAGAAATACAGCTATTATTTCATCAAATGCTATCTTTTGATATTTTTTATCTTCTCTGTCTTTATATTTCTCTTTTCTTCTGGGACTTCTATTATTTTAATTTGAATACTTTTGTTCCTTTCTTTTTCCACAGACTTTTCTTGTCTGTGTTATAGTTCTTCATCCATTCCTGCTACATTCCAGGAGGTGTCTTTCATCTGATCTTCCAATTCACTGATATGTTCTTTAGCTGTATTACTCTTGTAATTTATTTGTCTATTATTCTTTTAATTCTAGTTACCATTAATTATTTTTAACTAATATTTCTGTCTGATGTCTCCAAAGACTTTTCTATTTCATATTGCATATATGGTGATTTGTGTCCATGAATAAATTCAATATATTTCAGCCTATTTTTTTCTATACCAGCTACTTCACAAGGAATTGTCATTTCCCTTCTGAGACACTCCTTCAGGAGTGGTACTCCCTCAGGAATTCTTTGTTCACATAATTTGTATAGGTCTCAGCATACATAATGTGAAAGGGAAAGTCACACATGCTATAATTTACAATGTACCAATGTACTACAAACAATTCTTCAGGCTACAGTGAGGAAGACTTCCTTGGATGCTATCTATTAACCCCAGGTAAGAAGAAGGATCAGTGCATTGCCTGGCCACTGTCCTGTGGGCACCTACCAAAAGTCCTGAGTTATTGTCCCCAAAATCTTTAGGAAGAGGCACAAAATGTCTGTCCCAATTTAGTAAAAACCAAGAACAGTAATTAAACCAGGTTTGTAACTAAACTTTTCATTGTTATCTTAGGCCATCATGTCTTTGCCACATCTGACGGTAGTTAAAAGCAGTATTTGAAGAGAGAGAAAGAGAGGTAAGGAGAGGGGGAATGCGTTCCTATATTCCGCCATATGTGTGTCTTGGCAAGAACCAGATACTCTTATCTTTACCAGTTCTGTCAGTCTTCTCACCACTGTTCTATCTGAACATTCATACACAACAGATTTTCTCTGGTTCGTGTGTTATTATAAGTAACATTCCCCCACCCCAGCTATAAAACTAAAACATACTTGATGCAGAATCCTTTGGAAGTACACAAAAGCACAAAACAAAAGCCACACACAATCTTACTATCAGCAGATTTTTTTCCCACTAATTCATTGTGGACAAAGTCCACAATGGCTCCAAGAAAGTAGTAATTATATACATGCCAACCAGGTGTTTGAGATTCCTATATCTTAACATTCTACTACTAAGTGTGTATATATTAATTATTTTAAAAATCACCAAGCTGATAAAAATACCATTCCTTGTAAATTTGTGTGTGTGTGTGTGTGTGTGTGTGTGTGTAGTTCCTTGTAAATCTCTGTGTGTGTGTGTGTGTGTGTGTGTAGTTTATGTTTATTGTTGTTTTGGGTATTGGGGACAAAGCCAAAGATTTGCACATATAAAGCAAATATTCTACCCCTGAGCTACATGTCCAGCCCGCTTTCTGTTTAAGTTTATAGTACCATATCTGCATTGTAATCAGGCATTGTGTCATATGTTTATTGGTAGTTGGTACTTCTGTGAAATGTTTCATTCTTACCCTTTGCCCAGTTTTTTATTGTTTGCTTATTTTTATGATATATTTATAGACATTCTCCAACTTATAGTGAGGTTGACATTCTAATAATAAATTCATTTTAAGTGGAAAGTATAGTAAATCAAAAAGGAATTTAATAACACCTAGCCTACCACACATCATGGTTTAGCAACAATACACAGTGGAGCACTGGTGGATTTCCTTCACAACCCTGTGGTAGAGTTGTGGCTCCCTGGGACTGACAAACATCCAAGAGCGGATTGAACCACATATTACTAGCTCAGGAAAAGATAAAATTGAAATCGAGAGCGTCATTTCTACTGAATGTGTATCACTTTAATACCGTGGTAAAGTAAAATCGCTCATAATTCAAAAGGTTGTAAGTCAAGGACTGCTTGTATAGATTACTAATATTAACCATTCTTACATGCATCTCAACTGCTTTCTTCCGTAAAGCAGAGAGGAGGCAGTTTCCACATGTTCATCCCACAAGACTCATGATTTAAGGGCTTGGGCCCCAGTTAATGGTGGAACTTTTAGAAAGCAGGTCCTAGGGAAGGGGAGTAAATCATCGAGGATGTCCCGTGGAGGTTGATTGAGATTCACTCCCCCATCTTTGCTTCCTGGCTGCCATGTGATGAGTAGATTCCCCCATTTATGTACTCTCCACCTGTCTCATCACAGGCAGGAAGGCCATGGGCTGAAACCTCTGAAGTGATAAACTACAATAATTCTTTCCTCTTTTTTTTATTTGCCAGTCCTGGGACTTGAACTTTTTGGGCATTTTTCTCAAGGCTAGAGTTCTACCACTTGAACCACAGCAACACTTGTGGCTTTTTTCTGTGTATGTGGTACAGAGGAATCAAACCTAGGTCTTCATGCACACTAGGCAAGTACTCTTACCACCAGCCCAAACTCCGGCCCCCTCTTTTTTTGTTTTTTGTTTTTTTGTTAGTACTGTGGGGCTTGAACACTGGGCCTGGGTGCTGTCCCTGAGCTCTTCAACACAAAGCTATCACTCTGCCACCTGAACCACAATGCCACTTCATTTTCTGGTGCTTAATTGGAAATAAGAGTATCACAGACTTTTGCTCCTGAAATTAAAATTAAATGATTCCTGAAAATAAAGGTGTGGCTCAGATAGTAGAATGCCAGACTGGAGAACAAAAGCCAAATGAGAGCATGAGGCCCAGAGTTCATGCTGGAAATGCTACTGCAATGAATAGGAGGGTGCCCTAAGGTAGCCAGAAATAAGATAAACATATAATAGTCAAAACCATGAAATACTGGGGTAAGATGAAATAAATAAGGAAATAAAATCCAGTGTTGAGAAATAAAACTGTACATTTGAGATTTTAATGTTTGATAAAAATATCATTTCAAGGCAAGTTATGCAAAAAGTGAAGCTAATGTTTGTAACTTAAGAAAAAATTTCCTTTCTGACATTCTGAATAAATTACTAATTCATATAGTTTAAAGACTTATAGAACAGCTCTTATAAAATTAGAATAAAATAACTAGTGTTTAAAAGCACATTTATTGAGATAAAATTTATGTGCCATACAATACCCATTGGCTTTTAGTAGATATTCACAATGATACAATCACCACCACCACTGACTTTAAAACATTTTCAGGAAATTGTATTCATAAATTGCTTTGTTAAATGATAACTCATTTGTAATAACAAAAACACCATTTTAATCAGCAATAGTTCAGTTTCTTTCCTTTCCACATTACCTCTTCAGTTCTAAGAAGTATACTCTATCTTTGTGGATTTTTCTACTTTTAATATTTAATATAGAGAGAATCATATAATACGTGATAATTCATGACTGATTTCTTTCATTTCAGTATATTTTTTTCAGCTTCATCTATGCTGTAGCATGTATTTGCACTCCCTTCTTTTTCTTTATGAATTTTTCAGTGTACGGACATTACTTTCTCCAGCTGGTAAACATTTCAGTGGTTTCTACTTTTTGGTTATTAAAAATAATTCTGGCCTAAGGTATGTTTGCACACACCAGTAATCCCAGCATCCCTGTACTCTGGAGATGGAGACAAGAAGATCATGAGTTCAAGGATAGCTTGGACTACTTAGAGAGAATGTCTCTTTACAAAAACTGCTCAAATAGTGAACATTTGTATACAAGTGGACAATTTCTGTAGACAATTATATTCATTTCTTTGGACATTTACACAGGAGTGGAATTGCTGGGTCATGTGAAAATTCTATGATTAATTTTTTGAGGAGCTTTAAGCTATTAACCCAAGTGGGTGTACTTGCTTGCATTCTTCCTATTGCTATACGAAGATTCTAATTCTTTCAGGTATCATTATCTGTCCCTTTTATTCTAATCACTCTAGTGGATGTAAAGTAGGGTCTTAACCTGGATTTTTAATTTCTTTTTTATTTTTAATCTTCACATGGTTGTATAATGCTTTTTTTCAATTTAATATAATTATTTATGTGTCCAGTGGTTTTTTTAAATCAGATTCACCCATTATTTTTCTTGATTCCCTCTACTCTACCCTTCCTTAATATGGTTTTGATTCACATTTCCCTGGTGCTTATGATGGTGGTTATGTTCCTATGTATTTATTCATCATTTGCATATCTCCTCAGGAATGGCATTTATTTGGATCTTTTAGAATTTTTAATTAAAAATTTATGTGGGTTATGCACAGCTTTGATGGGAAATGAACAAAACTCAGATGTTTTAAAGGAACATAGTCAAAAATCTAACTACAAAAATTTCATAGCCAGGCATCAATGTTTCACACCTGTTATCATAGCTACTCAGGAGGCTGAGACATGGAAGACAACCATTCAAAATCACAAAAATTCTGGACTGGAAGTGTGGCTCAAGTGGTAGAGGGCCAGTTATGATCTAGAAAGCCAAGTAAAGGTACCTGACAGTAGAACCGGGGCCTTGAGTTCAATCCCTGATAATTGAGCATACATACAAAAGATGTAAACATCTACATTTTCAAAGACAGCGCAACCACCATTGTAGTTGCCCATTACTGTGAAAAAAATCTGAAAAAATCAACTTAAAAGAGGAAAGAAAGCTGGGTACTAGTGACTCATACCCTGCAATCCTAATTTCCCTTTAAGTGAAAGGGAAATTCATTTGTGTAAATAATGGAAAAATCCAGTCTAAAAACTGACATCAGAGACAGTTAGCTTTTCTTTTTTATTTCTCCTTGGTGTTTGGATATGTTTCACTTGGCTATATGTTTCATTCTCAGGTTCGTGTGATTGTGTTATCTCCAGATAGCACAAAGTCATGGAGGGTTTTGATTCGTTAGATCATTTGCTTGACCTGCTGTAGAGGACAGAGCTCCATCTAGGTCATGTGGACAGAAGTAGATGAAGGATTGGAGCTTCAGGTGAAATCTATGAGCTATAGCAGGAAGAAGACAAAACTGATACTGTGAAGACAATACTTGCAAAGTTCTATAAATCACTGAACATTAAGGTATCTCTGTCTCCTCCTTTCCCATACTTAGGCTACTCAATTTTTCTTTTATTATTGCATTGTCCAAGATACTCAGAGTCAAGATGAAAAGTTATAGCAATTATATTCTTTGACTTTAATGATACTTCACCATTTGTGTGAAGTGATTTTAATAAGATTTGCTACTTTTTACTAAGCAAGAAGATACCACTCATGGTCCAGCTGATTGAAGATTTTTTTCCTTAACCTTTAATAGTTTCTGCATTTCTATAAATTACTTTATAATGAAGGGAAGACCAGACTTTTTGTCATAAGCAATAACAAGTAAGTTAGTTGTGGCCTTCTATTTCAAGCAAACTCCTAGTTAAAAGAGAGAAATTTGTCAGACACACAAAAGGTTCAAGGAGATTGCTATACTTTCAGGCTTAACCATTAGGCCTGAGTCTTTCCAGAACTCAAGGTAGTAATGACAGCCATATTACAGGAAAGTGCCCAGGAAAACTCAACCAGCCCTGCTCCTTCCACATGACCTCTATCATGATGGTTATAGTGATAATAGATAGGATCATGACAGAGAAGAGAGGTATTCAAAGGAAAGATGAAGTCGTTAACTTGCCTATGGTTATACAGGTTTTGAGGCTAGACTGTCTGCCTAGAGTGCCTGAATCCCTAGCCTTATCACTATACTGACTTAGGGATGGACTTTTAATGCTCAGAACAAGTACTATAAATTAAAAACTCAAGAAAAGGCTGGGTGCTACTGGTTCACATCTGTAATTCTCGCTACTTAGGAAGCTGAGATTTGAGGATCATGATTTGAAGCCAGCCCAGGCAGGAAAGTCTATGAGACTCTTATCTCCAATTACTATCAGAAAACCAGAAGTGGAGTTGTAGCTCAAAGTTGTAGAGCACTAGCGTTGAGTGTAAAAGCTCAGGGACAACACCCAGCTCCTGAGTCCAAGCCCCATGACTTAAAAGACAAGCAAATAAAAACCGAAGAAAGAAGAAATCTCTTTACCAATGGGTAAGCTTAAAGCTTCCTCTAAATTGAGAAGCTTCTTGTGAATGTCAAAGCTTTTTTGTAAAGCAGGATTAACTCTCTGGTCCTTTCTCAATACTGGGTCCAATTGGTCATCAAAAATCAAGATCCTTTATTCTCACATTACTGATATCAACATAGAGGGGGGAAATGATAGGAAAGGGGGGGAGTATGGAAATCCCAGTCAGATTCTCAAGCAGAGACAATCTAGGTTCAGAAACACTAGAATGGAAATACACATGAACAGAAGGTGCTCGTGCCTGTCATTCTAGCCAAAACAGGAAGCTGAGATGGGAAGGCAGCCTAGGTAGAAAAATATCTGCGACTCTTATTTCCAATTAACTAACAAGAAGCTGGAGGTAGAGGTATGTCTCAAGTAATAGAATGCTAGCCTAGAATGACAAAGCTAAGCAAGAGCATGAGGCCTAATACCCTAAAGAATGGAGTCGGGGTTTCTCAGAAACCTACAAATGTCCTAGTATTGCTTGAAAAGACTAGGAAGACAAGACAAATTTCAGTAATAGTACTAGCTAGTGTTGGAAGTCCTTCTAGTTAGTCATCATTTCCTAGCAGAGCACTGTTAGTGTGCAGAACTGAGAAAAGGGTGTAAAAAGCATTCTTTCACATTTCTTATGAATTATTTCCTAATTCCTTTTGTGTTGAGGGCGGCTTTCCCGCTACTGGGTGTACACTGGTTAACGTAGTGTACATGATCCCTACTTTGACAGAGATTGGGGTAAAAGAGATAGTCAACAAGAAAGCAAACTTTGAATTCTGCTATGGTAAAGAAGAGGATAGATACCCGGAGGTGTCAAGGATGAGAAAAGGCCAGCTCATCAAAGTAGAAAGGAGGCCACAATAAGAATAAGGCTTTGTTTGAGGAACTGGAAAACCAATGTACTAGGAGCACCATATAGTGAAAGAAATTCTTGTGAGATATGTTGGAAGGTATATTGGGATACAGTTATGCAGGTACTCTTTGGCCATTTGAAGGAGTATGGATTTTATTCCAAGAAAAACATGAAGCCATTAAAATTTTACCAGGTAAGCAAATAAAAACTTAATTAAAAAATATTTAACTTCTGGGCCTAGTGGTAATAGTGCTTGCCTAGCATGCACGAAGACCAGGATTCAATTCCTCAGTACCACATATATAGAAAAAGTCCAGAAGTGGTGCTGTGGTTCACATGGTAAAGCTCTAGCCTTGAGAAAGCCCAACAACAGTTCTCACGGCCTGGGTTCAAGACCCAGGACTGGCAAAAATAAATAAATAAATAAATATTTAACATCTATATGTGAAATGGAAGAGAGAAGCATAGGGAATAGAAAAAGTCCTTAAAGACAAATTCCTAGGTGAGAAATCAGAGGTGCTTAAGAATTCAGAATGGCATGGAGAGAAGAAAATGAACTAGACATGTATTTTGGAAAGATAATCAACAAAATTGGTCAATGAAGAAGATGTATGGGAAATAAAAGAATTACACCCGGGTGTTTGGAATGGAGCAACTTGTCGGACCGTCCTGCCATCTTAAGACAGAAATGTTTGGAAGAGAGGTGATTCTTAAAGGGCTAAATCAAGAATTCTCCTTCAGGTGTGCAGAAATTAAAGCTCAGTCTCTTCAAATTCCTTCTCTAGGGCAACACACAGGGCCTCCTTCCTCTTGACAGCCCCCAGTCTCTTGGGGCTCATGTGGGCTCTACCAGCTAACCACCAAGGAATCTAGAATACAGGGGGTCCCTGGAAGACTTCGACACTACTTTAAGTCCCTCTCCACAATAACGATTCTGTGTTTGTCCCGCAGTCCCCAAGTGCTCCTCCCCTATTTTTCCCATCTGGACAGAAGGATGAGATTGACCCTATGAGTGACTCTTGTTCTCTATAGAGGAACTGGCTCCTGGTAACCTCCTTCCCCGACGTCAGTCCTCTTCCCCTAAATGCTTCCCAGCTTTCCAGATGGTCTCCAGACACCCCGCACCCTCTCCCCTGGGTGCAATCATCATTCCCAGGGTCACTTCAGCCCTTTGGATCCCTCAATCTTGGATGAGTCCATCTGTCATCACCTACACCCCTGGGGACTCAGGAGGGCAGAAAGCCAGGCCAATGGGCAGAACACATCTGTCCTTGCTCAAGCCTAGCTCTTCTGGTTAACCTATGGGGGATCCCAGATGGGAAGTCTACAGAAAAAAATAGCAAGAATTTTCATTTGTGAACTTTCTACCTTCCCCCTCCCCCTACATTGCCAACCACATCATGCCCATTCTCAGACTTGCCCTTCTTTGAGAAGACTTTCCAATTCCCAGGAAGATCCAGTCACTTTTCTGTTTCCTTGACAAGACCATAGCAATAGCCCTGGCCATGCTGTCTTGACCATAAAATACCTTGGTGACATCTATTTTCCCCTCTAGACTTACATTGTTTAATATGGCTTCAACTAACCACACAGAGCTAATTTGAAATAATTAAAAATTTAATAAGATTAAGAATTCAACTTCCCAGTTTTCTTAGCTGCATTTCAGACAGTCTACAGCCACATGTAACTAGTGGTTTCCATATTACACAACATAGATTGATAATATTTCCATCATCACAGGAAACCATTCTGTTCTGAAGTTCTACATCAGTCTAAAAAGCCCTGAGGACCAACCTGGGTCTTATTTATATTTGTACCCTTGGGACCAAGAGTAGATTCTATAACACAGAAGGTGCTAAACATATGGAATGAATAGATACGGTATTATATTCTGGACATCATTTGTCAAGGGGGATATAGATGTTCCATATACAGCATGTTGAAAAGACAAAGATCAGGAGAAAGTACAATGATAGAAAAAGGCAGAGATAACAACTCAGTATAGGCACGTAGTTTTCCCAAGACACTGAATACTGATGTCAGTGCCCCAAAAGCACCTTATACCAGTATATATTCATCCAGGGATGCTCATTCCATCCAGGCTCTCCTGCATGACACCTCTTCACTTCCCTGAAACCCAATTCCACATTGTTCTTGGAAATGTTGAGAAGACTCAGCCTCAGCTGGTCTCACTCTTCAAGATCTGACCAGCCCCCGTAGAGAATGGACTTGAGACGTCTTATTTGGCAGCTATGGTCCCTGTCCTTTATATGTTCAGATGTGTGAGTCTCATGCTTACAAATCCTCTCTCCCTAATAAAGGCTGACGATGGATCCTCAAGGGTGACGTATCATAAGACCCAAGCTCCCCAGGAACAAATACTGTATGTTCCTGATCAAAATAAGTAAATACTCCCCAAGGGCTAGTGTCTTATTTCTCATAAGGCAAAATGCTTACAAAGGAAGGACCAGAGATCTGACCTTGTGGGAACAAACCAGCCAGAATCTTGTCCACATGGCTGACACAAGGCAGGATCTCAGTATGATACAATTTCATTTCCAAAATCCTAAGTAAACTTGGTGTGAAAAGCAGTGGGCTGGGGCCTGGAAAAAGTCAAGAGCATGGCCTGCACTTGAGAATTTGAAGACACTGAACACTTCCTCCTCCACAGTTCCAATTGTTGCTCTTGTCCTATTTTATCTTCCATTTCAGAACCTTGAGCTGATCTGATGGCTCATCTTCCTTTGCTATCTAAAAATCCATAGGAGATGGAAATAGTCTTTACCTCTGTTTTGACTCTCTGAAGATTCTCAGATGACTCTGGAACTATCCCTGAATTTACTGCTTCACAGAGATATATCTCAAGGAAGACATTTCCCATTAGAAATATCTCTACCACTTCGGAGGCTTCTGGGCTTGAAGTTTCTGTATAAGTCTTCTGAGAGGACGATTTCCCTTGCGATCACTTCAGCTTCTTCCCCTACAAGCCCCTAAACTATTCTCAGTCATACATTCAATATCCAAGTTGGTGAGGTCCTTGATGGCAAGCTTGTGAAAGGTAAGGTAATAGTTACAATGTCCTCAATCATTCACCCTATCTATCCATTGGGTTATCAACACCAGCCTCTTTCATTCAAGTATTCTCCCTTAAAAAGGAACTGTGGTAGGCTTCTTGCTCCTGTGATAGAGGCTCAGTTCTTCAGAAACTCATTTGTATGTGGACATCTTCCATGTCCTACATACAGTGCCTTCTTGCTGATTCTACCTTTAAGAAGACAGTCTCTTACCATCATATTTTCCAAGGCTCAACAAGGTTTAACTCTAAAGAGCACACACCAATCACTCTGAGGAGGCATGTTCTTACCTTGTCCTGAGAGAGGTATCAGGGAAATGTTCTGATGCCCAAATCTGTTTTGGTGTTTGCCCATTAGATCTACTGTTTAGGGTAGACGCTTGCGTTCCCAGACCCACAATTTAAAATAGCAACCTTCCTGCTTTTCCTGAGAGGCTCCTGGGGTAGACATACATAGAGAGCTTTTTAGTTCCACGTGACTCAGTAACTGCCCCATTGAAAGGCAGTGGCAACAGGTTGCCATCCTAAAGACAACCCCTCTGCTCCTCTTTCCTCAATGGACTTATCAAAGAGTAGAGTCTCTTTCCCATGATTAGGGAAAGGAGGAGAAGAGCTGGAAGTCATCAGGGTGTTGTTTTTGCCAGCGAAGCCCTTGAAGTGGAGACAGGAGAAAAACAAACAAAGTCATGTCATCTCCCCAGGGCCCTAGAAGAGGTCCCTTTCACAGCCAGGAATGTGACAGGGAGTGAAGTCAGCCAGGAGGCTGCCTGCAGAGGGAGGAGTACAGGCAGCCCTGGAGCTGAGGGCTGAAGACACAGTGCTGAAGGATGGGGCCAGAGATGGGGAAACCCATTGCCAACCACAACCCCAAGGAATGGGAATGAGCCATCAGAGAGTCACAGCTCAGTGGGGTCATATAGAGTCTACTAACGGAATCCAGCAGATGCTCTCTGGAGGCCAGTTTTATAGCAGATATGCAGCAATCATCACATAGATCAGCCAGTGGCCAGGGAAAATGTAATCAGAAAAAGAGTCAAAAGTAGAGATGTAAAGCAAAGGAGGATCTCAGGGAGGAAACAAAGTACCAGCAAAGGGAATGACATGCAGGCTAAGAGTCAGAAGTGAAGAGGGACTACATGGGAAAGGATCATTGAGCTCATCCAACCCCTGGGACCCCAGGAGGCCTCCGACAGCTCAAAACTGCTTTGTGGCAAGTCCTTGACCAGTAATCTCATGCTGCATCTCACCCACACATTTCCCTGTTGTTGCCTGGGCCTACCAGGCAATCCCATCTTGTCTTGTCCTCAACTCACTGGAGTCCCCAGAAACCAGTGGAAGAGAAAGCAAGAGGAAGATTCAGGTTTTTCATAAACATTCCTCTTCTACCTCTGAACTGTGTGCTTGGGGTCCTTCATCCCGAGACTGAAGGACTGTGGGCTACCAGCTCTTCCCTTTCCCTCTGCCCATGTGAGGGAGAGTCCAGATGCCATCTACTCTAGCCTTTTCTTGGATCCCAGCAGCGCAAAAAGGAAGCTGTACTGGTTCAACAGAGCTGGCATTTAGGCCTCATCTGGTGGTATCTCTAACACTGGGTTTTTCCTATTCAAAAGTTGGCTGAAGCAAGGGACATAGGTGTTTGCCAGACCCATTCTCTGGCAGCTTAGAATTTGTGCTGGCAGTCTGCCAAGTGGTTCTGCCTTGTACATGACACCCAATATTTATGCAGTGAGTTCCCCATCTGAAGTACTTTTACCATCAGCTTAATGCCCAGGCCTAGGTCTTGCCTTTATTTCCTGCTGGAGGAGGAAGGTCTCTCTACTTTCAAGCTCAATGGCCAGAATCTCCTCCCACTCCCAGACTCCTAGCCACTTCTACTTACTGCTTTACTCAGCTTTCTGGGGTCTTAAAAAAAAAGTTATGATTCCCATTCAAGGATCATAGTGTGTTTTGTTCAATGGTAAATCTCAAGTCCCTTCAACTATGAGAACACAGATAACCACATTTGTTTAAGCAAAAACATGAACTAACAAGTAAATGAATGAATGAATGTATGGATATGGACCTACCATAAAAGTACTGGAGAGGCTCATGGATGGATGGGAAACAGAGAAGACATGAGTAGATACCTATGGTCTCTCCTCCCTATCTTGTAGCAGTTAGTAGCTTCACCGATCCCTTCAAAGACAGCACTCCATCCTACTGAGGACTCCCTTTCTCTTCTAGACCAAGTCCCACAGGTCCCTAAGTCCTAGGTGAATCTTCCATCCTCTGCCCCTCTCTCCTGGTACCCATTATCTGCTGACTACAGTCTTGGGGATGGTACCTGATCTTGCATATTACAGATGTATCAGGCTTCATCTGATGGTATCGTCTTTCCAGGTGGGATGTAGTGGTCAGGGATCACCCTATTCTAAAGATTGTCAAGGTCAAGGGAGGTTTGCCTGGAGCCACCTTCCCCAAACCTAATGTATATTATCAAGGGAATAATTTCTTCAGAGCCTCCCTCACTTGTAATTCCCAGCCACACTGCTCTGCCTCTTTCTGCATATCCTTAGTACCTCCTCTACTTGCTGACTTGCCACGGAATCCAGATCCAAGGACATTTCCTGTCACCACCTCCCAGAACACAAGGAGGTAACTATCTCTTATCCTTGTACTCCATACTCCAGAAAAGGCCGAGACCTTGTGTTCCTCCACTACATTCCAGGCCCAACCCTTGGGCAGTGATAGGAAGGCCACCAAGGTGGTCTGGGCTCATCAGAATGGCCAGGTCCCTTCTCCTACCTCACTAAGACTGACCCCCACCACCTCTTAAGCCATCTGGCTCTCAGTTGTTTTCGGGAATCTTGGCCTTAAACAACCTCTGTCAAGGCCGCCTCATCCTTCTTGTTGGGGCTCAGGCACCCCACTCCTACCCCTCCACTCAAGAGGCTCCTCCTGTCTAGCTATGCTCCTTTCATGTCCCTAAAAGGCTTGCTGCTAGCTCGGAGCATTTTAGGAAGGTTTTCATGAAGCTAGAGTTCCAAATCTGATCCCCATTGAAGGAATTTTATCCCTGCAATGTCCCCTTCTCCCCTATACCCTCAGGAACGAGTCCTGAACTGAAAGCACCTCAGATCAGAGAATGACTGACAGTCCCTCAGGCAGTCTCCTAAGCCTGGTCTTAGATTGATCCTATACTGAACATGGACGGCCATCTAACTTCAGAGTCATTTTGAGATACCAGAGTGTGCAAGAGTTTGATCTCAAGCCCCTCCAGCCAACTCTGAAGAGGGGATGGGAGACATATATATAGCTGAGGCGTCTAGGGAATCTCACTCAAAGACCACTTCAAGTGGAAAGGTGCTGACCTTCCAGAAATGGAAGGTGCTGACCTCAAAACACAGGGAGCCCTTAGAGTCCTGCTCTCACTCTGCACTCCCTTTACCGTGCTGCTCTAGCGTGTCTGGAGCTTAGAGATCAACATGCTAGTAGAAGCTGCCCTTGCAGACTTTTCTCTTCTCCTCTCATTAGAAGATGTCCATTCTCATAAAAGCCCCAAGGGCGAGAGGGGAGTCCAGTTGATGACAAGGTTGTTGGAGATGCTCTGCCATTCACCCACTAGGTTGTCAACATCAGCTTCTTGTTCAAAAACTGTCTCTCCCAGAGGACCACAGCGGTGCTCCTTTTCGGCTTCTGCTGTGCTTCAGCTCTTCTAGAGTCTATGCGCCTCTCTAGGGAAACCTCCATCTGGATCCCTACATGCACCCAAGCCTCCACTAAATGTAAACCTCACCTCTTTTATATTTATGTTTAGCCCCAGATGTTAAGTAATGCCCTATCTGGTATTTGGACCTCTGGTGGAACAGCCCTAAATGGGGGGGCCTTCAGGAGTCCCAGTCATGTTTTCACTCCAATGCTGCCAGTTCATCTCTGGATGCCCTCTGCTGCCATCCTTCTGGCTGCCCCCTTCCCTCCATTCGGTGACCCTGGGCTCCAGAGAGGATGATGACTTGCTGCTCATTAGAGACGGTGGTGGTATGGAGAACACAGTGGGAAGAACCTGAGGCTCCAATGGCTAGATGCACTGGGGAAGGAGACTCCCTGGTAGTCGGAGTTCTGAACACCTACCTTGCTTCCAATGAACTCTTTTCCTTCCCTTTTCTCAACTACAGAAAAATGTACCAAATTCTGAATTCGCTTGAAGAATAGTTAAGGTGGAAAAGCAAATCCCTCAGGACCTTGGAAACATGTAGGAGTTCGGGAGGGAAGGTGAGTAAAGAAGTAGGGGGGCCTCTAGGAATCTGTAGCATTCTGGAAACAGTGGTGGACCCTGACTGGTCAGAGGATGTGCTCTATTGGGAGCTAAGAGAAAGAAAAAGAAAAACTAGGCCTACGGCTACCTCTTGAAGGGTTTCCTTTCTCCTTTGCCCCTCTGACTTCTTCCTGTCTCCCTCTTTTCCATATTGATCTTCATTCTTCCCTATTAAAAATCTTATTACATAGAAAAATAGGGCATTTCTACTGATGCTTTTCAATAACTCCTGCTGTTTGTCTACTGTCCCTTTCTTTGCCAAATATAACTTGAGATCTTATGGTGTACAACATGCTGGGACTCTTTCTGCCTTCTTTCTCCTGCCTTTCTTTTCCCGTCTTGTTTTTTTGTTTGTTGTTGTTGTTATTGTTGTTGAAAGAGGCTCTCACCATATAGCCTACCTAAACTGGCCTCATATTTTTCCATCTTTCTTCCTCAGCCTCCCAGTGTTTGGATCATAGTCATAATCCTAGTCTAAAATGGAGTCTGACCAAGAGAAAATTGGTCTAGATGAAATCTGGTTTGAGTATAGAACTTGGTGTGTAGAGAGGGAAACTTCTAAGATAAATTCTGGATAAATACCATCCTAAGCTAGGTGGAATCTCATGGATATTTTATCTCTCCATTGGCACAGTCTTCCCACTGAAGCCATCACCAATTGACCTGCCTGCAGTCTGATTCCACTCAGTATCCAGGGAGATTTGTCAGAACACAAATTGGAGAAGGCTCATACAATCGAAGCCAGCACCTTTGATGATGTACAGATTTGGGTTTGATTTGTTCCCTGGATACCTTTAGTCTTGTTTTGAGTTATGCATCTTTATCTTTCATCACAGCTACACTGGTTCTCATGAATCTCTAAGTCCAAGTTCCCTCTTCCCTCATGCCCTTGCCAAAGCTGTTCCTCCTCCTGTCCTTCCTCAGCGGCACACTCGTCCTCTCCCCAGTCTTCTTGCTAGTTCCTTCACTTCACTCCACATCTCCAGACAAGGACATTTGACCCTACCTTCAGGCAAAGTGGATGCTTATTCCATGAGTTCAGTGTTACCCTTAGGATCATGCCATTTAAGAAGCAATCCCTTACATAATCACAGTTTCCTTCCCTTGACTATAATAACGATCACCAGGAAGAATAGGGGATGTGTCTGTGTTGGCTTGTGGATATCAGACTGATTCAACTAACTCTAAGCCTTCCTGTGGAAAGATATTATAAGACACTGTCCCATTGTGCTTTCTGATAGGCTGGATCCTTTGGGCTGTATGAGAACTGATCTGCTATACCCTGATTGGAAGAAACATGCCAAGAGCCACTGGACTAGAGCTCCCATTAACCTGGACAGTGCCTTTGTCAGATCAGGAAAAAAGATGGTCTTTCTGCTGGGAGGATGTACCCCAAATGGGCAGAGTCCTCAATGTGCAGCCTTTGACACCACTACACTTAGGTTCTGTCTTATCTTTGGGCAAGTGTCTTTTTATATGACATGTACTGATTATGACCATGGTACTGAAATGAGCTTATTTTCAAGTAAGCTGAAGATAATGGCTCATCTTCAGAGACTGTGTCCCCTCTGCTCAAGAGATTGTGTTGCCTCTTCCTCTCAGGGCTTTTGACGTCTCTTTCAGAGTTTCATTTCTTAGTCTGTTTCTGTAGATATTTCAGGGCCTTTCAATTTCCTCTTCCTTAGTTCTTTCTTAATGTTTCACCTTCTCATTCACTCTCCACTTCTGCCCTGTCACAGGGCGTGCTTATAGTGTTGTTTCAAGAGGAGGCCCTATCCTGTAGACAAGACCTTCTCAGCCTTCATTCTATACCAGATCCCATTTGCTCCTCTGTCTGAATGATTGGGAGGAGAAGTCTTATTTTGCCATGCAGAACCACAAGTTACACTCTCAGAGCAAAGGCTTCAGGCAGAATAAAGAATTGAGAACCATATCCAGCCAACCAGCAGAAGGGCGACATTGGGTGATAAAACCATCACAGCAGTTCCAGATCGCTGCAAGGTCTGGATGACCGGTCAGCGCACAGCTGCACTGCAGCTGGGGCAGCTCTGGCCCGCCTTGTCCTCCTAATGTCTGACCTCCACATGGCCCGGGGGATCACACTGCCCCCCACGCCAGCAGCCTGTCGTCAGCCCCGCCTTTCACTCTCTCCTCAACCTCCAGCTCTTAGTAAGCCCTGTGGTTCTAATCACCCTGAGTGATTTGGGCCTCACACATCCAAGGCTGATGCTTCCCACCTCTGGTGATTGATAGCTATAAAAGGCACATTGACCCTCATTAACACCAAGGCTTAGACTCAGTCTTAGTTTCCCCTTGTATTGCCAGAGTGGCCCAATCTGGTCACCTGGGGATTATAGATTTCTTCACTGTCTGTATCTGTCTCCCTATGTGTGAGGCTCCTTCCAAGGCAAGAGGAGCAAGATTCTGTATCTCCTCAAGACCCATCCCAATAGTTTGTAATTTGAGGGATTGGGAGTTGTCCTATCCTCCTTCTACCAGCTGCTTTTTGAGTGTCTCAATGTCCTTTCATTTTTCTTTCTTTCCCCCCATCATTTTGCCTTCGAGAAAATAGTGAATGCATAATAAGCTTTTTGTTCTTCCATTTCGATTCTAGCTCATCAACTGTCGTAAAAAAAGGGGGGGGGGAATAGAGCCAAGAGTTTTAATCCTTGCAGCTAATACTAATTTGCTCAGAAAATTCCTCTCCATGGGAAGCCATGTTGAGTTATAATGAGAAGGAGGTATGTAGGCAAGCCCACTGGAAATATTTAGGTACATCTGTAATCTAGCAGATGATCATCTTCTTAACCTCAGCAAAATCATCATCTTCATCACCTTGAATAACATGATCATTCTTATTATTACTGTGGTTTTTACAATCATTACTGACATTGTCTACACCCAACAGGCATTGTTCTCCCCATCCGTAGCACCTACCATCTCCATTTCTCTCTCTCCGTTGTTTCCACTGTGATCACTCTATCACTGCCATCACCACCAGTGCAGTCACCCCGAGTTATCATTACTGTAATTACTAAGATCACCACAATAATTACCACCACCACTAGCAACTTCCATCATCATTAGTATTATCAGTACCACAACCATTACACGCTTATCATCCCTTTTCCTAACACTATAACCACCATTATCACCAAACTTCACCATCACCTTCACAAATATCGCTACCATCACCATTACCACCATCAAAATGATCACTGGTGTTAATACCTTTAGCTCCTCTCCACCATCCTCATCCACACCAAGTATCAACTTTATTCAACTGCCTTACTCTGAGAAGTTTAGATCTGTCCTAAAAATCTTTTCCTAAACACAATGTATGAGTTTAGTACACAGTGAGTTATTTGGGTTGAAATAATTGACTTACACTACATAACAAACAATCCTAAGACTTAATGGCATAAAACAGTAGTCATTTAACTTAGTGCTGGTTCTTGGGTACACTGGACAGTCCTGATATAATCTGGTTCAGTTCATTTCTACTGACGTAGTAACAAGCAGATGGACAATGCTAGCCTGTCTGATGGAGCTACTAAGAGGCTAGCTCAAGCTCATTCACAATGATCTTATGATTATAAGCTTAGCAAAAGGGCAAGCCTTAGAGAATACCTATATAGGAGATAGAGTGTGCTTTTTAAACCTGTATCTATATCAGGCTGGTTCATGTTTTATGTCTAAAATACACTATGTCTTACATACATCCTCAGATTCTCTTAGATTCCCATCCACTTGCTTCTACACCACGCCCCCCACGCCCCCACATATAGGCTCCTTTCTTAAATACCAGTTCTACCATGTGAAGTTGAATAGTTGTTCTGTCAGAGCCTCGGAGTCCTGTTGAAGTTTTAGACCTAGAAGAAGCTATGATATGCATAGTGTAAGAACTAACTTCCTAAGTTACTGATAAAGGAATTAAAACTGCAATCAGGAAGTACAGAGCATATATCTCTTACTAGGATGAGTTTTGAAAGAGAGAAATTTAGATGAAATTCTCCTCTTTTTTTTTTCTGTCTGACTGACAGGTTGTGTCTACCTGTGTCTGTTTGCAACTTGTGAGGCAGCTACAGACAGTGCAATGACATCCCATCTTGCATCTTTTCCTATTCTTAACTGCCTGGATTTTTCTTTTCCTCTCTCTAGCTGCTTTGGATTTTTACCTCTGAAACAAAGCTTCATCACTGAAGGCTTGTCTCAGCCTTCAAATAAATCATCTAAAAGGAATTGACAATTAGGGATGTCCTTGGAGAAAGCCAAGGACATCAGGGTGCTAAATGGCTATGCCTTCAGCAAAAGAAGACCCTGGAATTGAGTCTTGCAATTGGTCGTGGGAGTGGTTAGACAGCTCTTACTCCCCAAGGTCAGTAGCTCACTTTCAGAAGGCAGGGGCTTTGGAATGAGGGTCCAAGAACACAATAACCTATTGCTCCAGTTCCCCGGGAACCTAACTTAGATTTTTCTTCTTTGCTCTGTCACAAGTGCTCACCTGCAGGTCCAAAGATTCTCAATTGGGCTAAGCACTAGAACTATTCCCTTCCACTCTGTTTCTACTTACGTCTAAGGTCCAGAGATCACCTGCCCATCAGACTGGCCACTCCTTGCTGACCAAGACATTGACTCCTTTATCAGGATAAGGCAAAGACAACAAATATGTGATTTTCCTTAAAAGCCTAGCTAAGGAGGATGCAGGTTGTCACGAGAACACAGTCTCAGCCACTGGGCTGAGGCGAACACTTTGTTTCTCTCTTATCTGCAAGCCTTGGCTTCCACAAGAATCTTCCCTCAGCTGTATCCTAGCCTCCCTCTCCTCAGTCCTTCCCAGGGCCATCTCTCACCAGAGAGCTCACTTCCTTCTCTCCTGGGCCTCCTCTGCGAGAGATTTTTACATATACAGTACTGTAGCCCATTTTGTCCTTCTATATGTACTCATGAAACTGAATACCTTGTTGAAATGTATGACACTGATCAAAAGTGCACTGTATTCAGAAACTATTTTGTTGACTGGCAAGTCCTTTATACAATACCTCTAATAATAATAAATAATAATAATAATAATAATAAACTGAAGAACTGAATGTTTAACATGGCTAAGAGATGAGAAAATGTTATCAAGTTATCTCACAGAGATATTTATACAGTGGAAAAATATTTTCATTTGGAGAAACTGAAAAGCCTCCTATTCCCATCACTTTCTATTCAGTCTTCAAACCAGAGACTGGCCATATACTGCTACATTCCTCCCATTCTAGGACTGAACCTGACTCTACACATTCCTCTCCAGGCCTACAGAGGAGTGGCAGGTCATTTGGTCCTTGCCTCTAACTCAGGACAGTACCAATTTCACACCTGTCTCCTGAGTAGCTCTCTTGCCTTTTGAAGATACCTGAGTCTAAAATAGAAGCACACAAGTTTCCCATTTATATCAGTAACGTTAATCAATTTTCAGGAAATCTTTTACAGCTTGTCCTCTCTGGCTACATTCAACCTGATTTCCACAGCAAATTTAGAGCGACTATGGGAGCCTTGCTGCCATGCTGTCATTGGTTTGGCTTGCAGAGTTTTAGCTGACGCCTCCAAGTTCTAGTAGTTCTACTTAACAAGGAAAAATTTAAGAATGCTGGCCAGGTGATATTGGGTCTGCACTTAACTCAGCTTGGAGAAACTTGCACCAGGCATGCCAAAGGTTTGTTGGCCAGTATTCTCAAGAGTGGGTCTGGGGTGTGGGAAGGACTGCCCTTGCTCATCCCAAAGTCATGCAGCACCTTGGAAAATGGAACTCTGCTGTTAAATCACAAGATGCTGTCTATTATCCTGTGGTGCTAAATCATAAAATAAAGTGCTCAGGACACAGACTATGCATTAATTACTCTAGGATCTGATTAGTTTAGGATCGAGGGCATACTCTGAGATTCATCCACTTCAACCTTTAGTTTCCTTTTTTCTAATTAATGGTTAATTGCCCTCAGCATGTAACAAGGAAGACCTATGATCATGTTCTTTGTGAGCCAAATAGCAAGGGAGAGAGAGAGGAAGTGCTATCTAATGAGGCTCTGTATTGTGCATTATCCTGGGAAGGGCTCAGACTAGCACATGAAGACAGGCCTGGCCATTTGATCTCAGAGCTGGTCTCCCCTCCCTCTGGAAAGGAGGAAGTATGGGAGGAAAATTCCCATGATACCAGCTGTTCCACTCCAGTCTCAGGCCATGAGTGCTCCTCCAGACTCTCCTCTGAGCTCCCACCATGCAGATATGTGATTGATGTTCCATCTCTGAATGATGAGAGAAATGGACTACCTCATATTCCCAGAACTCACTGGGGCTCCACTCGCATGCCCCTAATGTGCCCTTTTACAAAACTTCATGCCCTGATGCTGCAGTCCTAGTGTCTTGCAGTGGCATGAACTGGGCCCCCAGGAAAGCAAAGAACCTGACCTTCTATGTCTCTTTGGCTCCGTCTTTGGTGTGAGGATACATCCCATTCTTGTAGGGTCTTGAAGCCTGCTCTTATATCTTGTTCCTACAGGCAAGTGAACTCTTGTGATCAGCTAAATTTGGCCAACTAACTGGGACCTGTAGGATCCCTGCCCTCCATAGGCTTTCTCTTCTTCCCACTTCTCCTGCCAGCCCCACTGGCACTCAACAGTCAGGAGAAGACAAAAGGCTGACCCCTATTGACCTTGCCCCAAGAGTCCACCATCTAAGAAGACATAGGAAAAAAGCTACAGAATCTAGCAACTGGCCAGCAAACACACACACACACACACACACACACACACACACACACACACACACCCCTTGCTCTTTTTCAGCTTCAGCCAGGAAATCCTCTGGAGCTAGACAGGGAGGACCCAGGGAAAAAAGAGAGCTAGTTGGGTCTACAAGAAGAAAAAAAAAACCACTTTACTATCTCAGAGACTGAGAGGCAGACCCAAGAGTTGGACCTATGTGTGAAACTGATTGGGCAGAATGGGGCGGGGGGTGGGGGGGAAGGTGATGAGATTAGGAGGGAAGGAGATAGAACTGAGAGGAGTGAAGGCCATAGTGTGTCTGAAAAGGTGTCTTCCAGCTTCCAAAACACATTTTTCCCTATAAAAGCTCTTTGTTGGGAAAGACTGGGCTGGGAAAGAAAAGGAATTAAAGCCAGAGGTCATTATGGGAGAAAGGAGCCATTCAGGTCCAGGAGGCACTTGGACAGACTGTGCAGGGGCCAGGGGCCCAGTCCTGGACATGGGAGGAGGTGCCAGTAGAACCCAGGCTCATCCCTTGAAGTCCAAATGACTAGCATAGGAGAAACAGGAAAACTAGGGAGAGTGTGCCCCCCACTGGCCAGACAAGACCAACTTCCAAGGCAGGCCCAGAACCAGACTGGAAAATCTTTGAGGTTCAGTTTATCTTGCCCAAGGGCCATGGGACAGAACGCCACCTGCGGGGAGGAGGGGGCTGGCATTTGCCTACTTGGCCCTGAAGAGTATCTGTGGGGCTTCTCCAGCTCTGGAATCCAACCTAGGTACTGCCACTGAGTCAGCCTGAGCTGACTGGAGGGCCCAGGCTAGAAGGACCTCCAGGCACACACTCCAAATGGGTGTGTGTGGGGGGGTGGTCTGGGAAGTTTCTGTCCTTCCCCACTGACATTAGGCCTGGAAAAGTTCCCAATGATGGCAAGGTAAGAGGGAGAAGCTGTTCGTTGGGGAGACAGGAGCTATGAAGTCCTGAGGAAGGGTCCCAACAAGAGGGCAGAGGTTTCCAAACCCAGCTGTCTCCAAACATGAGGTCTCCTCATCTTGAGCAGGACTGGGGATCCAGGCCTGCTTCAATAAGCCTGATCCAGGGACGCTAGAGGCCAGAGTTTACTGTCTGGATTTCGTCGCCTCCTATGCCATGCATATAAGGAAACCTAGTTGCTGCATGTATTCATTCATTCCTCATTTACAGGATAAATCACACCTTTTAAAAAGGCTTCCTCAGGCCTCAATGCCTAATGATATTCTGGGTTACCCTCTCCTCCTTCTTGCCTGAGTCTTCTGCAACTAAAGTCTGTGGGAGAGAAGGGAGGTACAAGGCCACAGGCTGAAGAGGAGGAGAACACAGTCCCTCTTTGGGGCCCCCAGTTTGATGGCTCCTGTCCTAAAGAGCCTTGAAGCTTCTGGGGAGACAGTGAGGCCCTCCTCCAGGAACAAGGCCTGAAGCAGACAAATATACAAAGTAGAGCAGAAATCATAAACACATTTTATTTCTAAATAATTTTAAAACCACTGGCATTGTAGCAAATTGGAATATATTTCCAGAATCGACTCAAAGGGATTTTTTTTACAGCAACATATGAAAAATGTCATTTAAATATCCACCAGCAGCTGCACCACATGTTGGGATCTTAGGAAAACACTTTCATTCCTTTCATCAAAGTCCCTTGATTAATGTTCCACTTTTCTTTGACACTTTTTCCATAGTTTAAAAAAAATCAAAGCCTGTACTATTATCTGGAAGAAAATTAAACTGATAAGCTTTAATGTCTGCTAAAGTCTATAGTCATGACAAATAAACATATCTATAATATATATACATATGTAAATACATACATATATAATACATATATATATAGTAACTCAGGCCTTGGGGCAAATGAAAATGAACATTAATCAGAATGAACATCCCTCCTGAGAGGCAGATGGGGGCAGAGAGGTCCCAGGGGGGCATGGACAGAGAGCAGTGTGAAGGTGTGGAGTTGAGCAAGAGCCTGGACAGAGGTGGTTTTCTGGCAATCATATCTCAGGATCGAGAAGGAGGCGGAAGAGGAGGCTCTATGGGAAGCCCAGATCCCATGTCCAGAGGCCACTTGCAGCACAGCCTGCCTGCATGGTTAGGATTTTGTGAATGGGACTCAGAAGGAAGCATTTGATGGGGGCAGAGGAGAGTGACGGAGAGAGAGGGAATGAGAAGGAGGGAAGAGAAAGCAGAGACTGTGCCAGTGGGAAGGGGAGGCAGATGGAATGAGGAGAAATCACAGTGTGTCTGGCACGGCAGCTGATGCCATAATTTAAAGGTCAAGTCAATGGAAAAGGAAGAGGAAAGAGGGAGGGGGTAGTGTTGGAATGATTTGGCCTCCACAGTATGGCACTTAACCCCTCCCATTCCAGTGCAATTTTACTCGGCCTGATCAGCACTGGAAGATGTTTGCTCTCATACCTTGAGGTCCTCCTGGAATCACCCCTCCTGCCCCCACAGGGGCTCTATAGTCTGCTAGTCCAGTTCTGTATCCTGCATCCAGCACTTGTCTTCAGGGCAGAAATTATGTAACCCCCATGAACCAGGTTCTTCAATCATTACACAGAGTGAGAACATCCAATCCCTGTCTCCCACCCCAGGTTTATAGTCAAACTGTAAAATGGGTACAAATGCTGGATAAAACAAATGTAAATGGTGCTCATCTTCCTGGGTTTTTATAAAGGAAATGGCTTTAATTTGTCTTTGAGGAAATATATACATCTTTGTTCGAAGAAAGCCACCATCTGGGCAAATAAAAGCAAGAAAACATTCTTTGTACTAAGGTACGCTCTCTGTCCTTGGGGACAACTGGTCACCCTTACTCTGAAAAGCTTTTGGGGGAGGGGCTGATATTGCCTCATAACCTGCTACTCCTATTATCATGCCCCAGTTACCCAGTTATTTCATTAAGGACATCTATCTTTAATGAGAACATGCCTCTTCTCTCTCCCCCTTCTCCCTCCTTCCCTCTATCTCTCCCTCCCTCCTTCTCCTCTCTCTCTTGAGGCCAAGCTGCTTCTTAGGGAGGAATTTTACTTTTCTCCATATGGATTTGGACTGCCTTCACCTATAAATTATGGCAAGTTCTTGAGGGAGCTCTGGAGGATTTTGTTGGACTGGTGATTTGCCAGAGGGCTGCAAAGAAAGCCCCAAGGGTAGCAGAAAGGACTTGCAGGCATGGGTTTCAGCTTCGGTTGGGGGTGGCTATATAAAGTAGCTAGACAAGCCCACAGACAGTTTAAGGACAAAATCGAATCCACACAGAATTATTACATGCAAGGACCACCAGACAAACCCACACTGCTAGCTGTCTATGGCAGGACAGAGTACAGACTTGCACCCCAGGTTTCCAGGGTTGGGGTTGCTGGGAAAGCTAGAGTGTCTGGGTCTCATAGATGAGTCTTGCTGGTCCCTTATTTCCTCTCCATTATCTCTTACCATTATAAAGTCTAGTCTAGAACTCTCCTTATTAGTTTTCCTACCAAGATGTGGCTTTGGAAGAGGGAAGATAGAGAATCTTCTCTTGTTCCTGCATCACTGGGGTCTCAGGTAGGCAGTCATGTTTCCAACAAGACACAGGCCATCAAAGGCCTTCCCCTTGTTCTCAGTCATGACAAAGGCCTCCTGCCCTTCACACCCACACTGTCAAGGACACTTCAGCCTAGAGCAGGTTTGTCATCTGGTTAGATGATGGGAGGAGTCCTAATCCCATGACAAAGACGACAGTGTCTTGCTTCCTACTTTTCCCGTGGACCTTCCTTACTCCATTGCCTCATCTCGTTCTTTGGACCTTGGTGAGAAGGTGACTCTCAGTACAGACTATGGCAGGGATACCCTGAACCCTGTGAAGTCTGTGTGTTCCAGCATTAGGCAGAGTAGGATGAGGTTTGGGCAAAGGGAGAGAGTAGTAAGCTTTTTACCTAGACCCTTGATCCTGTATCTGATGGGAGCACCAGGCCTTTTTGTAGCCACAAGGGTTGGCACAAAACAGCTCTCGACAAAGGAAGGTGCTCATAATATTCAATGTATATATGTGAAAATGAAAGTAGGTAAATTGAGCTGATTGATGGAGTTCGGAGAGGAAGAGGAGAATGATGATAATAAGGGGTGTGACATTGATCACGATGCATTATACTCCAATACTGATGCATTTGATTGTGATTCATTTGTACAGCTACTTAATGATAATAAAATAATATTTAAGAACACATGGATTACACAATTTTCAAAACAGAAAGATGCTCACCTTGTCCGCTTGAGGGTTGAAGAGAATCCCTAGGGATGGCTGCACTGTTGTACTGTGACCACCAGGGGGCTCAGAGAGACACTGGGATGCCTGCCTCTGGAGGAGGGTCTGTGGTGACCTTTGACCTGTCCTGTGGCTCCAGAGCAGGTGACAGAACCTACGATCAAGTTGCAGGTAGGGAGCTTTCTGCCACAGCAAGCACATGATGGAGGCTGAAAGAGTTCCCTTTCAACAAGGGAATTTCTTGGTCATGCAAAATGCTGTCATGGGTCTGAGTCCACTCAGTTCCAAGATCATGTTGACATGGCCCAGGAAAACCAACACTATGTTCCCATTACTGACTGCACACATAGAACTCTGCTGCCAGCCCTGCAAGGGACAGGGGTGGCTGAAACCAACCTAGACCATGAGAGGCAAACACAAGTTTCATTCATAGTCTCAACTGAGCCAAATGTAGCTGTTGGCAATTCCTTGCAGATAAATACAGAGACAGCTCACATGTGCCTAAAACAACTAAAGAACTGAAGGAATAAAACCATTAGTTGTAGGGCAAAGGATTATATGTCAATATGTCACAAACCAAAACAGGGCCTCTACAAGGTCAAGCACAGAATTTCCTCCACTAGGAGAGACACTCCAGGGCAGAACTTCTGTCCCTTGCCCAGTGCTATCCATCACACAGGGAATTTTATGATGAAGGCATCTGAGAGAGTGATGTGTACATTTCTCAGGAACCCAGCTAGGGAAGTATCAGCTTTGAAATCCCAAATGGTTAATGCTAGCTGGATGAACTACTTGAACTAAGTAGTTCAGGATCTTGGAAACACCAGAATCTTGCTGGTCTGCTGATTCTATATGACCAGTACTAGAGAAGAAATTCTGCCTCCCTGCTGTGGAATAGGAAAAGACAGTCATAGCAGCAACAGGTTCTCAAGGGCATTCGGACCCCCTTCAATACCTCTAACCAATGATGAGACCCTAAGGCATGACAAAACATTGTCCCACCCTGAGTGTAGGACATCCAGGTTACTGCCAACATTTCTCTTCTCAGCATTTTAAGGAGCCAGATATTCCGAGGATACATTTGTCCTTTCCCCAGGAAGAGCTCCTGTCATTGGCCTCCTGCCTATGTCCAGATCAAGCAAATCTCCCCAGCTGAGGCCATCAAAGCCAACTGCAGCCACTTCCTCATAACACATTCTGTGTCACTTCTTCCAGCTGCTGGTCCCATTTGCTTGCCTGAGTTCTGTTCTGTGGCACATCCGTCCTGGGGCCCAGCCATGTAAAAATGAGCTATTCCCATACTCAATTATTGCTTTCAGAGCTTTGCATTTTAGAAATCTACCACAGATCATAGGTCTTAGTATAGGCCAAAAGCCATGGTTGAAAGAAGGTTGTCAGGGCAGTTTGAATCACGCCTGCCTATTCGATCATCTGTAATTGTTAGTAGGAAGAGGATGTATTGACTGCCAGGCAGTGTCCTGAGGTCTTAAACTGTCAGAGTCTGGTTGGTCTAAAGAGAAAATATTGAGTAAAAATTTACAGGGAACTCTGAGCTTCACACCTGGTTCTAGCCCAAACGGGGCCCAAACTCACTCTAGTTGATATCTTCCTGAGGAAAGACTGTGGGCACCACCCATTCTGCCTCACATAGGGATGTGTAAGGACAACATGCGAGTTGGGGGCTTTAATCTTGAGCCCACACTTACCTGTTTCTCGGCAGGGAACTCGCTGTCTCTCAGGTAAATGCAGAATCTATGCATTTGTCTTCCCTGAGTAACTCACCAGAAGAGCACTGAAAAACCAGAGAAAGAAGGAGGCTGGAGTAGCTTCATCTGGAGAATGTGGCTTTATTAACACTGAGGCCTTGGGAAGAGGGAAGCCTGGAAATCACAGGTAATAGCACGGCCTCGAGATCCTTCCTTCCTCCTTAGCTTTGGCCTGCACTGCTCTTGTGGCCACCAGCGCCTGTGACACTGTGACATCCTCTCTGAGGATGGACAGATGGTTTGGTGGGCAGTGACTGTTCCCCGACTTCTGCCCCAGAAGACTTAACTCCGGAGCCTCTGACATCCAGGGGGAGCTCTCCAGGAGTGAGGGCGTTTGGGGTAGCCCAGGGGAACAGATGAGAAGCAGGCAGTAAAGGCAGGCAGCTGGTTCCGACCCGTGGCAGGAAGTCACAACCAAGATTCATCCTGGAAAAATGCAACTAATGCTGCACAGCTGGGGTGGCTAATCAGAAACACAGGCCCAGAGGTGGCAGCAGGGACAGGCCCTGCAGGCAGGGCCAGCACAAGGTGATAATGGGCAGTGAGCTCTTGGGCCCTCTCCCTACCCAGCTGGCTGCTGTTTGGAGATGGAAGTTGTCTTATCACAATCTCTCCTGCCTTGCCTGCCTAGAAAGGGATATAGTGCTCATCCATACATGAGCATCAACTTAACTAACAGTTAAAGGAAGCGTTGACCTTGTCTCCGAGGGATGGTACAAAGGGTGGTGGTGACAAAGCTCTCCTCCATCTCTGGGGCTTGTTTCCTCCTTCAGCATAGCCCATCAGCAGGTTTCTGAGCTGAGCATATCAGATCTCTTTCTGGGTCCCTCTCCTAAGGGCCTTCTTGCCCAGGCTCCTCCTTTTAGGAAGACATAAATGGTCAGAGGTTCTGACCTGAAGTCCTAGGGAGAAAAAGTGAAGGGTGGAGCTGAGCCAGTGCCCAGGAATTTGCAGCCTACCATCAATCAAGCTCTTGCTGCCGCCCACATGCCAGGCTTTGGTTTACAAGGTGACTTCTTTGTATTCTCTATGTTGTAAAGATTCCCTATTTAGTTGTAAAGAGAAATGGGAAGAGAGACAAATTCAATAGCAATCAACACAGTGACAGAACAGGGCTCATAAATCCAAGGCTTAGAGAAGGACTCTGCTTAGGAAAGGGAGGCAGAAGCTGGATCCTAGGATCGTCCAGGACCCTGGGATACTCTGCCAGGTGTTCTACATGCTTCCTCCCCCTTTGAAGTTTTCTTTCTGCTTCTGCCCATAACTGCCTGGGAGGTAAAGAGATGGAATGGCCTGCTTCCAGGGAGAGAAGATGTTGAGCTATCCCCAACCGCGAAGAAACAAGGTCCTGAAAAATCCCTACCCATCTTCAACTTCTCTGACCCAGGTCCTATCTAGTCTAACAACACCTACCCATAGCAATTAATTACCCTTCCGGAGTCTCCCAGGGGTGCCAACACCTACCTTTGAAGGCATCTGGAAGCTGCATTTGACAGCTCTGAATGATCAGAAGAGCTTCCCTCTTGTAATCTTTGAGCTTTAAGTTCCAGTCTCCTCACCTCATAAAAAGAAAAAGAAAACAACCTTGAAGAACACAATTCATGTGGCTTCAAGACCACAATACAATGGTAACCCATTCCCAGGAGGCTTGTCTCCTTTCTCCTAGTTCTACAACCTGGGGAACACCACTTCATCTACCCTGCTTGTGCAGATTCTATCCTGTATCCCAGAAATACCTTACCACCCTGGAACCTGACACCTGACACCAACTTCGCTCTGGCCAGGTGACAGCAGAGGTCTCTTTCTTCAACAACTGCATCATATCCTTCCACCTGAGTGCTTTCATTGATAGATACTCCCTTTCCCTCCTCAAATAGGTGACAGAGTAAACCTCACACAAGCTCTATCCTTTGAGCCCTAAGTTTATGCTAGGACAGCTGCAATCCACTCCAGCTTCAGTCTTGCCATAAACTCCACCTTCCTTCCTCGTGTCCTATATGGAGAGTCCCTTGTAGAATCTGCTCTGGAGTGTGAGCTAGTGCTGAGCTTCCCTCTCACAGCAAAAGAGATGAGACGCATCAGACGGGGCTGGGGGCCGGGGGACACAGATCTGAGAAATGTAAGGGGAAGGAATGGCAATTGAAGGCTGCCATTGGGTGAGTGTGGATCAATAGATGGGAAGGGTGAAGGATGTGTGGAGGGCTTGGGGTGGGGACAGGCTTGAGAATGACCTCCAAGAACAAGAGTGTGCATGGAAGAAGCAAGGGTCAGAGAGTCAGGAGCAGGCCAGAGGAGACTGGGGAGCTAACTCGCAGGAGCTGGGAGCTGCTGTCTCGGAGGTTTGTCTGAGTGTTTGCCATGGAGTTTCCCGACCTAATAAAGAAGAATTTAAATAGACCACAACTTGCTTAATGTTGACTGTATAAATAATCCAAATCCCTAGTTCCCTTTGTTCCATGGGCTATTTGTGTCAAGAAAGAAAGGCGGGGGATCCAACAGAAGCCACCATCCCTGATAGCAGCATCTGGGGACCCCAAGGAGCAGGGATTGAGGTCTGGGGATGGGGGGAGATCTGTGTTTTCCAGCCAAAGCTTGCATTTTTGTGAGCATGCATACAGGAACACATTTTCTCTATTCACGTGCATCACACACAGCACATGTGTGTACACACAAGAACATTTCTTCCACATCAAATCACGTGCACTAATACATGCTATATGTGTATACACAAGCAGCACATTTCTTCCGCACTGAGTCACATGTATTCATGCACACTACACGTGTTCACACACCAGCACAGTTCCCTCACACTAAGCCACGTCACTCATACGTGTGTGCACATCAGCACGCTGCCCTCACACTGAATCATATGCATGCTTCTAAGCATTTGCACAAGTTCTCACAAGCTGACCTTGTGGAGACAGGAAAAGATGCACATGTGTGAGCATTGAGGCCCACAGAAAAATCTCAGGGAAGTGTAGCTAAGGGTACCTGTCTTGAGGTCCCACGTGAGTCAGGTCTCAACCTCTTTCTTCTGCCCTATTTTATCACTGAGGGTTCCCCCATGGGTAGAACCACAGTTTACACAGTTCAGGGATAGGTTCTTTTTGGGCCAGAGGCAGCGTGGCTTTTGTCACACTGAGTCACTTTCAAAAAGTATTCCAGTTGGAGGAGTGCCATGAAAACCAAGTACAGAGACCTTCTCCAAACCCCCACTATGGACAATGACCAACTGTCTCCATCTCCTCCCCCTGCCCCAGTTATGCTGTGGACTCAGAGGAGACAGAGGGACATGACCTCCTCATGGACCTCACCATGGCAAGCTTTAGCCCTTTATTTATAGGCTTGGATGTAAAGGGGCAATTGCACCAGACTAGCTTTTTGTTTGTTTGTTTGTTGTTTTTTTGTTTTTTGGTTTTTTTACCAACCTATTGAGGTACCCAAGAGGGAGAGAAAGGAAGGGAAGGAAAGATCAAAAGAGGAAGATGGAGGAGAAGAGAAAGAAAGGGAAGAAAAAGAGGGGGAAGGAAGAGGGTATCACTGGTGAGGACTGGCTGGAGATAAAGCTCAAGCTATAGGAGCTTGGCAGAGATGGGAATAGAGGCTGTGGCCCAGGAATCATCATGTGATACCATGCTGTGACAGAAGATCCACCTCAGAGATACTCAGTCATGGCTGCCTTATTTCTGTGAAGCCCCCAGCCTACTGCCCCCTGCTGCCCTTCTGGGGAGAGCTTCCAGGAAAGGAAAGGCAGACCCCGCTGGTGTCTCTTTTCCTGGGCAGGCTGGGGGCTTGAGGCTCCAGGCTGGCGCAGATGGTGTGCATCTCCCAGACTGCCTGGGAGATGGACGGGAAGTGGGGTTGTCCACACGCCCAGAATCTCTGGGCTGTCACCAGGTCCCCTTGATCCTCCTTCCAAGAAAGAAGAGGGGGAAAATGTGTCTTTCCGGGCCCTAATCCTCTCCACATGGGCGGGCACCACAGAGCAGCCAGGCCAGCTGCAGGCACACAGCTGACAGCATCACCCATGTCACCGCAGCCCAACAGGGCCTACAGGTTCCATTACCGGAGCCTCTGTCTTCTCCGCTTTCCTCATAGCACCTTTACTTCCCACCTACCGCCACAGGTTGCCTCTCTTCCTGGCAACACCATGCCACTTCACACCAAAGGGAAACCAAGTCAGCAGCCACTGAAGAAGATCTGAGTGAAAGGAACCAGGCAAAAAGTGGTCTGCCCTGAGCCAAAGCAGCCATCCTGACATGAACCCATCCCCCAAGTTGTTCCAGGTAGCTGCTGGGGGAGTTTGGGGCTCACCTACATCCTTCAACATTCCAAAGCGGGGGCCTCAGGGGCCACTGAATGGCCTAAGAGTAGAAGGCAAGAAAAAGGGAACCACAAACAAGGAACTGGAGGTGCCCCAGGTGGTGGTCTGGTGGTGGTCTTCAGTTAGGGAGCTCTTGGGAGAAAGGACTGAGTACAGAGACACTACTTCCATTTCCCCCTCAAATCCTTCCTGACTAGTATCCTATGAAAGGCCAGTTTGTGCATGGACAGCTTGCACCACCTGTGCTACAGTTCTTTCTCACCACAGCAAGATGGCCTCTTTATTACCTTCTTGTGCTACAGGCTCTGAGGCGTAGCCATCCTCAAAGCTCCTTGAAGGATGGGATCCAGCTCCAAAGCAGCCTGCAGCCTGGTTGTTAGTGATCTGCATTGCCAAACCCTGGGTCTCTGAGGACAGAGGGTCAGCGATTTGATGAGCACAAAAACACAGGGACAGTGAACACAGGCTAGATCCACAGTTGCAATTTCTGAAAGTACCAGAGTGGAAAAGGGACCAGGTCCCCTCTTGCTCATTTGGTCCTACCATGGATGCCAGGCTGCCCTGCTTTCCAGCCACCGCGACCACACAGCCTGGACCCTGTGGGCAAGGGAGCTGCCAGGAGCTGAGAGGCCTGGAGGGCCTGGCCCCACTTTGATCTTGGGCATCAAAGGCCAGGAAATGCAATCAGCTCTGAGGAGCACTTGCTGCCTGGATGTCCCCAGCAGGCACAGGCACAGACCCCTCCTGGCCTTCTCGGGTCCTAGCAGGCCCTGGCCAGCCAAAGGCCCTGGGCAGGGGGCTAGAGAGTCTACCCCCATCCCCAACCAATTTGACAGAAACTATTTTAATAGGAGTGAACTCTGCTGACATGGCATCTTCTTTCTGTACCCCCACCCTGTCTCTCTGTTCCCCTCCAACCCCACCCTCAGCTTCCCGCGTGACTTTTATTGTCCCAGACATTTGCGTGAAAACAGGAACTTTGTGCTCTGGTCTCCATCTGCTCCTGCTTATTTCTCACTTGGCGCTGCAATCCTTGGTCACACATGCCCCCTCCCCACCTCCCAACCCTGCTCTTCAGGCTGCCCCAGAGTGAGGAATTTGTCTCTGGCATCAGCTAAGGTGGCCTAGAGAGGGACCTCCTATTCGACCAGGCAGTGGTCATGAGCGTGAGTATGGTCATGATCATGGTCATGAGCATGTCATCACTGTCCACATAAACAATAGACACAGGGTAGTCCACCAGCAGGCCACACGGTTCGTCCCTGTCCACTCGCCCCTTGCATCTTAGCTCTAGAAGTGTCTCCTTCTAATTCCTATCCTCAGAGTTCATTTCCATCTCCCCCACAAAGCCTGGGTGTTCTTTCCCTGTTTCAAATAATGAGGGTGCAGACATCTGGCATTGTCACTGTGTTTGGTCAGCTCTTTTTTGGTTGTTACTTTCAGGGCCTTTCACTTGCTGGATTAGGCCAGCACTTCTGAGCCAGGTCTGCATACAGGCCTGGTTTTTGTTGTAGTTGTTGTTTGATAGTTTTACTGTATTTTGGGGGATGAGCTCTCACTTCTCATATGAATATGTGCTTGAGCTGTTATCTGTCTACTTGTGGGCTTCCTCTTAATTCTAGGAGCACAGCCACCACATCTACTTCCTTCTGTTGAGATGGAGTTTCACAGATTTCTTTCTGCCTGGGATAGCCTGCATCCACATTCCTCTCAATCCCAGATTTCCACATAGCTTGGTATGTCAGGTGTACCACTATGCTATTTGAGATGGGGTCTTGTGAGTTTTTCCACCCAGTTGGCCTTAAACTCTAGTGCTTGGCCTTCCAAATAGCTAGGATGACAGGCATGAACCACCAACACTCCATTTCTGTCACCTTTTACCAGGACAAGGACACCATCTCAAAGTGAATTCTCTGTTCAGCTAAAAGTTTAAAACTTCTAGAAGTTAGAAATTGTTGTTTCCCAAAAGCCATATAATGAATGATTGTTGTCCTTAATGTACTATGTTATCTCTCATCTCTTGTGCTGTCCCTTGGTTATCTCATATTGTTACAGTATCTCACTTTGTTACCTGATATACCGGATATATTTGTATTTGGTTATTTGAAATTGGAGAGGGAAGGAGGGAAAACAAGATGAGGGGTGGGAGTGGGGGGAGGGAAATGGGGATCAAGACATGTGAAAGGGTATCGATGTATGGGAATTAATGCACCATCTATCTGGCAAATATCATGTAACCCTTCTATTAATAACAATAAAAATATATGGAAAAAAAAGAAATTGTTGTTTCCAAACTGCCCAGAAGTTGGTGTCCTTGTATGCTGAGTGAGCAGGTCTGGAGCTAGATTGGCAGTCAGTGTACAGGTCAGACAGCAATAGTAGACCCCATTCTGCTTCCCTTCATGGTCTCTTGTCCTCCCTTCCTGCCAGCTTCGGCACTCAGGCAGCACCTCACTTTTGCAAGAGCTCTGTCAAGTCAACAGCCAAATCTGGAGGGCTCTCTTTGGGTCTTTGTGGTCAGCCTATGGAAGAAGGCACAAAAGAGGACATCGTATGGCAGACTGCTGTACCAGGAACGAGCAACAGTCTAATGTATGGCTTTGTTTGCTTGAGAGAAAGTCTGCTGATTTCTCTGGGCCTCTATTTCCTACTATGTAAAAGAGGGAAAGGTTTCCTTAACCCCTGAATATCTTCTCCGTCCAGGCTAGAGGGAAAGCAAGGACAATTGCAAACAGGTTCACAGACTGCTATTAACTATGAGGTGGAATTGAGGGTTGCCACAAGACAAGGTATGTCTTCACCAAAGATGCGCTGACCCTTCCTGGGAGAGCCCGGATGTGGAGGGAATGACAAGGACCATGTCTGCAATATGTGACTGGCAGGATTCTGTCTGAGCTCAGGCCTGGGGAGCTGGTGTGGGTCTGGTGCACACAACAGAGGCAGAGGAGGGGGCCGCCAGCCCCACAGGAAGCCCCAGCTTGTTGTTGGGTAACTTCTCCTCCTGTTTTCTGGGAACAAGCTATTTGCAGAAGAGGGGGAGGGAGACCTTAAAGGCTTCCAGATGGGGGGCCCTCCTGCTCAGGCCTGCTGCTGCGCCGCCACAAAGTCTGTGCATGCTTTCTAAGAATCCCAGCACATGTTATCCAGGGAGGCTCTGGGGAGGTCTTCTGAGCCCTACCCCTGCCTCTGTGATCCCCATCATCCTCGAGCCAATAGGAGACCATGCCTCAGTCTTTATTGATAATGCTATTATCATCGTGTCTTGAAAAGCTACAGAGACAGAGTTTTGTCTCACCTTGTCACTCTCTGTCTCCCTTCTCCTGAGATGCCATTTCAGTGTCTTGACACCTCTACCCATTCCATCTGGGCTTCTTTGTAATGAAGGCTGGCAGGTGGATGGAAGGATCTTTCTCTCCCCAAACCAAGGGGAGACCCTTAGAAGTTTAGCAGAGAAGATCCGGAAAGAGAAAACCAGAGAGGGATGGGGCTGGAGAGATGGAGAGCAGAAAGCCAGGTTCTCCAGTAGAAGAGAGGATCAGAGTCAGTGAGGACAGGTACTGGCCCCCTCCACAAGTCTTCACGCACAGAGCCATGGTGACAGTGGCTGCCTCTTCTCTCTCATGATGCTCCCATTCTGGCACATTAGCTCCACCTGCTTTTCCTCCACTAACCATCCGGGGTCTAAACCATCCTGGTTCCAACTCACCTTGGCTCATCTTCACATCAGCCACTCCTGGAGCTGGAATTCTGCCCCAGTCCAGGGCAACTGGCAGGCACAGAGCAGGAGGAGCCAGAGGAGGCTTGGGACAGAGGCACAAGTGTCAGGGCTCAGCCTGGCAAGGGTCTCTCCTGTTCTCCTGCTATGATGAGACATAAAGGGAAACTGGAGAATTTGGGAGGAAGGTTCTGCACCAAGGACCAGGCAGCTGTGCAGCTGACTCCAGATCCTACATTGAAGATGGAAGAAGGGAGCGCCAGGCCTGGCTACCATAATGGGTTGGTCATCCTTCCAGCCCCTGGAGAGAACTTTTCCCAAAAGAGCAACAGCCTCTCCTCAAAGCCTATCTCTTCCTGGAAATTACCACACAGATTTCTGATATAAACAAGGACCTTTTCCATGAGTAAATAGCAAACACATGAAGCACCAGAGGGCAAGGGAAAGATAGCCAAGTAGGGCCATGGGCAGCCTCCTGGGGCAGGGATTGCTGGTCCTGTGATGGTTACTGGCCAGCTCTGAACCCAGCTGGTAACACTGGGTTTCACCTAGGTTAAGAAACCCCTGTGGGTCCCAGGGTTGAAAGAGGGGTTGACGGAGGCCCCACTTCTCCCCTCTAGCCTAAAAGGAGTTGAACTGGGGCTTTTGGGTCCTGTCCTGGTAGTGTGGAACACATAAATCCAGGAGACACTCACCTTTAGAGAGGTCACACCTGAAGCAGTGACCAATGCTCTAATTCAGGCTTTCTAACCAAGCAGGAGTTTTGCAGAGCAAAGCCTGGCTGTCCCATGAGTCCCTGCCAGGTTTTGGCCTTCCCAACATCAGGCAGCAGCTTGACCGTAACTGGCACCAGTCTGAAGCAGTAGGAGCCAGGGAGGCCCTTGGTTTATATGCCCCTGCCTCTGGCCTCCAACTGCTTTGTGAGGTACTCTGGATCATTTCCATAGGCAGCACATTCTCTTTCAGCCTCCCCTTATCCCTTAAGTAAGTGTTCAGTGAACCCACATTGGCTGGCAACTTTTTCCTTAAAGATCACTCCTTGCTGTAGCTGTGCCACCATGGAATCTTCCTGATTGGTGTCCTCACGCCCCCAGTATCCTGGTCCCTTCCTCTAGGATTCTTCCACTATCCTTCCCATGAGGACTCTCCTTACTGCTCACCCCCCCCCCCGGTCTAGTCAATCCACTCACAGGACTTGTTAATGTCTGCTAGCTTTACCTACTTCTATTACATACACTTCATTTAGGGCTAAAATCCTTCCTGAGTGGTGCCTGACTCTGTTTCCCTTCTCCAACTGGAGTTTGAGGCAACAAAAAGTCTCAGTCCCAGCCACTCCAATTCTGTATTCTGTGAGTTTTTAAGGCAGGCAATTTGAGGGGGCAAATGTATGCAGATGGATATGCAAATGGGCATCTCTAGGATTTATGGATGACCTTAATTCCAAGGGGGAGGAGGCAGCCTCAGCCTGGCTGGGCCTACTAAATCCTGGCTAGTGTCAGAGCCGTAAAGCACCATGATGAAGGGCAGGCAGCCGCTAGAGGAGGCCACTGATTTATAGCTGCCAGAGCCTCCTCCCCACAGCCGCACAGGCAAGTGCCACGGGACAGGGATGAGGAAGGATTTATGTCGCCTGCTTGCCCAACCCCAGCAGCAGGCAGTCAGAAAAGCATCCACAGAAGGTGACTTTCAAAAACCCAGCATTCCTCTAGAGAAGCAGTCCATGGTACCATCCCAGGAGGGGCAGAAGACTGGAGGGATGAGGGTGGGAGTCCCTGGAGAGACCCCAGCCAAGACCTTATCCACATTTGTCTCTTCCAGATGGCCATTTAGTATCGGCAGTGCCCTGCTCACTCTGTTCAGCACTTAACATTGCCATCACCAACTGTCACCCTTTTTCTTCCCCTTGAGTCCCTAGTAGTGCCTGGCCAACCTTCTCAACCTAACCCCATCCAAGCCTGGAAGAACAGGAGAAAGCTGATTTTACTGCTTTGCCTGTATAGATCCAAGTTTTCCTTAAGTCTTCCCTCGCCCCTGTATGCTAGAAGAAACAAGAATCCATTTGCATCTATTTTGGGTGGCTGCTAACTGGAAGTTGATCTCTTTCATCTGCACAGAGCTGAAGAATCTTTGCTCTTTCCTCTCTACCAACCCACCCTTCTCTACTCTGCAGCAGAAATGTCCTCAGGAGAGGGGGCATTAAAATGTGGGCATATCTTACCCATCACAGCTGCTCAATTCTCAAGCTTCCTGGAAAATTGAACTTTAGGTAGGTAACACTTCCCCAGCGCTTTACAGAAGTGTGTCAGAAATGAGTGATCTGTCATTCAACCCAACATTCCTCTCATTGTGGTGTTCTCCTGGGCATCCACCTGAGGAAGAACAGAAAGCCCAAAGGCAACATGTGATCATGTGATCTGTTAGATTCCCTAGGCTATCACTGATTCAGCATAAGCAAAGGTTCTGTGTCCTTTTCTCATATTTCAAGAAAACCTGCCCACCACCTCCTTACACACCTATATTTACAGTAAAGAAAGGCCCTTTTGAGAACTAAACATATACATCCACCCGCCTGGTTCAGGCATCTGCTGAGCTGCACTTCATGCTGAAAACGCCTTCCTTGATTGTTTTAGGCCAAAGGGCCCAAATTTTGGTATGTCGGTGCCATAGAGAGCACAGAAGGCACTGAGTCTCCCAAAGTGTTGTCCCTGGCCTAAGGATTGCACTCCAGCACAATAGCATCTTGCCATGAGCTATAGTCATATACCTTGGAACCCTCAAATATCCGGTGCCCTTCTCTGGCTCTCTCCACTAAGATCAAAACCAAAATGATGTCTCAAGAACATCTCTGTAATATGAAATTATTTTCAAGAACAAGAACATTAATAAAGCAGGATTCTCTGCGACTTGATACAGATACCACACTCGAAAGCAGTCTCTGTTTGCAGATTGGGCCTAGTGTCTGGTGCTGATGGTCTTTTGTACCAGAGATGCTGGTGGAGTAAAGAGGGGCTCACTGGAGTGATGAGAGGGCTGAAGGATGACCATGTACACTGATAAATGCATTCACTTCTGCCTTTCACCTCTATTTACAAAGTGACTTTGCTGAGAATGTGCTGGAGGCAACATGGAACCAAGGCAAGGGACTGTGCATTTGTATGTTCCTCAAGAGTCCTTGAGGTGTCAAAATGCAGATGCTAGGACTTCGGCCCAAGTCATAATAACCCAGAAAAAAGGCAACAGAAATTGCATAGATCATAGACCTGAGGTCAGACACTATGCAAATCTGGTTATATCCATTGCCTCATTTAATCACAACAGTCTTGTATTTTTTTACAGCAGAGGAAATGGAGCCTTGACCAGGTTCAGCTGTTTGTTCATGATCATGGGGCTATGGGCACTGGAGGAGAGATTTCAACAATACTGTCCATTCTTCACTCAATTTCCTTTCTCTAACAGCACTGTCATTTCTAACCCTGTCCCTTTCATGTACTGTCATAAACCCACATGACCTCATCCCTAAATAAAGAAGATTAACAATACCAAGTGTTGGCAAACCATGGAACAACTAGTACTCTCATATGTTGCCGGAGGGGACATGAAACTCTCCAAACATTTTCAAAAGTGAAACATACTCCATAATATGATTCATCCATTCTACTCCTAGACATACCAAAGAGATACAAAACAGTATGTCATTATAAGGATTTGTAAGTTAATGTCAGTAAGAAGAGAAGAAGAGGGGGATATATGGAAGGAAGAGATGAATAAATGGTTGGTTGGATGGATGGATGGATGGGCCTCTTCCTATACTGTTTCATTTCTTTCCATTTCTCCTCATTCCAAACCCAAAGAATTTAGGGGATCCATGTCATCCAACATTGTAAGAGCTACCTAGGGAAATGGAGAAGCCACTGGGAAATCTGGATCATGTTCAGAGAGTTCACAGATGACCATGTCCAGATCTGGCTCTTCTATTAAAGTCAAAAGGAAGCCATTGTACATGGGAAGGATAGAGATAGAAGTGGCCCAGACTTCAAAGGGAGAGTAGTATTTTCAAGTATTGGGCAAGCCCTGTTCAGAGGCCAGCTAAGAACAGAGGTTAAGGATGCAGTGGGTACCCCCATGCAGGAGGTGTTATGTAGCATGGTGCCTAAAGATTCAGCTTGGGCATGTAAGCTCCTTGTTCAGGTCCCTAAGACACATTCTAGGGACCATTCTGGCAAGAGAACAGCCTAGCTGGATCTGACTTGTGTGCGTGGGCAAATGTGACCAAAGTTCTAGGCTCAAAGTCTTAGGGTTCCTGCTGTTGCTCAGTGCAGCCAGGTTAGGATTTGACTCCCTTCCATGTAGGCCAAGCACTACCATTGCAACTTTGGTGCCTAGTTATGAGTAGCAATATCAACCCTTGAGCTTCAGGTCTAGCCATATGGATCTTTAAGCCAGGAGATGGATTTAGGGGGTTACAGGGAGCTCTTCTCCCATGAGCAGCCAGGGTCTGCAGGTCTGGATTTAATAAGCTAAAGCATTCCAGAACCTCTGGGGATAGCTGTCCTCTTCAACCACTGACTCTACCCCTACTATCTGTCCTGAGATGGAAGCCTGAAAGGCTTCTCCCCTAGATCCTTCTCTGGTTCCCCAGGACCCACCCCAGCTGCCCTTTATTCCTCTTTGGCAGCAGCCAGTATGGAAGGCCAGGCCATAAAGATAAAACACTGTCACTTCTTGGGCAATTTCTAATCCTTATCAGAATGGAATTAGCGTTAAAGAATGGCTCTGTGAAGTAGGGTATACCCCCTGTTAAACCCACATCAAACCAAATGTTCAGCATGAGTTTAGAATTATATCCAAGACACTAGGTATCCTATCTCCAGAATCAGTACTTCCTACCACTCACCACTGTTAATGACCTAAGTTAGAATAAGGTTTGGACTAGGAGAATTTCTGCTCACCTTTCTCAGGAAGCACAAAGCAGTGAGACTCAGTTTCCAGCTAGCTTCTGCCCAACCACATCCATGCCAACTCTCACCTCCCAGCTGAAACATGGACTCTTTTCTTATTTGTTTTTTTGTTTTGTTTTTTTGGGTGGATTTTTTTGCCAGTCCTAGGTTTTGAACTCAGGGTCTTAGCACTGTCCTTGGATTTCTCAAGGCTAGAGCTCTACCACATGAGCCACAGCACCAGTTCTGGCTTTTTTCTATGTATGTGGTACCAAGGAATTGAACCCGGGGCTTCATACATGCTAGGCAAGCACTCTGCCACTAGGCCAAACTCCCAGCCCAACGTGGACTGTTCTTGTTCCCAACTTACAAGGCTTTTTCTCTCCTTTCTAAAATCAATTTTTCATTTTGTCCAAAATCATCTCTCTTCTATCACTCAGTACTGGTCTTCACGGCTTCTGTCTTGTACTCAGAGTCCTCCTACACAATAGTCTATCCATATTTCCTCCTTACTTCACATCTCCTATCTCTACCATGCAACTGAAAAACAAATATTTTCTAAATGCCCACCTATTTTGTTACAGGAGCCAAAGGATCTAGAGATAAGACAGGATGAAAAAGGTAAGAATCAAACCATGCAATCTAGATGTGGTAGTATATGCCTGTAATCTCAGTGCTCAGGAGGCAGATCCAGGAGGACTCTAAGTTTGAAGCCATTCTAGGCTACATAGTGAGATCCTGCATCATCTATCTATCTATCTATCTATCCATCATCCATCTGTCTATCTATCATCTATCTCATATATCATATGTATGTATAATGTGTATACTATAGGATATATAGAGTATAGGTATCTCCAACTGTTTACAAAGATCCATGCACCTGAGTCCCAAATTTTACCTGTACTCTATACATTCTACCAGAAGAACCAAGCCTCCCTAAGCCACGGTGGTGTTCTCAGGGTGGGATACCCTGAGGCCAGGAGTTTGGCCTAGTGGTAGAATGCTTGCCTAGCATGAACAAAGACCCGGGTTCAATTCCTTGGTACCACATACATAGAAAAAGCTGGAAATGGTGCTGTGGTTCAAGTAGTAGAGCTCTAGCTTGAAGAAAGCCCAAAGGCAGTGTTCAGACCCTGAGTTCAACTCCCAGGATTGGCAAAAAAAAAAAAAAAAAAAAAAAAACGGAAGTGGGATACCCTGCCCAGATGATCAGAGACTGGATACTTTTTTTCTGAACTCTGATCACATTTACTTATTGTCCCAGTCAAGACTCTCATAACATAAAGGCTATCTCAGACTGACTTAAATAGTAAGAAGAATGTGTTGCCTTTCAATCAGACTTAACAGGATAATCCAGATAAACTAGGGCCAGCACCCAACACATGTCACCAGGGACTTGATTTTTCCTCCAAGCTTTCATTTCTCCCTCCATTCGACAAGATTTTCCTCCAACCCCTTTAAGCTTTTCCTTCCAGACAGCATTGCCACACCAACCTCGATAGCTGGAAGATCATAGATGGCCAAGCCACTAGGCTTCTAGGAGAATGTGCTTGATGACTTAGTTCTTTTGATTGTTCTAACTGAATACAAATGCAGACAGTGTACAAAGAATAGGGGCTTCTAGCATAGGTCTTTCTGCCGCACCATAACATGGCAAAGGACATCATATGGCAAAGCAGAGTGAGCGTGCCAGCGAGGGCTGTTTCTTTAACCAATGTGTTAGTCTACTAATCTACCAATGGATGAATGTATTCACGAGGGCAGTCCTCCATTCTCTCCCAAAGGCCCCTCACCTGGAAATCCCAGTAATATGGAACTCTGTGGGCTTAGTTTCTAACACACAGATCATGAGAGACACACCCAAATAATATCACCCGGGATTGTCTTCAAGTCAAATGACAAGTCACCTTGAGAAGACTGCCTCTGTTCTCTTGCCCATATCACTTAGGGCTGGAAAGACAGAATATTACATGTCAATAATACAATTTTCACTCTTGCATGGAATGGTCTTGTAAGAGAGAAAAAGAAGAGGTTGAGGTGGGAAAAAGCAGTATATATACATAGTCTCCATTACTGTTGTCATCTCCTTTAGATATGAAAAACTGGGGGACTGAAGCCTTTTTTTCTAAACACGGAATGAATAAAGCCAAGAAAAATAAGACCATGCATAAAATGGAATGCTGATTTTGAACCCAGTTTTGCCTGAGAGCAAGGCACCAGTGAGCGTAGAATGGCTGTAGGATGCTGGGGCAGCTGAGGTATCTCCTATAGTCTCATATCCAATAAATAGCTGGAATGAAATGAGGCAGAGACCTTGGGCACCTGTTGTATTCATTTCAAGTCTAGTTCTTCTCTTGCAGGAAAGAGCCCACAGCCCCAGCCTCTGGCACTTGCGGGGACAAATTGAGGTGGGTGGGGAAGTCTGGAAGGGTCTCAGGCCTCTAACTCCACAAATCATCCTGCTTTAATGTAAATGGTGATTGCCAAGAGTACAACATGTTTTCCTGTGTCAGCATCTCAGTGACTAATGCCCCAAGATAAATGGCTTTGTTTTGCCTGTTTAGAGGGATTCTGTAACCCTTCCCTTCTTTCGTTAAACCCTCTCATTTGCAGCCTGGAGCTCAGGATGTCTGGGGTTCAGGATCAATCTGCCCAAGCCCTCCATACAAGGGATATAACCATACCAATAGGCTAGAGAAAATCAGACTCTGATGGCTCAAGGAGTCCAAGCCCCTGAAGAGGGGCCAGTGAGGACCTAAGCTAAAAGTGTCAGAAGCAGATCTTCTAGGAAAGAGTTTAAACCAGAACTGGGATTGGAGGAAGGCTCCAAAGGAACCAGGCATTTCTCCCTAATAGTTTGGGATGAAAGAGGAAGAATAGGAAAGTAAGATCAGAGAGATGTCCTGTTACCTTATGTCATATGAGTGTTACTAAGCCAGCTTTGTGCAAGTGAAAGGTATAGGATTTAGGCAAAAACAGGCTCTGTAGAGCCAGAGCCAGGTGGCTGAGAATTGTAGCATTAGCACAAATCAATCCTGACACCATGGATTGTACTGGTTCCATTTTAGAGCAGCTAAGCAATTTATCCAAAGTTACACATCTAGTTCACCACTGAATGCAAATTCAAATGAGCATCTTAGCTCCTAAGTCAATAAACACTAAGCCAGGCACTTGGGCTCATGACTATAATCCTAGCTACTCAGGTGGCTAAGATCTGAAGATCAAGGTTGGAAATGGTAGCTATTGACTAACTACCCATTTCTCTGAGGAACTGAAATCTAGTTCCTCATCCTTCCAAAAATGAGCCTTTGCTTAGCCATACTGTGAATCTTGGAATTTCTACTTTCAGCCTTCTACTTCTTGAACATACTTCCTAGTTACCTCCAGACTGAAGTATTTATTACAAGGGTAACCCCCTCCAGATTCCTTCCCCTTCTCTCCCCTTCTCTGCAACAACCAGTGATATTCCAAAGAAACTGGCTCCACCAGCCTGGACCCCACATATGGATGACATGGAACAGGCTTCCAGCCAACTAACAGTGGACATGGAGCAGGGCTGGGAAATAAATCTTTATTGTTTTAACCCACTGAGGTCTAAGGTTTGTTACTGTGGTATAACTTATCCTAGCCTGACTGATTCTCCTCCCTTTCTGGAAGGAAAAAGCAAGTGAGTTCTAGATGTTCATATGAGAACCAAGCAAAATGAAAGGACAGAGATCTCATTTTTTACCATCACACCGTCATGTCTTAGAGGAGAAGATAATCAGGGAGACAATGAGCTTAGGCAAGGCAAGTCTTCCAGGGCCCAAGGGAGCTTATAGACTGCAGGAAGATCATCACAGCGGGGAGAGCTAGGGTAGGGGACATCTCCCATGCAATCCAGGTCTGGGTAGGAGTCTATAATGCCCAGGCTGCACCAGGAAGGGTCAGAACTTGGCCCTGGGAAGGGCTAGGATGCACCCATACCTAACTAACATCAGCAGCATCTGGTCCAAACCATTGCACGCAAGCATCTTGGCAGAAAGGTTCTGATACCTAGGTACTAGGTGCACATTCCTTCCTCCAGACAGGCATTATAGACCAGGTATGGGATTTACAGAGAGCAGGATCTCCAAGAACACAAGCTGCTGCACTGAGCATTGGACTACAGAATGGTGACAGAGTCTCCTGGAATTGGGTCTGAGCCATTTACCTTCCTCCTGGACTATCTCTATTCAGCCTCATCCCAAACTTTTTTTTCCTTTCCCTCCCTCCCTCCATCTGGCTGTCTCTGTTTCCCTGTCTCTCTGTCTGTATCTCTCTGTGTCTCTGTCTCTCTCTGTGTCTCTTCTCTCCCCCCCTTTCCTTCTTTCTTTCTTTCTTTCTTTCTTTCTTTCTTTCTTTCTTTCTTTCTTGCTTGCTTGCTTGCTTTCTTTCTTTCTAGAAAGATTAGCTAGGATTACAGGCATGAGCCATCAGTGCCTGGCACATCCCAAAATTTCTAGACTATTATAGGAAAAGCAGGGCCAGGAGTTTGGCCTAGTGGTAGAGTGCTTGTCTAGCATTCATGAAGACCCGGGTTCAATTCCTCGGTACTCCATATACATAGCAAAAAGCCAGAAGTGGTGCTGAGGCTCAAGTGGCAGAGTGCTAGCCTTGAGAAAGTCCAAGGACAGTGCTCAAGCCCTGAGTCCAAGCCCAGGACTGATTAAAAAAAAAACATATAGGAAAAGCAGTTAGAGTCTAAAGCATTTCGTACTTGGTAAAGTGGTCTTGAGATAGAATTTGAACTTAGACATGCTGGAACCTGGTTCTCAGAGGATGCAATGAGTGGGAGGTGGGGGTGGAAGTAGAGACTTTTCCTCAAATGGCAGATGTCTGACTAGTGTGTGAGAGGCCTCAAGGCCCCAAAATGACTTCCAAACTCACCCAACTTTCCCAGGCCAGGCTGTCCTCAACTCACTGCGCACCTGTCTCTCTATCTTTCTCACTTTCCTAGCCCCATCCTTCCTATGTAACACACTGAACTTCTTTCAGAAGAGTCTGGAAATATAGTACTATTTCCTGGGGAAGCAGAGAACTGTGAATTCCCTATTCCCTCCCACCCGTGGTAAGATTAGCTATTTGGAAACTACCTTTGAAGTAACTGAAATTATCTTGGAAGCAAATGTTGGCCTCACATTTGAATCCCAGTGTATCCATCAGCAGAGAAGTATTGAGGAGGGTCGGGGTGGGTATCTCATGCCTATAATCACAGCTACTGGTGAGAAGGTGACCTGGAGGATTCTTGTTGAAAGTCATCCCAGGCAAAACTTAGCCAGGTCCCACATCAACAAACCCAGCTGTCATCTCAGCTACTGAGGCCAATTCCAGGCACAAAACATGAGACCTTATCTGAAACAATAATTCAAGCCAAAGGGGCTGAGGGTGTGAGCTCAGCAGTTCAGTTCCTGCTTAGTAAGCACCAAAGCCCTGTGTTCAAACCTCAGTACCTGGGGGTGGGGGAAGAGGAGGGGGAGAGGGAAGGAATAGTGTGGAAGAAAGAACTCAGCCTTTGAAATTAACTGAAATTGGTTCTGATTTCTAAATCTTCCAAATGTGCCAAACTTGAGGAAGGTGCTTAAATTCGGTGGGTCTCAGTTTCTTTATCTATAAAATAATGGCGATATTAGTTTCAATATCCTAATTGATATATGGAAGGGTAAAAGTATTTAATAATAACTGGCTTAAAATGGTGCTGAGTGGCATAAGCCTGTAATCTGGGCACAGGGAAACTGAAGCAGGAGAATCTTGAGGTGAAGGCCAACCTAGGCTACATAGGAATACCTGCTTTTTAAATGAATGGATGGATGGATGAAATTTAGTGTGAATATGTTGTATTGAGTGCATAAGAGGTGGAAAGATTCCTATGAACCTCAATGACCAGCCAGTAAATTCATTTGATTCAAAAATGCAGAGCAAGCCGGGCACAGGTGACTCGCATCTGTAATCCTAGCTACTCAGGAGGCTGAGATCTGAGGATTAGGTTCAAAGCCAGCCCAGGCACAAAAGGACTGAAACTCTTATCTCCAATTAAGCTCTAGAAAATGGGAAGTGGGGCTTGGCTCTAGGGTAGGGCGGTAGCCTGGAGCTGAAGAGTTCAGGGACAGTGCCTAGGCCAAGTTCAAGCCCCATGACCCACAAAAATAAAATAAAATAAAATAAATAAATAAAAACAGGCAGAGCAAGAACTGGAAGAACTGGAGAGCAGGGCAGGAAAAAGGAAGAAGGATATAGGGCCCCAGAGTCTTTCCATCCAGCATTTCTGAGCCAGCGCAGCACTACCTCAGGCAGACATCTGAATACATTTGTCCAGTGTCCAGAACAGAACAGCGTGGAAAGTAGCCCTGGGAAAAGCTCTTTCTTAGCTCTTCCTCATCCATCTCTGTCATCACTCTTTTGTTTTTGTGATTGCATTGTTGTGTTGCCTTTTTTGACCTTCAAGCTGCTTTTGAATGTTTCAGGAGAAGCTGTTGGGCTTCCCCATCAAGCCCAATGAGCCTGGGAAGCAAGCACAAGGGAATTGGCCAGGTCAAGATCCCTCATGGGACCTGGGAAAGTCCAAGAAGAACTAGAAAGATGCACCCTTCAAAGCTGCTGGTAGAGTCCCTCAGCTCTAGCTTACTTTGCATAAGAGGAAAAATATGTGGGGCTTTTGTGTCAAGGTGGCCGAAAGACAGAACTTTCTCCTTTCCTTCCAACATTTAGGAGCAATATGTATGTTTACTTGTATGTATTTATATCATTAAAGAAATGAGAAAATAGAAGATCTTTATAGGTAAATAAATGGGAAAGGAAACCAGCAGGAGTTCCCCCCTGCAGCTAAGAATTAGGAGCAGAGACTCCTTGTGGCTGACAAGGCCATTTTAGGTACAGACGGAGCCAGGCAGGCTGAGGTAGGTATAGCTCTGATCTGAACCCAGAGTTATGAAGACTCCCAGGGGAAGGGAAGGGCAGATTGGCTTTGCTTATTCACCTGGGTTATGTGTCTGGAAATGTGATGTTTGTCATTGGACAGAAAGAGGTACAACCAAAGAAAGAACTATCTTCCTGTGTAGATGTGATGTTCAGAACTAACCCCTCCCATGTGGAGAAACCCAAGACAGACGGTCAACACCATTGAGACAGACTGAGGTAACTGTATAGCTGTCCCACAGGACAGGGCCCGTGAGAGACAACAACATGAAGATGAGCTGTCAGACAAGGATAAAAACATAGAGAGGTTAAAAAAAATAACAACAACAAAAGGTCGTCAGAAAGCAAGAATAACAGGAAACAGGAGCAAGAAAAACTACAGTAGAAGCACAAGTGATGTTGGAGAAATAGATTTAAATGTATTAATACCCGTAAATGGATGTGCATAGATTAAACCTTTTATTCAGAGACAGAATTTCATAATGACTTTTCCCCTTTAGTTTATCCATATACTATTTATGTATGAAGTATCTAAAACTGAGACAGAACAGTTGGAAATAGTTATAGAACACACACCTAAAATGTTATCCAAAAGGAGGACACTGAAAAATTAATAGTAGAAAATATGGCTTTTTGTAGAAATCCATATTTGTTTGGAGCAGTTAAGAAGCCAGCCCAGGAAAGTCCATGAGGCTCTTACCACCAATTAACCACCAGAAAACGGGAAGTGGAGCTGCATCCCAAAATGGTAGAGCACTAAGCCTTGCGCACAGAAGCTCAAGAACAGTGAGTGCCCAGACCCTGAGATAATCCCTATAACCAACAAAAACAAAGAAACAACAAAAAATATCCAAAAGTAATCAAAGAACAATTTAAAAATATACGAGAACAATGAAGTTAAAAGTGGTTGTAAACAAAACCTAATGAAGTATACAAATCTCTGGTAGGAGATGAGAAGGGAGACCCAATGTGTTACAATAAGAATACTTTCCTAACTTTAGTCTTGTTAGAATATTAGGGGAAAAAAAATCAAGCAGGGCTCCTATATGCACATCAGAAAACCAGAGCTTGCAGTTTGCCCATCTCCTTTATGGAGCAATCATACTCCAGGCTAATATTGACCTGTTCTAGTAACTCAGTCATGTTTCAGGCCACTAGGAACAGACCCTCTGTCCCACAGCTACTGAAATGATTGAAAGTAGCCTATGTTAGACCTACTTATTCTGCCTCAATTTTCTTCAAATGAAAACTACAATAGAGCCTCTTTCCCAGGGTTCCTCCTCCCAATACCCCCTTAGTGGCCCTAGCAATCCACAGGTGCAACCTCTACCTACCCTCTCCTCTTGACACCTGGGAATAATAAACTAGCTCCTCAGTGGTGGTCACCTCCTGATCTGTGGGCTTCATCATGCCTGGATCACAAAGCCTAGCTCTTCAGACCACTTCCTTCCTACCACCCCAGAAACAGAGGTAAACACAGATCCAAGGGAAAGCATGAAAGATGAGCAGCTAGCTTTTCTTCATTACTGGGCCTTGAATTCAAAGTCTCCAGCTTGCGAGGCAGATAGACAGTCTACCACTTATCCACGCTTCCAGTACTCTTTACTTGTAATATTTTTCAAGTAAAATTTTACTCTTTTACTATAATCCTCCCATTTCCATCTTCCTAGTAGCTGGAATTAATAGGTATCTACCACCATGCTTATCTTTTTTATTAAAGAATTTATTAATGTTGATTTTTACATCATATTTTAAATGACAAGTTTAACAAACAAGTGTTCCAGGAGGGAATCTCTATTTACAATCACTGGGACTTAGTATTTAGAACTTAATCAAAATTAGGCTAAGGGTTTGTATGTCATAGAAACAATTTATGAAATAAAACATTATGTCTATAGAGTCAAAGGTTTTTATGTCTATATAGTTATGTTTATATTTCCATTACCATGTCCATAGCATTGGGTATGCAAATATTGAGTCCTCTCTCTTGTACTCTTTGGGTTTAATAGCCACATATTAAGGATACCATGCGCCTTTTGATCCTTAGGTCTTGACTTGTCTCACTCAACAGGATTTGCTCTAGATTCATCCACTTCCCTGTGAATGCCATTATTTATCTTGTCTGTTGGCTATGTAGAATTCCATTGTGTATATATACCACATTTTCAGTATCCATTCATCTACCAGGCTTATCTTTTATCTTTTATCTTAGGAATGTAATAAAGGAGGAGCCATATTAAAATACCTCCAGCTAGTACATTTAAAATTAACTTTAAAATCTTGTATGTTCTTGAGTGTATAGGAGTTTATGTGTCAGGGTAAAGAGAAATGGACTAGAATCAGATTTCTCCTCTAAAACTCTAAATACAACCATACATAAAATAAAGACAATATCTACAAAATTCCAGAACAACAAAGCTATGGTTCCTTTATGATAATGATTAAAAGACGTTTTTCTGACATTTAAGCATTTAGAATTATACTAGTCATTTAAGCATCCAGAAAAAAAAAGTCTTGCTTATTCCATGGAATAAGCAAATAGCAAATGAGTAGAAACTAGAAAATAAATTGGAGTTGATTTTCTAAGTTGTTATTGTCATGATTTTTTCAATTAATAGAAATGTCCAAGATAATCATTGGAAGAGAAAGTACATCATGTAAGACAAATTTATAACAACAATCTAAATCTAAAATGTCATCATATCAAGAGGAACCGAGAGGTAGAAGTGAGGAAAAAATTTAAAAAGCAAGAGATTATCTTTTATAGGATGCATATATATTTTATACTTTCTGAGACTGATAGAGAAATAATGTACACATGCTGGGTATGGTGACTCATGTCTGTAATCCTAGCTACTCAGGAGGCTGAGCTCTGAGGATCAAGGTTCAAAGCCAGCCCTGGCACAAAAGGACCTGAGATTCTTATCTCCAATTAACCTCTAGAAAAACGAGAAGTGGGGCTTGGCTCAAGTGAAGGGCAGTAACCTAGAGCTGAAGATCTCAGGGGCAATGCCCAGGCCCAGAAGTAGGATGGTAGCCTTGAGATGAAGAGCTCAGGGACAGCACCCAGGTCGAGTTCAAGCCCCATTACCCCCGCACACACACACACAAAATAATGTACACATGTTTGTGTGTATATATAGCATGTATGTCATATAGTATGACATATATATGTATATATAATATGTATAGCATGTGTGTATATAGCATGTGTATGTTCAAAGGAGATAGCAGTCAATTAAAATATGAACTGACTTCTAAATATTAAAAAATTAAAGAATAAAGAGAAGAAATCACTATATATATGTATAATGTATATATATGTGTATATATATATATATATATAATGGAGAGTTAAATTCTCTGACTCCAAAGGGCCAGGACAAAATCAACACTGGAGATTCCATGCTATTAGGACTCCTTTCCTTGGGTCTCACCCTGAGCTCCTTTGTGCATCTCCTTATCGCCCCTCCTTGGAGCAAGTCTTGCCTTTTGTTTCCCAGTTTACCTATGAGAAGATGGATGAAGCAGAGGCAGCGCCAAATATATAACCCTTTAAGTCTAGAAATTTGCAGAGACGAGCCAAAGCCACTAGTCTAATTCCGGACACTGGAGGAGGATTCTGATTGGCCCCATCAGAGTCAGATGCTCATCTCACAGCAAACAAATGTGGCTGGGGTAGAGACTGGGGTAAAGTCTTACCAAAGTTCCTTTAATGTAGGCCACATTCTGAGAAAGGGGTGGACAGTCTACTTCCCTAAGCCCATCAAAGAGAAAACAGGATGAATATCCAGGTAAAATTCACAGAGACAAAAAAGAAAACAAGGATTAAGAGGGAGCTTGGTAACTGTTAAAATGCAATGAAATTAGAACCCTGTACACTGAATATATCAACTATATAAGAGTAAAAGGTTGGAAATTAAAGCCATACTAAATATGACTACAAAAAGGCTAAAATTATGAATGTTTAACTTTATATGTTATATCAAATGTGATCACCAGCAAATGGAGAATAAATATTCACTTCAATGGCCAAGGAACATTTACCATATTTGATCCTATCTTAGGCCACAAAGAAAATCTCATTAAAATCTACAAAGGAGAAAGAATACAATGCATAAATTCAAACCACAATGCAACAAAACTAGAAGTTAATAACAAAAGAAAAAACAAAGGAACAAATAAAACAAAGCCACAGTGGAAGGGGGGATAGTTTTAATAGCCTTAGAGTCAAAGAGGAAATCAAAACTACAACTGATGATTGTTCATGGAACAATGAAGAGCTATAGCAAATAGAACACAAAGCTCTGAGAAGCAGAATACATATCGTTTTGTTTTCTCATTAAACAGAGAAAGAAATAAAATTAAGTGTTCAATTTTTTTAAGTAAATGAAAGAGCAAAAATGTAACCATACAAACGGCTAAAGGGAAGACTTAACAATAAATTAGATGATAACTTCAAAAATAATAAAAGGTACAGTGAAGATATAAGAAATGCAAAATTAGGTTAATAAAAAGAAATATTTACTAAGCATCAACTAATGTTAGGGTACCAAGATTTATTATTAGTCAGGGGTGCTTCAGGGAAACAGAACCAATAGTAATTAGAGACAGAGAGAGAGCTAGAGAAACAGAGCAATTAGAAAGAACTGGCTCACGAGATGATGGAGCTGAGAAATTGCGTGATGTGTGATGTTCACACGGGCCAGCAGCTCTTGCCTCCATTTCCCCCATACATTTTACAGCTGTACAATAACTAAGAACAGGAATTGGGTGGTAGGGGTAGAGGGATGAGGGACAAAACATTTCCTCTCAAATGCCTGTTTTCTCTTGTTGCCAGTTACCTTTTGGGTTGAGCCCCTGTTTTGGGTCACTATGTAACTATATCTAGTGAGATAAATGAAAGAAGGAAGAAGGGCAGCCATAGGCACACGATAGAGAATTGGTGAGGCAGGCACCATAAGAGGTGAACTTAAATAAGACAATAAAACATACCACTTGATGAATACCCTTCTCTTTGTTCTTTTTTTCCACTGGTAACTTCTCGTTTGTTTGATATAGTCAGAATCATTCATTTCAACTGCATAGCTTTTCTTTATCTCTTGTTATATATAGTGAATTTCCAACTTTTGCAAGAGCAGTAAAAAGAACGTTCCTCCTAAACCATGTGACAATAATTTCCCAACAGAATATCCTCTTACCACTACCTCCTGAGTGTCTCCTAATAGGACATCCTCTGACATAACGATTCTATAACTATCAGAATCTGGAAAATAATCTTAATACATTACCCTCATTTGGTCTATGGACCCCAATCAAGATTTGTTCACTCAGGGATCAACAAGTTGTGGTATTTGTATACAATGGAATTCTATGCTGCTGTCAGAAAGAATGACATCGCCCCATTTGTTAGGAAATGGAAAGACTTAGAAAAAATCATATTAAGTGAAGTAAGCCAGACTCAAAGGAACTTAGGCTCAATGGTTTCCCTCATTTGTCATAATCAGTAGAAACCTTGGGCTCTACTAGCAGAAATCTGCAATAGAGCAAAACCTTGATACATAAGGCCATATAGTATGAAGCTAATTGAAAGGATCTCCAGGATAGTGAAACAAAAGCCATATAATGAATGATTGTTGTCCTTAATGCACTATGTTGTCTCTCATCTCCTTTGCTGTCCCTTGGTTATCTCATATTGGTATAGTATCTCACTTTGTTATCTGATATATTGAATTTATTTTTATTTGGTTATTTGAAATTTGATAGGGAAGGGGGGAAAACCGAGATGGGTGGGGGGGTGTGGGGGGGGAGGGAAATGGGTACCAAGACATGTGAAAGGGTATCAATGTACGTGAATTAATGCACCTTCTATCTGGCAAATATCATGTAACCCTTTTACTAATTACAATAAAAAAATCAGAAAAAAAAAAAGATTTGTTCACTCAGGAATCTAAGGAAAGGTCAATGTCCTGAGACTGTCCCGAGACTCAAATGAGGTAACTGAAAAAACTGTATGTGTATCTCATTCTTAAAATTAAAACTATATTTTTTCTGATACTTTATATCTTCTGTGATTTATTATGGAGAACAGTATGAGGTATAATATGTTTATTTTCTGAAAGTTATTGAATATATTTATTACTTTGCTTTGTGCAATTAATTATTTTCTTTATTATTTTATTTTTATTTATTTATTTATTTATTTTTTTGGCCCCTTTCTCTTTCTGGCCCCGCTCGCTCCGGCCCTGCTCGCTCCGGCCCGGCTAGGCCCCCTTTCTAGCTCCGGCCCCGCTCGCTCCGGCCCCGTTCGCTCCGGCCCTGCTGGCTCCGGCCCGGCTAGGCCCCCTTTCTAGCTCAGGCCCCGCTCGCTCCGGCCCCGCTCGCTCCGGCCCGGCCCTGCTCCTGGCTTGCTCTGGCCCCGCTCGCTCCGGCCTGGCCAGCTCTCGCTTGCTCCTGGCTCTGCTCGCTCCGGCCCCTTCTCGCTCTGGCCCCGCTCGCTCCGGCCTCGCTGGCTCTGGCTCGGCTCGCTCCCGCACGCTCCGGTCCTGCTCGCTCCGGCCCCGCTCGCTCCGGCCCCGCTCGCTCCGGCCACCACTCGGTTGGGCTCTGTTCACTTCAGCTCAGCTCGCTTCTTTCGCTCTCTGTCGCCGTCGCAGTCTTGTCTCTGCCACTTTTCCGGTTTGGTTGTGTATGTGGGATACCGAGGAATCGAACCCGGGTCTTTGTGCATGCTAGTCAAGCACTTTAACCGCTAGGCCAAACTCCCGGGCCCGATTTCTTTATTATTTTTTTCTCTATTTCCTATGGTACATTTTGTTCTTATTTAAGTTTCTTCAGTTGAATGCTTAATTTTTATTTAATAATAAGATACTTGTTCATTTATGTTTTTCTGGAGAACTTTGTCTTTTCCTTTGATTTAAAAAAATCCTATGGGGTCATTTATCACAATTTTACTAAAGGTATAAACTAATTTTGGGTGAAGTGACATTTTTCATATTGACTATTCCCAACACTATGTTCCCTCATTTATTCAAGTCTTCTTTTATGCATTTCAATAAAACTAGAAAAGTCTTACCCCAAGGGTCCTGCACAGTTTTCAATAGTGCTCACCAAGTAAAGCTCTCACCCCCTAACCAGCTACTATTGTTGTTTGACATATAATAGCACTTGATGTTACTGACTGAATTTATAACTGATGTTTCTCTACAGCAGCCCAGGATTTTCAAGGTAAAATTTACTATGAACACATTGTGATACATTTCTACTTTCTGTTTCTTGGTTTCTTGCATTTTTTTCTATTTCTTAAATAGTGGAATGAACTAACTTCTAGAACAATGTCAACTAATTTACTTCTGACTTTAATGTAGATGTTCTGTTTTACCTTTAAAATAGTCTTTTTGTTTAAATTCATATGCATTTGTAAGTACATACATACATAGATATGTATATATATATTCAGAGAGAGAGAAAGAGGGAGAGAGAGAGACAGAGAGAGAGAGAGAGAGAGAGAGAGAGAGAGAGAGAGAGAGAGAGAGAGAGAGAGAGAGAGACTTCTGTACTCTTAACTCCCCACAAAGTTAAAACTTGAAAAATTACAGGACACTGACATTGATCCAATTTACTGATCATGTTAAGATATGCCCACTTGCAGTTATGTGTTTGTGAATAGTTAAATTCTGTAAATTTACATTTTGTGGGTAAGTTGTTCTATGTACTACTGTAGTAAAGATACAGGGCAGTTCCGCCATCCGATTCACATGCCATGCCATTATTGTATGGCTACATCTCCCTTCTTCATCATACTCTTTACCTTCATTCACGACCCTTGATACCACTGAACAGGAAGCCAAAGCCAAGAATACTTTCAAATCACTTTTATCCAACATAGTAATTCAAGTCCTGTGACCCACACACAAAAAAATCACGCAATAAAGCAAAGAAAACCCAGAATATACCATGTTCATGGATTAGATGACACAATATGACAAAGATGTTAGTTCTATCCAATTTGATTTATAGATTTAATGCAGCTCCTATCAAAATCACAAAAAGTTCATTTGTAGACCTAGATGAGCTTATTCTAAAGGCACAGGAACTAAAACAGACAAAACAATCTTGAACAAGAAAAAGAGTGTGAAAATCATTTACTCACTTCCATGCTGAACATCTTCAAGTAATTATTTTTTAAAGAAACAATATGGACTATAGACTTTTACTCAAAAGAATGCAAGTAATCCCATTAATTCCCACAGATGATTTTTATCTTACTAAATATATTTTTGTAATCTGTCTAGATGAAATCAATGGTTATTATCTTGCCTAGAATACAGTAAAGCCCATTTGGATACATACTTGGATTTTCTTTGGCTTCTAAGAAGCTAGAAAAAATAGTTGGTTTGACTAATGATTGTGTCTGTTCCAGATACCTTGGCTTCCCTCCCTCCCTCCCCCAACACACACACACACACACACACACACACACACACACACACACAGTGATACCTATTATTCTTTATTTAGATTCTTGAACAAGCCAAGGATATAAACTCCAAGAAACTCAAACTAACTCTGGCTCCCTTGGAAGTGAAAGGAAGTTACTCAAAGAATATTCAGAGTCTTACAAAAATATCTGTAAGACTAGGACTGAGAAAATGGCTCAGAAAATGGGCAGCACAGAATGAGACTCAATAGCAGCCAGAATGACAGCCAAGTTACTTGGTAGGCCACATCCCATGAGGAGTTCAGGTATGTTACCACCAAATCCTAGGGGCTGAGCCCAAAATTACCACTATTATCACTGGCCCCAAAGCGGATGCTGCTACCACCGTGGCTTCTGCTGTTCTGTACTCAATGCTATCACCCTCAACATGAATTCTTCTCAGTCCTTCCATGTTTGCACTATAACCATCCTTTCGAAGTCCCAGATGAATGTGCTGCTGTATCAGCTGCCCTGGGTCTGCCCTGGGTCACATAATGGTATTGTAGGGGCCTGAGAAATGTGGATTCTGGTAACTTTCCTACTATATGTATAAGGCAAGTTCTTTCACAAATACATCTAGCATGGGAATTCCATTATGACCTTACTTCTCTGTCCTCCATCTTCTGACTTGGGATTTCCATTATTTACTCATTCATATTTTCTGAAAAAGCCACTTGTGTTTGTCTTTCAGATCACTCTTCTAATTTTCCACTTGTCAGCCCTGATCCCGGCCTCCTTTGGTGGGACTATCAGTTCTTTATTTTCAACCTTCTGTTCCTAGGTAGGTTGACCACCAAGATGGCTGCTAACTATTTTTGATGTGGTATGTACGTATACTTTTCCTCTTCAACTGGGATGATACTATGACTTGATGTAGCCTAGTAGAATGTAACAGAGCTGATAATGGAAAATATTTTAACCCTAGGTTTTAGGAGATCTAGAAGACTCTACTTTCTTATTTGGGGGATGAACTAACATAGAACAAAACTTAAACCATGTAAAGAGACAATTCTCTAGCCAACAAATGTCATGTGTCCAGATTCACTCATTATGGATATACAGTTCACAGGAAGAAATGCTACTAACTCTTGGAGAAGACTTCGTATCACATGGAACCGATCTGCCCAATTAATCTTAAAGCCCTAATTCCTTCCTACAGAACTGTAAGCAAATAAAATGACTTAAACCATTACCTATTAGGGTAGTTCATAGTGTAATAGGAGGTTATTGGATCCCCCCTCATATCTTTTTCATCTCCCTTTGCCAGATTTTCATCGCATCTTGTCTCATCTTGGTTTTCTTGCTCTTTCTGAAGTCATTTATAAATACCACATATTTTAATAATTTGCTGAGAGTTCCAAAGTCTTCTAAAATTGTACTCTAGTTACTTTCTGCAATTCTGACTCATCAGGATGAGGTTTCCTTTCTCATATTCTGAGATTGGTTTTCTTTTTTTCTTTTGAAAAAAACCATATTGAATATTCTTCCCTTATATTTACTTAAAAAACAAACAGGATATTTTAGGAGAAGACAAAAATGTATAGATTCATTTTGGTCCTATCATAGTCTATGGAGTCAGCATAGTTAGTTCCATCTCATATCTGTGGCAACAGGATTCTATATCCCATAGAGCTCTCAGCCTAATTCTTAGGGTCTGATCCTTAGGTATTCTTTAATTATATATGTTGCTGTACCAGATAGAATCATGAAACTTTGAGCATAAGCCTCTCAACATGTATTGCTAACAGGTTTGTCAATATCTCTGTTTTCCTACCTGAGGGTCTTATAACTCCTTAGATAAAAAACATCACCCAGGACACCCAAAAACACTCTGTTGCTTTCTAGAAATTGCAATTTCCAAATGAATGTAGACACGTTCCTGGGAAGGAAGAGCAAGCAACATCCACACAGTAGTGGAATAAGTTTCTATTTTTTTAATAGTTTGTTCCCACAGTACATTAGAGAAACCAGAGAAAGAAGGAAATATTCTGATTTATTTCAAAAGAAGCATGCGCATACCACTATTTCTAGTTTTATAACAGTTTTCTCAGTGTTCTTTTAGCAAATTTCTGACAATATGTTGTTCATCATCTTTGGTTTTCAATAATCTTACATATTTTCATCTCTAAGTTGTCATGGATTTTTGGAGAGATCATAAAAACCACAAGATAGACCGCCAACTGGAAGTCCAAATTGATTCATTTTCATTCATTAATTAATTATAAGGGAGACTGGGAACCCTGCCTCCATTAAAATCATTAGCAGCTAAGAATGATTCTGATAGAGGTCCATGTTAGATCTGCTAAAGGAATTAGATAAGTAAACATGGTGCAGAAGGCACTTTCATTCCACTTTCTCAAATAAATATAAACAAATCCTAGAGGGGAAAATGTGATAGAAAATATTCTATGGACCAGAATTAAAAGGTTTTCTAGCTAAACTTAAGATATTAGCTCAGGAAATTATGAATGACCATCCTGCCAAATTCTATGCTTGAAATACCAGGATAGAGACCTTCAGTGTTACACTTGGGCTGCTGAGGTCAATATCAGTTGTTAAACTTGGACTAATAACACTACAAACCACAGGAGCTTCAGAATTTAAGTACACAGAGAGAAGTAATTTGTCATTCTAAAACTGGGCATTGCGTGAAAATCTGCAGATTGAATCATGTGATGTAGCCTTCGCTCTCTTCTCCCATTGTTTTGGTTTATTGCTACATAAACAGTCACTCCAAAATTCAATGGGTGCTATAAGTATCTGAGCATTCCACTTGGCTGGAACAGATAAGATAACCAACTCATATTTCTAATACTCCAGGGAGGCTGGGCTCAGCTGGGGTGCTGGGACTCTGTCTGTCTCTGTCTCTCTCTGTCTGTCTCTCTCTCTGTCTGTCTCTGTCTGTCTGCCTGTCTGCCTGTCTGTCTGTCTCTCTCTCTCTCTCTCTCTCTCTCTCTCTCTCTCTCTCTCTCTCTCTCTCTCTCTCTCTCTCTCTCTCTCTCTCTTTCTCTCTCTCTCTCTCACACACACAAACACACAATTTCCTACCCATGTATCTTCTCTGCTCTTGCCCTCTCCAACTAGGCTTTCTGTGTAATCTCTCTTCATGGCCTTTCGAGCAGGTAGCTTGACTTCTTACAAAGTGTCTAGGGCTCCCCCAGATTTCAGTAGCCATCATTAATGCAACAAACCCATCAAGGTCCAGACACTGGCAGCATCTGCATGATATCAGTAAGACTCTATCATTTGAGAGAAGAATAAAGACTTTAAAATTATGTTTGTGGAAACATGGAATTACCTTAAAGAAAATACAGACTTTCCTGGGTTTTTTAACCAAAAATTCTGAGCTATCTTTTTACCTGACCAAAAACTTCCCCTCCTCCCCTAGATTTTCATCCATTGTTTTCATCCTCACTTCTAAATCTGGCATGGCCAGACATCTAGGGAATGCTCTCATGTTAAAGGAGAAGAACCTTGAAAGGAAATACAGAGGAAGGAAGGAAGGAAGGAAAGAAGGGAGGGAGAGAGGGAGGGAGGGAGGGAGGGACGGGGGGGGGGGAGAGGCAGGCAGCCCTGGGAAGGTGGAGTAGGATCACAACAAACTTTTCTAGGATTTAAGCAAATAACTCTGGAGATTAAAGTCCAATTTTTTTAAGGAGCCCATTATCATTATAGTTTAGGGTATTATGGAATAAAGGAAATTATAATTTGATTTTGAGATAAAAGATAGCCCATGTAAGGACTGAGAATAAAGATAAAACTGAATTTCTCAATAGGTACACTGAATGCTAAAAATTCTGAGGGGAATTTATTTTCAAACTATAATTTTCTACTCAAATTCAATCTAGCTTACGATTAGAAGAAAAGCTTCTTCAGGCATTTAGAATCTTCTTACATTTCCCTCTGTTTTGCCATTTCTCACAAAGCTATCTAAGAATATATGGTACCAAAACAAGAGAATAAAATAAAGGAATAAGGAGATACCTGTGGACCCTAATAAACAAAACTTCAGTGGGGCCAAAGGGAAAGCTAGGATGCAAGAGAAAGGAGTAGGACAAAACTGTGCAGAAGCCATAGAAAGAAGTGAGACCAGATGGTGTATAGATCAGAGAACATAAAAAGACATAATTCTAAAAGGGATTAAATTAATGTGGAAAACTGACCAATCAGAAAATTGTATTGGAAATGATTTTTATAAAGCTTTGGAAACGTGTGAAATTGCTTAGTTGTTCAAAGGAACATAAACAAATTGGAGCGGGGGCAGGCAATTATTAATGCCAGGAAAAACTAAAAGTTTCACAAAAATGGAAATGTAACCACCATTTATTTCAATAATGAGCACATAATATAACCATAATAATAAAAACTCAGAAAATTATTTTAACTGAGAATTCTGTGTAAGTTTTCAAGACTCTGTATAAACATGTATATGTCTTCATCTAACAGAATAGTCAGTACTAGCCAAAGTTGGTAGAAAAGAGAAATTCAATCCATTCCTCTTAGTTAGAAATATGACTATGAATATAAACAAAACACTAAAAAATATTATCAAGTGTTTTCAGACTATAGTAAATGCAGTTTTACGTTATCTCACGGAATTGACTGCTATGACATCTAAGCAACATGTTCTCTACCCTACATTTACTGCCCTTTTCCCTGTCAGGTACCTGACATTTTAGCTCCTTACAACCCATTTCTACTTCATCACAAATCTCCTCAGATTTCCTAACACCACTCTCTCCAGGCTCAGACATTACCCAGGCATACTTTTCTGTCTGTTTTCACTTGTGATTAAAATTTTAAGACAAGTGTGTTTTATATCTCCAACCTCCCCCAACTACCCCCAAAAAAAGTACAAATGAGAAAAAGTTTTCACCAAAAGTGAAAACTCTTGGACCAATACGATCAGAGCAGAGGCTGTCAGTCTAAAGTTGAGCAGGCAAGTGGACAAAAGTTCTTGTTAAATTTCAGAAATATCAAGTCATGCATGGTCATGTTTATTGGCTTCTTTTTCCTTCCCAATCCATTGTTCAGGTCCTCTCTTCTCTTGATCTTCCCAAACAGTAGGAGCATTTCCTTTACAGAACAGACTTCACTAAAGCTCAGCAGAACTTTGGGTGTTCTCCAGTCTGTCCACTTTATAAAAGAAAGTACTTCTTCATTTATTTGTGTCACAGTGGTGAGCAGTGGGGGATCTAAACACCCAAACAGGAGTTGAGTTTGTTGAAGTAATTCAACTCTCAGCGAATGCCTACAATCTGCCCTATCAGAGCGCTTCTCTTCCTCACTAAACTCTGACCTGGCCAAGTGTCCATGTTTTCATACCTGTGTTCCCAGCTCAGAGCACAATAAGGTCACTTAGAAGATGTCAATGAATGTTTATTGAATGAACCAATTTAATGATTTGCAAATTTTTCTGAGAGTTCTTGTCTTTATTAGATTTTTTTAACCAAAAGCTCAGTTAAATTATGCTGTGTTTCCTAAGATGGTACTCCTGTACCATCAACTCAGTATTACCTGGGGATTTGCTAGAATTGCAGTCTCCGACCCTACCTAAGACTGGCTGAATTAGTAACCCTGGGAATGAGACCAGAAGTCTATATGTTGAGGAGCTGCCAAGTGATTCCAAAACAAACGGGGACCTAAGGTTCTTCTCACATCTGGGGCAATATCTGTGACAGTTTTTTTACATCTAGGTATCAACGAGTGAGATAAAGTGACCAACAGAAAGAGGTAAGACTAGCAGAGACTTCATCTGAATTTTTCAAATGAAGACCCCTGATATTGATGACAGGAATTAAGGCATATCATTTGTTCTTTAAAAAAAAAAAAAAAGCAAGAGCTGATACTTTTAATTCCTGTTGAGAATGGTGTGTGTCAGGAACCTTGGGCTTCAGCTACTACAAAAGATGTTATAAAAGCTGTCCAGGGGCCGGGAGTTTGGCCTAGTGGTAGAGTGCTTGCCTAGCATGCACGAAGACCCGGGTTTGATTCCTTGGTACCCCACATACATAGCAAAAAGCCGGAAGTGGTGCTGAGGCTCAAGTGGTAGAGTGCTAGCCTTGAGAAAGTCCAAGGACAGTGCTCAGGCCCTGAGCTCAAGCCCAGGACTGGCAAAAAAAAAAAAAAGGTGTCCAGGTTAGGGGAGAGGAGAATGGCTAGACCAGAGTAGCCAAAGGAAGAACTCACTGCTGAAACGCTGGGAGTAGACAGATGATTTCAGGGGATTACACCCAGACATAAAGGTCGGGGTCAAGTTCCTAGTAGAACCCATCCTGCACTTTGAGTGTTTTCCCTCTTCGCAGCCTTTCCTCCCCCACTACCTTTCCTTTCCTTCCTGCTCAGCCTCCAGGGCAGATCCAGCAGCCAGCTCCAGGGGCAGATTTATGGCTCACTGCCATGAATAATGCAGCAGCCCAGCTCCCAGGCAGAAGTTTCTGTGCAGCCTGTAAATCACTGCAGACACTATGCCAGGCTGCTTAATCAGCTATCCCCAAGGTACCTCAGCGAAGGGAAGGAGGGCACCCTTGGCCACATTCAGAACTCCATCAATAAGGCCCAAGACTACAGCTGCTGACTTTTCCCTGTCAGACTCACAGTCTTGAAGAGATGTCCTAGGAGGGACAGCAGAAAGACACAGAAGATGTACTTCCATTCCAAAGCTAAGGTCCACAGTGGAAGGTTATGAAGACTATGCACCCAGGCTGCCCAGACACCATGCTCGAGCCCTTCACTGACTCAGGTCTATGCCCAGATGGCAAGGGAACTTCTATTTCTCCTAATGTGTAATCTTTGCTTCTATACCGCAACAGGCAAACACCTGAGCTCCCACATCCTTTCTAGTTGTACCTTTCCCTAGTTCAAAACACTGTTCTTGCCTTCTCCTGGAACCTTACTCTCTCTGGAGGTTAAGATCCTGTCTCCCCATGACCTCCTATCTCTACGACATCAACTATGTGGCAACATTTTTCTGTGTGATCTCCACTATGCCATGGAGGGGAAGTTCAGCACTGACCAGTGCCACAGAGGGATGCGCTCTGCAGCGCCAAGTGTCAGAGACCTGGACAGGACTTTGCTTGAGACAGCTTGCCACACAATCATGCCAAGCCCCCGGGAGTCTGAGAGTCAGAACAGGGTATTCCCTCGCTCCGAGGAACCAGACACTAGCTGAATTCCAACCAACAGTAAAGTGTTTATGTTTCCTACAGTGCATTCATATTCCCCAAAGTGTACATTTCCCATCATGACCCTTTAGGCAAGCTGTACCCATAATCTAGTGGAAAGTCCTGTTCATCTGAAGGGATAATCAACCCATTTAGAGCTCTGATTCATGCATCTACTAATGTTCCTTCTTCTCCACTGGAGAGGAGCATATTGCTCATAATAAATGGGTATGTTTGGGGGGGGGTATAAGCACAGGGGAACAGTCGTCTGAAAATAGAGTTAGGAATCTTAGAAATGTACAAAGTTTTCAAATTATGTCTCCTGCCACATGACCTATTGGGTGTCTCCGGAAATATCACATGGAAAATTGGACCAAAGCAGGGGGACACAGCGTCCCCAGGGAGACAGGGAAGACTGGCAGGCGGCGAGCAGCACCTCCCTGGGGAAGGTGGTTCTCTTGGACGTGAGGTTTAATGAATGAGCTAGGTTGTCTGCTTTGGGAAGAACTGCTGAGAGCTTTAGGTCAGGGGTTGGAAGGACCGCCTGCCCTGACCTCAGCAGGTCACTTCCTGTCTTGGCTGCTCTCCATCCTCGGGCCATCACTGACTTCAAGAGTTACATGACTCAGCACCCAAGCAAAAGCCACTGACCACTGTTTTTCAGTACCTCTGGGATGTCTAGACAACAGAAGGCCCCAAGTTTACAGCCTCCCTTTGCATCCTTATGAAACAATGGCTCTGTTCTGGTGGCAGAAATGCAGCCCCTGTCCTTGGTATGCAGCTACCTGTCTTGTCATCTCAGTATGTTGGTCACCATATCCAGACACTGAACAGGGATTAACTGTGCAACCACAGTGGCCAGGACTGTTCAGGGGAGCCAAGACTATAGCTTATTCTTATTTAGTCACTCAACAAACACACTAAAAGCCTTTTATAGGCTAAGTACAGTAATACATGATATACAAAGAGCAGAATGGCTAGCTCTGAAAGAGGATGGCTGGGGCCCAGCATCATTCCAAGCACATGATGCATATCAGCTATTATCAACCTGGGAGTGGACTTGGATGGGAGGCATTATCTTATTCAGAGCATTTCTATTTTACTCAGAACTGTGATCAAGAGATTATTTGCCTGGAGTCACATAGCAAAGTGACAGAAAAGATTTTTGTGCCCAGACCTCCTGTTTCCACAGCTCAAAGTAAGCTCTCATTTCTCCAGGAACATGTCTCCTCTCTCAGGAATTCACTATCTATAAGAGCTGGACAATGGAATGCCCAGAACTACATGCATAAACTCTTCTGGATTCTGGTGCCTAAAAAGGGTGTCGCTGTAGGATTTTACCAGGGGTCCCAGGAGCTTTCCCAAGAGGGAACAGTGTGTGGAAAAACCTCGGAAGAAAGAGAATTTGACTTTTCCAAGAAATGTCAACACGCCTCTGTGGCTATAGACTGGGAAGCAGGCGGAGGCCTCCTGTGCCAGGCTAGGTTGTGTGGGCTGTCTTGTGGGCAGAAAGGAGCCGCTAAAGCCTCCAGCAGGGAAGTGACCTAACCTCCCATCTAGCATGAAGGTAGGGGATCTGTGGCTGGCCTGTGGTTAAAGACCCAGTGAGTGGCTTCCCCAGGCTTTGCCTGTCCTCTACTTGCCCTGGGCCTGGATCAGGGCTAGGGGAGCCGGCCGGCTGTCTCCAGTTGATCAAGGAGCTGGCAGTAGCTCCTTGGTCCAGGGAGGCTCCAGCCAGCAAAGCAGTCTTCTCTCTTTCCTTTTTGGCATCAGACAGGCCTATTGATGTTTATCAGCCTGTGTTTATTATTCTTAACGCTGTTCAGGATGTTCTTCCCTGCTGGGGAGAGTGAGGCACGCCAGTGAGGACAGTGTACTGCGGCCAGGACCTTGAACCTTGGCCTCCCTGCCACCCGGGGTGTGTGTCAGAGCTGGAAGGTTCAATTTGTTCTGCTAGCCCAGCCACCTCATTGACAGATAAAGAAGTAGAAACCAAAAAAGGGAAGTGATTTGCCTAAGATCATGGGCAAATTGGGCGCAGGGGACAAGCTGAGCCTAAAGTCAGCTTTCCAAGTTCCTACAGGCCCCTGATTGTACTCGGTGTTTTGTTCAATAATCCCATGTCTGTTTATATGAAAGGCTCTAGAAAACTGAGTAGACGTTATCCAAGGGAATGAAGGCTGAGATGGTGGTAAGAAGTAGTAGGAAATGTGGTTTTGGAAAACAACAACAACAGGTTAGGCATGAACCTGGAATATAGACATACTTCCAATGTTGGCTATGTCTAGAAAACAGGGTGCAGGTGGGCTGAGGCAGACAATAATCTCATCCCTGCTTCCCTATAGCTCACCAGCAGAACTGACTTCTCAGCTTCTTGCTTCCCAACAAATGTAACGAATTCTGATGAGGACAGGAAAGAAAGATGGAAATACAGTTCTAATTGCTCACTGAGAGACTTTGTGTATCCCCTCCCTCCCACACAGAGTACTGGTTTAGTGAACATCGGAGTCTGTTTTCTGATGCTATGACAAAAGCATTAAGGATAGTCATTTCTTTAAGTTCTGCAGACTGGAAAACCCAAGATTAAAATAAGGCCTTCTTATTGTTTCTGAAGTCCACTGTGTGCCAGGCACTGGTAATATATGGCATAGAAAATCAATAAGCACTGTTACATGGCAGATAGCAGAAGGGTGAGCCCATTCTCAATGCCATTTTTTTAATCAATCACTTGAATTCAGGCTCTTATCAGTGGCTTGAACTCAGGGTCTGAGTGCTGGCCCCAAGCTTTTGTACTCACGGCTAGCATTTTATCACTTTGAGCCATACCTCCACTTCCAGGTTTTAATGTTTAATTGGAAACAAGAGTCTCACAGACTTTCCTTCCCCAGGCTGGCTCTCAATCATGATCCTCAGATTTCAGCCTCCTGAGTAGCTAGGATTATAAGTGCAAACCGTCAATGCCTGGCCCCAGGGACATTTTTATAATGGCATTTATCCACAACCTAAAAGCCTCTCATTCATTCTCACCTCTTAATATGGTTACAATGGCAATTAAATTTCAACACAAATTTTTGAGGGGAAGAACATACAAACCATTGCAATGGATCTGGGAAAACAGCATGGGATGAGAACTATCTCATGGGAGTCATTACAAGGGAAGTTATGTTGGCCTGGAATCTAAGGAAAGCAGGGCTGACTCTTCTATCCCAAAGGCTGCAGCCAGAACACAAGGCTAAACAGGCCTCATGGAATCCCAGCCCTTCCCCTTCCACTACCGAAGGCCTACAGGGAAGGGAAAATGCTCCTCCATTCCTTGAGCCCAACATCGTGGCATCCTAGCCCTAGTACATTAGGGCCCCAGGGAAAGGGGCATCATCTCAGCCTCTCTCCCTTTTCCTCCCATGGTCATCTCTGCTCTGGATCTTCTAGAGTGCTTCTCCATTCCAGAACCTTCCTCACCTGGCCCCACTTGATTCGGAGAGCACTTGTGAGTGGTGAAAGAAGCAAAACAGAAATAGTCTCTTTCTAAGGCATTCATTACTTTTCTGTTTGTAGCCTATGAATGGATGTGTTTTCCTTCTCTGGTCAACAAATGCCCATTGGTCATACCCAGAGAGGTAGATTTGCAGTGACTCCACATAGAACCCACCCTTCCCAGCCCTTTTCTGTGTCTTCCAAAACTGGGACCCATTCAGCCAGGGACTGGGATGGCTTTCTGCCCCAAGTCTTTCCTAAGGAGTTGATTCTATGTTCTGAGATTGTGAAACATAAATCCAAATCTTGAAGGCTAAGATCACTTTGTTTCCCATACACTCTGAGCACTAGGCAGAAAATTACCTGCACTGAGAAATGGCAAATAGAGATGGAAACCAGCAAAGCTATAGAATAAGCCTAGCAGGCTATGGGAAGCATACACTGAATGAGAGAGGACTGGGCCAACCCAGAGTACTCCTCAAGAAGAGGGAAGGTAGCAAGATGAAACAAAGGCTAACTTAACTGTCAAAGAGGACTCACCTGGAGCACTGGAATGGCAGCCAGGATTCAGGGGATGTGGCAGGGTGGCTAGTATTGCCTCTTCTCACCAGCAGTGAGGACTGTGGGCCATCCTTTTGTCTCCCAGAGCCTCAGCTCAGTGAAGACATTGGTTCAGAAGGTTCTTAAGAGATTTCCAAGACTGACATCAGTGATTCCATTTTGTTTCTATGCTCATGCTCTGTGATTGTCATGCTCAAGGACTCCAACTGTGTGCGTGTGTATGTGTGGGGGGCAGGGTGGGTGGGTGTGCATTCGTGCATGCATTCCCTCTAGGAATCTACCTGAATCCATATCCCTGACTTTCACAGTTTCTGAAATGCCTAGTGTATGGCAGAGTAAAAGAGTAAAATCTCCCAAATAGCCAAGGTAGCAAAGATCAAACAGTGACCCATGCTTGGAGCTTCTGTTAGTCATCTGTATTCAAGCCAGTGGTTCCTTAAGGCCCTTGGTTTTGGAGACTAGGAGAAGGCAATGAAAATAGGGCAGAGTTCAGAGGAGGAAAGCAGCCTAAGCACACATTCTGGTCTATGCCAAGAGCTGTCATAAAGACAGGATTGATTCATCACTTCATTCATCTCTTCAGCCATTCATCACTCATTCCTGGAGTTCTCCCCACTGTCATTTATAGGCCAGGGTCTGGGAGCCAAACAATAGTGCTTACCTGGAGGAGTTGCACAGCCAGGCTGTGGACAGAGACAGGTAGAAGCAATTAGGGGCCACCTACCCTTCAAAAGATTAAGGTGGGTGATTGCATCTGCAGGTAGCTTTGAGGAAAGAGCACGAAGAAGAGAGTTTGGAGAGGTGGTATCAAGCTAGACCTTGATGAGTGAATAAGAGAGCAGCCAGGAAGTCTCACTGGTCAGCTATACCAGGCCTGAATCTCAGGGACTATAGAGGAATCTTGCTGGAGATATAAAGCTTTCATCAGAAGATGGAAGGAGGATGCAGGAATGTTGAACACTGAATGTGCTCAAACCTGAGCCAACAGGTGAGAGATAGCAGTGCTCTGAGCCAGCACAGCTGCAGCAGGTGCTGAGATGAAGGGCTTTTGTCACTGCTGCAACCCAGTGAGATATCCACTCCAACACTCTATTTCCTGGTCCGAATAACTATGCAGGTGGTATGGAACACATAGGATCAGAATTTGAGGGTGGAGGATGGGTTAAACGTTCTCCCAATCACACCCAGCTGTGTTTTCTTCCAGCATAAAAGGTTTCATCGACAATCTGCAAATGATTTATTGCTCCTCTTTTCTGCATCTATTATCGTTTGGATTCTGTCCTTCCAACATACCCTGAGATGGAGAGAGGCAGAGACAAGGAGAACAAGGAAGAGGAAGGGAAGATGACATCCATAGAGAAGGAAATTTACTCTTTTTTTAAATTTTTATTTTCTTTCCCCATGCCGCTCACAAACTTGGGTAGCTCTGTGCACATGCACGGTAGGGCCTGCATCTGTTCCCCCATTTCATTCCAATAGTGGCTCTGGAGGTTTGTGAAATGGAGGCCCCAGGAGAGCTGTGACTTGCCAGAGGTCACACTTTCAGGCACTAAATGTTTCCTGATGCACACCGCGTAGTGGCCACCAATGCACACTACCCTGCCTCCCCACCTCGACAGCAGAGGGGCGGGGGACCCCCACGTGGCCCGAACAGGAATGCTGCCTCTCAGTGCATTCAACTGGGTGGCCAGGGGATGCCTCTGGTGGATGCATCAGGGGGTCTCCACTCCCCAAGAGAGGTTAGGAATATGGAAACAAATGTCAGATCTGAATTCCTGTGGAAGTGCCTCCTGACCTTCTCCAGTGCGGTGTGGTTGGAGTTTTCCGGAAACCAAGCCCCCGACTAATGGTTCCACTCTCTTTTCTAATAAATACATGGCCGTGGGCCTGGCTGCCTTCTCTGCTTTGTCATGAGGGACCCGTTATTTATGACTTGAGGGTGAGTCACGGGCCTTGGCAAGGAGCTCACGGCTCCGGGCCCAGTGTATTTTTCCACTCAGTAGCAAGCGGAGGAGGACGCTTGTAAATTCTCCCGTCAGAACAACTGTGTAGGTATCTTCACCGGGATGCTCCTCCTGTCTTGACCATAAATCAGATTTCTGGTGGATGTTCCTGGTGGTCTTTGGCTGCTGCTGCCAGAGGAGAGTGGGTCAAGGCTCTTATGGACTCTGCACTCAGCTTTCAGGCTACACAAATAACTGGGTACTCATAGAATTGTCGCATCTTTTCTGGGGAATTTTCCAAGGCACATTGGGGTACAGTGACTTTGGGAGAAATAAAAGGGTGAGGGCAGTGAGTCCCATGGAAGAAAAAGGTAGGACATGAAAGAAAAGGAATGCTAGGAATAGAAAGTCTTCCAGGGCTCCCCCTGAACCCCTGAATGCCATCTGCATTTCTCAGATGAACATCCCAACCCGCATCTACCCCAGGATTGCCTGGACACCCTGCATTCACCACTAGCCTCCCTGCTTTTCTCTTTTCCATGCCTCAGCTTTCCCTTCCTCCTTCCAGTTCACTAGTCTTCAGAGCCCACTCAAGGCTTTACTTGGTTGTTTCATGGCAGGTAAAGTTGTAGCCAATTTCTTCTTATTCATTTGTCTCATTTCCTTAAGTAGGAATCTTATATCTATTCTCATCAATTACCCAATGAACAGGCCTTTATTTTTTTTCTTTTGTGACTTAGAGACAGAATTTTGGGTTAGAAAAGATCTCTAGCACTTGAGATATATCCCCCGCCCATGACTAGGCATGGATTAGAATGAGAGGAAAAAAATCAAGAAGCATAAAGACACTGAGATTTTACCATACTACCAGGTCAGCAAGTTTGCCTAGCACTTTTTCAGTGATGCTGGAAGAAAACTCAGAATTCTTTGGGTCAGAGATAAAGAACAGTTTTTACTTGCCACAGGAAATAGGAGAAATAATAGCCCAAGGGTCAACATCTGTGCCAGTTCCATGAGTCTTAAATCCTACAGGAGGAGGCAAAGAGAGTCAGATAATGCCTGCACACACAGTGGGTTGCGTTACACAGGAGGATCTCTGAAATCACAGCCCCTGAGTCTTCTAAAGCAGGCAATAATCATGCCTAACCTTTGACCCAGAGGAAGATATTATTTTTAGTATATTGGACACTAAACAGCTGCCCCTGGTTCCAAAGAGAGACACTATCTTTTCAAACAGTTAACCATATTAACAACTTGGAGTTGTGGACAGGAACAAAGGCAACTTACACCTGTGCTGACAAGATGTACAGAAATATGGCAAGAGCTATCTCCCGATTGGTATCTCAACGAATCTTTTAAAAGTTCACCTCAGTCTAATAGTATATCTGATGATCCCCATTTCTTTTCTGAGGAGCAGAGTCTGATGAGATTGAAGCAAAAGTTGGACATGTACCATTTGTAAAAGCAGATTACACAATCTCTCATGGGATTCTACGCTGAGCCCTTCAGAATTTACTTCTGATAACTGAAGATTATCTACTATACACCTGTGACTCTGTCTAGACTCTCTGGAAAGTGAATGTTCCCTCTTGACCAAGGAAAGATGAGAAGATGATGGCTAAATACTGGCTTTATTCCCTATGGATGAGATAATTGTCTTCTGTAACTCCCCAGTGTTTTTCCCTTCCCTGCACTTCCACAAGTCCTTTTCTATTGGCCCTCAAATCTTTGTCTTAGTGACTATTTCTCTGGATCCTACACTAAAATACCAAGGTAAACTACTATCACACTATGCTCTGTTTGAAAATGAAACATGCATTGCTTTTATAATATAAGTTGGAAATTCCTCTTAACATATACAAAGTTAGCAAATAAATAGTCCTTCCAAGAGAGTATCCAGAGAGCATGAAGGGAAGTATTGGATTAAAAAGGCAGAGATACCCTAATCTAAACCCTAGCCTGGTTCTCAAGAACACAGCTACTGAGAACGGGTGGTAGTATTTAAGTGGGAGAGTACCTGCCTAGCAATCACAAGCCAGTGAGTTTAAATCCCAGTACTGCCTCTCACATCAACTGAAACTATTCAGCAAACAGACAAAGGAGAGATTTCAGGGTCATTGGGTAAGAAGAGTTTGTCTTCAGTACTCCTTCTGTGGTGTTCTCGTTCTCCCCTAATAATCCCAGAACAAGCCAAGATCTATGTTTCTACAGTCCAGACATTTCCCTTACAGGACTCTCATTCATACATAGGGTTAAGAGGCTGAGAATAGCTGTGAATGGTATATCTGGAACACTGGGTATACGGCAAGTTTCAAAGTCTTGAGCTAAGGTGAGGGATTCACAAGGCAAAGGGTGGCAAGTCAACAGAATCAGACAAAAACTACTTAGAGAGCTTATCATACACCTAATGATTCTTGGGAAATATCCCAAGAAGAAGCTGAATATTTCCAGTTCAGCCAAATCACTGCATTACATTCTGCCCAGGACTACTTGGCTAGACTGTCTCCTCAATTGGAAATTGTCTCCTCTAACCCTTAGCAAGCCAAATGGAAGCCTATTGGGAAACTGTTAGTATTAGCACTTACAATTATGGTTTTGTTCCTCCCCCATAAGATAATTAAGAAAATATTATCCTCAGTTTGTGGAAAATGAAACTTTGTCTTAGAAAAGCAATCTTGGGATAGAAATGTTCTCAATTCTTGTAATCCTAGAACTCAGGAGGCTGAGATCAGAGGATCAAGGTTCAAAGCCAGCCTGGGCACAAAATGACCTGAAACTTTCATTTCCAGTTAACCTCTAAAAGATAGGTAGTGGGGCTTGGCTCAAGGGTAGGGTGATAGCCTTGAGCTGAAGAGTGTAGGGACAACACTCAGGCACAGTGGTAGGGTGGTAGCCTTGAGCTAAAGAGCTCAGGGACAGTGCTCAGGCCAAGTTCAAGCCCCACGACCACAAAAAAAAAAAAAGAAAGAAAGAAAAGAAAAGGGAAAGTGGGGCTGTGGATCCAGGGGAAGGGCAGTAGCCTTGAGCTGAAGAGCTCAGAGACAACACCCAGGCCCAGAGTTCAAGCCCCAGGACCCACAAAAAAAAAAAAAGAATGAAATGTTCTCAATTCATAGACCAAGGAAACTGAGACTCAGACAGTGGTTTGCCCAACATCATACAACTGTTAATGCCATAGAGTCAGAAGAACATTTTATATAGTGCTAGCCATAGCTACCATTAGTTAAATGTTTACCAGGTAGGAGCTATTGTCTCTTCATTTTACTCATGAAGGAACCAGTGTCTCTGATTGCTGCTGGCTGGTTGGACATAGATGTGCATGATGTGAGGCTTTCTGAGCTGCCATGTCCTTCCAAGCATGAGCTCAATCAGACCTGACAGCCAGATGTCTGAGCTGGTAATTTCAGGGCTTAGGGCAAGGTCTGGGGGACAGCCAAGCTCTGGTTGGTAGGCCCAACCCAGGCAGTTTCCCATGCACTGGGATCCACATGGGAGCCAGAATGAAAGAGTGGCTGTGCCTCCCTGCTGAGGACACCCTGCTGATGGGCCTAGGGGTTGGCCTTTGGACATCAAAAACAACCAAGTATTTATGGGTCCCTGGATGGAGTGGGCCCTTGGGGAGGGTTGGACTCAACCTCTGCGGCTGCAGTTCTGTGAAGGCAGCTCCACCTCCAGCCTCCACCAGAAAGGTCTCTTGGACTGCCTCACCCCAGTGCCTTCTCATCCATCTCAGAGCCCTCTGATCAGCTGCCACCACTTAGCTCTACAGTCTCTTCTTAGAGGGACATCTTACACCTCGCACAGGCCTGGTTCCTGCAGCAGTGTCCCTTTCCTGAGGCTTTGCCATGTATTTCTCAGAAACAGCTCTTAAAGGCTTTTCAATGTCCAGATGTTTGGTGTCCTACAACCTGGCCAGTGTCCAGTCACACACAGCGGCAGCATTTAATGGAGCGTGGAGGGATGGAGGCTTCTGCTGGGGAACATGGTGGTCAGTTTACTTAACTCAATTATAAACAAAAGCAATAATTAGCCTGGGTGAGGGAAGAAAGAGAAAAACAATAAATCAGACCCAGACTCCAGAAACACCTGTGGAAAGGGTTCCCCAGCCCAGGGGAATAGCAGCTGTAGTAAACAAACCATGAATGACCTTGGCTCACAGACTATTAATTTGCTGATTGTTGATGGGTATACACAGCCTAAAGTGGGAACAAAGCCATGGTCAGACAGAGGCCCAGTCCTCCTACTTACGAACATTTACTTATTGAATTAGCAAATGTGGGCCAGTCCTGGTTGGTCTGGGACTATGGATCTGAGGGAAGAGTAGAAGAGACTTGGACCCTCTTCCCATGGTGGGACATGCAATGAGGGCTGCACCCTCTGCACTCTTGCAGAGTGAAGAGAGCTACCATTTACTATGTCCTGTTAGCTATAGAACTAAGCAGACTCAAATAGATGCGTGTGGGTCAGAACTCTTGGGTTGGTGTTATTCATTCAGAGAATCCAGTCAAGTCATAGCAGAAGCAGGAATAAGACTGGATTTCTGGAAAGCTCCATGCACCACCAGAATACATTCTATTCCTCTGAGTCTCTCTTACACACATCCTTTCCTTACTGCATACAATGAGAATATGACTTTCATCAGCTTTCAAATGAAATACCTTAAGCAGATATACTGTTTAACATAATATCAAGGAAGGATGCTGATTGGCCTGGAAGACAGATGGTTGGTCTTAAACCAACTAATTTCACTAGAACCAGAATAGGGAGGAGCTAACAGAAACCCAGTTTAGAAAGATCATCAGTTGTGACCATAAAGGTAGGATGGTCAAAGTTCAAGGCAGACCCCTCTCTTCCACCATGAGATGGGTAAGAGAGGTCAGTGGAGAAGGGAAGGTACTCTGAAAGAAGAGATATTGCATATTAATACTATAGTTAGACAGTGCACCCTATTGACAAGAATAAGAAAGAACTGTGAAGCAACGTGAGCAGTGGGGATATAAAGGAATGAATATGCGAATGAGTCACAGGGAGGGAAAAAAGCAGATGGGGTAAATAGGTTGTTCAGCAAGTGAGGAGAAAGACACTCAATGTGGAGAGAAAATCAAGGGAAAAGAGATGTAGAAGCCTCTCAGTGGATGGTTTTGACAAAATATGGCACATCCAGTGATTGAAAGCAAGTTGAACCTGAAGAACTTGATGGCTGTCATGTGAAATGTCCTGGATAAGACTTTATTATATAGTCAAGTAGAAGCCACTGAAGATTTTTTTAATAGGATAACATGATTGTTCATTCATTCAACAAATACCTATGGATCACTGTTATCTTCTAATCATCATACCAGGTGCTAGGGGCAGAGAAGTGAGTTCCTGGACATGCCTTCGAAGAGCTTCTAGTAAGAACTCGACCATAACAGTTTTGGAATGAGAAGAACAGAGGTCATTCCATAGAAGCTCATGTCTGGAACTCTGTTTCTACCCTCCAGAAGGCATGGGAGGTGGTGAGAAAGGAATCTCCAGAGGGGTTGACACTCAGGCCAAGTCCTAGGGCTAAGCAGATGTTTGCCATGTGGCTGGGAAAAAGAAAAGATGGGATGGGGTGGGAAAGTCAGGCAGAGAACAGGATGTACGATTTTCAGAGCTTATGACACTGTCTGGAATGACAGAGCAAGACTAGCAAGGACAGACAGGAACTGGAAGGAAAAGCAGCAGCCGCTGGGAGGTGCACTATGGGAACCTGGGATTTATAAGCAGAGAGTGCTGACATCGTACACACATTATAGAGTCATAGAATTGGAGAGGTCAGTAAAAGAGGGGTCAACGGCACAGCTAGCAGGTGGCTGTAAGGCCAGGTGAGAAGTGAAGACATGGAATCATGCAGGGACATGAGAAGAAGGGGTGACTTTGAGGGAGCTACAGAGATAGATCATCCCAGTAATACTACAAGGAGTGGGCTGGGTGTATCATACATGGGTGTTGCAGGGGAGCCACATGCACATCCCTAGCTTGCAGGGAGAGAAGATAGAATGCCAGAGAAGGGAATCCTGGGAGCCCCAACACTGGAGGAGCATGGAACATATGGACCAGAAACACTGTGAGATAGTTATTGTCCCCTCCTTGCATGGCAATGGGATTTCACAAAACGCATTGCTACCTGCCTTAAAATGACAGTCCTCACCAAGTTGTAGCCCTGTGCTTATGTTCTACCTAGCAGATATGACTAGAGATGAACTGAGAGTTGCAGCCTGCGTCTGGCCTTTCAAGATAAGCTTCCAGCACTCCTTCTTCCAATCTTCATGTCCTGTAGCAGGATTGGAGGAATGATTGATTCCACACCAAGAATCGAAAGTAGCATTCTGAAGATGGCAGTACCAATAGGAGTGGATATTGACTTCATCATGCTCCTTCTGCACCAACCATGGACCCAGCCTTGACTAGAGACAGAAATGAATTTCTCTGTGGGTTCTTTGTGGGTAGTAGAAGAGAACAAGTAGGTGAGCCAGCCAGCTCTTGCAGAGATCTCAGAGGGGAGGTCTGAGATGGATATGGTAATGAGCTACTGGGAAACACAGCAAGCCTAAATGTGACACAAGTAGGTGAGCTATGTTTACAGATTTAATAGGCAACAAGCGTAGATAATTTCAAGAAGGTGGACTGGAAGTAAAAAGGGCTATGAGCCAGGAATGTAGGCAATACAAAGAGACATGGAGATCAGTGAATGAGAAGCCTCAGTGAAAGCCCTTTTCATTGTGAGAATAATCTAAAAAATAATAGCCCCAGGACTAGATCACAGTGGCAGCTTTCACCAAGCAACAGGGATCAAGAGCATACAAAACATCCCAATACCATAGGGGACCCAGGAGTTAATGGAGAATGACCAAGACATGGTTGCTTTGGACTAGAAGACGGGAGGTCGGTTCAAATATGTGAGTAGGGTACTTACTTCACAAAGGCTTTGGAGAGAAAAGGGCAAAGTTCTTGGAAAGGTCACTTGCCAGAACACACCGGTGGCTCCAGTTGAAGCTTTCCCAGAGCCACCAGAGTTGGGGACCATAGCTATCTCAGTTCATGTCTGCCAGGTAGACAGGGCCAGGGGTTGAGCAGTATATTAGGACTCAATGAAAAAGGAAGGCAGATAGAAGGAAAGATAAGAAAGAAAGAAGGCTGGGAGTGGTAGTGGTAGAGTGCTTGCCTAGCATGCATGAGACTCTGGGTTCAATTCCTCAGTACCACACACACAAAAAAAGAATAAAATTAGATTTTAATTTAAAAAAAAGAAGAAGAGGAATCTATCCCTTGGCCCTGGGTTTTCCGTCCCTGGAACAGGAAGAGTGGAGACTAGAAAGGTCTGGGTCAGGAGGAGGTTTCTGATAGACAGCTAGGGACATATTGGTCCAGCAGCTCCCCTGGAGAGTAGTTGGAAGACAGAGGCTCCAGTTCTCATGTCACTAGGACTGAGGGGAGCATGGCTGGAATGTACCACAAGCCAGCGTCCATTCCCTGGGGTGACCAATGGGGAATCTCCAGCCCTGAAGTCATCGCCATCTGAGGAGCCTGGACTCTGCCATGGAAAAAGGGTCCCTCAGGGGCCCTCGGCGCCGATGCAGATGAACTCATAACTACTTGCTGCCTCTTCCCTTTTTTCCAGGCATCTCAAATTTCTGAATGTCATGAGCATCTGACAGGGCAGAGGACAGGAAGGGGACTGAGATATGGTCACAAGATATGATGTGGGAGTCATCGGTCCTTCTCTCAACCCTCACACCGCTCCTGTCTGTCTTGCTTTGCCTTAGGACAAATAGGGAGAGTCTGCTTTCTTTTTCATTATCCATTAAGGTGCAAACAGTGTCCTACAGAGTATGGCCCTTGATGAAATACACCTATGAAACGTGGAACTCTCTTCTCTCCATTAGCCTGGACTATATATTACATATTCGCTTTTGTAAATGGGAAGCCATTGGAAATGGAGCCAAAGGGAATAGGCGAGAGAGGAGTTAGTTGTGTGGCAGAAGCCTGGTGGGCTGAGATACCACAGCAGGAGGCATGGAGATATCACACAATGCTGCAGGTACCACAGTACTGAGAGGTTGCAGCCTTATCTTAGGCTCTACCACTTCCTACTGTGTGATCCTGGGAAAGCTACTTTCCAGATCACGATCTCATTTTTCCCTCTAGAAGATGGAGATACCACCTGATCAAAGGGTATTTTGAGGATAATCACAAGGATGAATATTTTAAAAGTTTAAAGTTCTTTGCACTGAAGAGAAACATAATATAATTGCAAAGAAAAATAAAAGTATGGCCTGCTCCATTGTATATCCCTGACAGTAGCATCCCACGTGGACTTTGAGCAGGGCATTGATGGAGAGCAAGTCTTTCTAAACTTCAGTGTGAAAGGGGTTATCAGGAGTGGTCTTAGGTGTCCAAAGCTCTCCTGGATGAGGAATGAGCTCCCCCTGTTCAGCTACTATTGGTGACTCTCTGGGAGCCAAATCCCTACAGAAGAACAATTGTGCTCAGGATATTTGAGTTAAACAAGGTCATGTTGCTTCCCAAGAAAGACTGTAGCATCTTTCTTACCAGTCCACATTGGCCTATTACATCTCCTGATGCTAAGCCAAAAAGAAATAATTACTGGGTAGAAGTAGAACTTGAGGCTAGAAGACCTCAAGTTGAAGGCTAGTCCAAACAATGTTAGTGAGACTTTATTTCAACGAAAATACAAAGGGCTGGGTGCAGTAGCAAACACCTATAATCCCAGGGCCTTGGGATATAGAGAATGGGCACATTAGGACTGAATAAGGTGCTGAATGAATGAATGGCAAGGAAGGAAATTTCTTAATACCATGGCCAACTATAGTGATTCTATACCTTAGTGCTATACAAAGTACCTTAAAAAAAAATCATGTGATTTGCAAAGCTGACACTCATGGAAAAAAATGGAAGGCAAAGGGAAATAAATCACTCAGCAAAAGAAAACAGAAAAGTGGCTGTTTCCAGAGATGACACAAAGGTCCAAGAGAAGGAGCCTGAGAACTGAGAAGGTTCTAAGGTACTAAGGTACTAAGGCACCAGGGCTGGTCTAGAGAAAGGCAGCCAATGAGGATGAACAGTCAGAGGTGACAGACATTTCTGAAGAGTAAGGCATAGGGATCATTCCTGAGCCTTCATCCAAGCTGCGCTTACCTGAGTCCACCCTCTAAAGCCTTATCCCAGATCATAAATGGAGCTGTCACACTGCTGGCCATCTGTGTGGACTGGGGGATAACAAAACAGAATTTAGACCAACAGACGTTGAGGATGTTATGAAGCTAGGAAATGACCCAATGGATAAAAATCCCGATCTTTTCTCATTTCATTCTATGCGCCGCTCTGTGTGAATCTCACAGTACAGACTTGTAGTCATCAGAACTTTTGGGAAATAGAGCAGGCTTTTACCACACATGAAGAACATTCCATGGCTATGGGTTTCTAAATGAAGAAGTAAGATTCGGGGCCTTGTGCTTGCTGGGCAGCTTCCACTTGAGTCACACTTCCAAAATCTTTTTGCTTTAGTCATTTTTTTTTTCAAGTAGGGTCTCACTTTATTTCTGGGCTACCTGGACTACAATCCTTCTCTTAATGACTCCTGCATAGTTGAGGTGACAGACACGCCCAACCACATCCAACATGTTTGAGATGAGATCTCATTTATCATTTTCACCTGGGCTGGCCTCAAACCCTGAAATACGCAAACTTCACTTCTCAAGTCCCTGGGACTATTGGCATGATGGCAAGGTCATCCTCTATTCTGATCAAGAAAACTTGCTATTCCTTGAGCCAATATCTACTTAGAACTTCCACTCCTCTAAAGCAGTACTGGGAACACCTTAGCATCATTCACATTAATACCCTAAAAGATTTCCTAAGGTATCACAAAACTCACCATCTTTCCTCCAGAAATCTCATCTGTCTTGATTTGGAAAAAAGCAAAAACAAACAAAAAACACCTGGTGACACTTCCTAAACGACACTTCCCAGCCTCTCTCATAGTCAGGGCATCCATACTCACAATGCCTCCTCACCTGGCCCATCCAAACCCTCCCATGTGTTTGCTCCTTGTTCTTTCCCTTCTGTTAACCAGAATGTTGACACCAGGAGGACTCTGTGACCCATGCATTGAATTATGACCATCGGGATTCATGGTATAAAGAGGGTTAATTATATGAGGCAGGAAACATTCCCCAAGCTCATTGGACTATGGAATATTTTATTTGTGGTTTAAGTTGCAAACTATCCCACTGTGACATTCAAAGCCCTTCATGCTCTGGCTCAACAACCTGTCCATTCTTCTGCTGTTTGTGAATCTTGTGCTCTGAACTGTCCTCAAATCGGTTGGATTTCTGGGAAGCCAGAAATGTTATGAGAACTGAGGACCATCAGCAACTGCCTCTTATCCCTGGTGTTCCTTTCTCTGGGTGGTTTTTCCTTGTCCCTGGGGCCCTCCCCAGTGAACACACGCTTTCTTCTTGACCACACCAGCCCTCTGTGACCTCTCTACTGCTCTTTCTACCTCCTGCCCTCTGAGCACCCAGTGTCTATCATAGGCATGGAGGAGTTCACAAATATTCCAGGTTCTTTCCCTAGGCAGATGACAGTATTGCCCTTCCCTGCTTCTTTTGAAATTCCTTTGGGTGGTTCAGAATAAAGCTCAGTGATAGAATCCTAGCCTAGAAAACAACAGGCTCTGGGCTCAAAGAAGAAGGAAAGAGAAGAGAAAGAAAAGAAGGGGTAGGAAAAGGACGGGAAACAGAGCAGAAATATTTCTGCTTTTGCTACTCAAATGTAGCAATCAGTGATGTGTCACTTCTGAGTACAAGCCTGAAAAGCAGCACACATTTAGCCATATTCTCCTTCTCTCTGCCTCAAGCCTGGCAGAGTTACAGGTGGCGGCTGCATTAACAGCCTGGATCCCAGAGTGGAAATGATGTAGAGCAAAACCACAGCCAACCCGCAATGTACATAGAGTGTGAGTGAGAAATTCTGTTATCAAAGGCTATAGAAATTGTGCAGTCTTTCATTACCACCCCTAACCTAGCCCAAGCTCACCAACACAGACAAAGTGCATAATTCATCACATTCTCTTCTTACTGCCATGGTGATTCCCAAACACATAGCATTGGGTTGTCCATCAGTACAGTTCCTCGGGGGAACTATGAAAGCAGATCCCTTCTTCTGACCCATTTTAAGCATAAAATATGATATTTAAACTATGCTGTGTAAATTCCCACCGATGTAGCAAACTCTGCGGCTACAGCCTAAGCCAGCTCAGCCAGACTGATGTCTTTAGATGCCCGGCATGTGCCTGTCTTTTTATCTTGATTAATACCCCAAAATTGGCAATATTCTCCATCGAGAATATCCACTATCACCACCGTCCTTCCCAGTTCCACCATCTCACCACCATGATGAAACCTATCATCTGTGCCAACGCTCTCACCACCGAGCACTTCCCACATCAATGGTTCCATTCTTCCCGTACTTCCACCCTTATCAACACTAAGCACCACCCCCGCTTCCACCTTCATTGCCATGATTGTGGATGCTGTCCTCATTTCAATCACTCCCCCCTTGTTGACTATCAACCCCACCATTCCTGTATCTCACCATTGTCTCTACCTTAAATGTCACTCATACAATCACTTTCATTACCCCATATATACATATATATATATATATATATATCATCACCATTATCTCCAGCATCTGCATCTATTGTATTTTCACCTTCACCAGCGTCAGTGCCATCTCTGTCACTTCTTTCACCCCTATCATTGTCATTATTTACAACCCACTATTATTCTCATCTTACAGAGCATCATGGTCACTTTCTCTACTTCTATCAGCTCCATTATAACCTCAGCTCTGTCTAGCCCTTCACAATTCTCCTTGCTTTATCCTCAAGGAGTGTTGTAATGGTTATTCCATCCAAGAATATCTGATGTTGTGCTGTGCTGGTTAAGGAGACAGGACACCAGGCTGAAGACTGAGCTCACATGGGTGCAGTATGAGGTCTGAGATCTGGTCCCTGAAGGAAAGGCCCAATCATCTTTCCTTTTTTTAAAAATTTTGGCTTGAATTTTTCCCCTACTTCTCACTTTCCCATGTGGCAGCCACATGGTCCTGGAAAAGCCTAAGCAATGTAGCAAATGTAAGATGTTCCTGTGTTTCTTGAGCTCCCTTTTGTGGCTTTCTGGTGAATGTGGACACGTCCAAGACTTGGGTTTGGACCTAGAGGCAGTAGATGGAGCAGGTCTTTTAGCTGATTTTGGTTCTGGGCCATTTGGGTTGATTTATTTGGTTAAGACATTCTCCACATCATCGAATATGGCTTACTAAACTCATTTTTATATTCTATTTAAATCTTTATTTTTTTATCAAAGTAATATATGTACATATTTTGCAAGTAAAATGTTCTACAAGGTTTTTAACAACAAAAAGTCACACTTCTGCACCAGTTCTGCTCACCTGAGTTCATCCCTGAGACAAATATTTTAAACTGTTTTAACTCTCTGTCTTCATTTCTGCATTTCCAAGTGACATGATACTGCAGATATTTCTTGCATAGTTCCCCTTTGGGCTTCATCTATGAACCTTAGATGAGTGGAAGCTCGCTCATCTTTCAGCTCTCTTATACTATCAGAAACACATTAACCCCTTCCAACACATAAGCACATCATTTTGAAGCTTTACATTCCCACCATCCACAACTCAGTCACTTGTATAGTCTTTTTTAGTTTATTGGGGTTAGTAATTATGTCTCTTATACTATGTGCTTAGTTTTTAATATATACTATATAATACATAATCCATAAACTCTCCAATAGAACTGAGAATCTCCTTTGACTGAATTTTATTGTCAGTTTCATTTTTGGAGTGGGAAAGGGACCCTTCTTTAACATCCTCAATACTCACAGTCAGTTTGGACAACTTGCTCTCTACATATTTTGATGACTATTGCACTGAAACTTTCTTTCCCTCTGATTCTCAAACTTCCCTACAGATCAATCCTAATTCCTACTCCTTTTGTCTCTTCTACCTTGGTTTACCTCCCAAGTGTCTTCCTGGAAAGTATGATGAGGAAGTGATTTTTGAAGCTCAGACATATCTAAGACTATTTCTATTTGTATTGTCATGCTAACTGCTCATTTGGCTGGGTATAGAATTCTAATGTGGAAGGCAATCTCCCTAGAGTTTAGAAGCACTGTTCCTTTTCTTCTAGTTAACCTGATAGCTGTTGAGAGAATGTGACATGATTGTGAATGTCAATGATTTTTTATATTTTCTCAATAATATTTTTCTCCACTCTGGAAAATTTTGAAGTTTTCTTATCTCTTCTGAGATTGGAAAACTGCAGTATGCCTTAGAGTGATTTGGTTTTGTACACTTTTAAAGTCTGTTTGCCATGAACGATAAAACAAATTTCAATCTATAATTTCATGGTCTTTTGTCTTAGGACATTTCCTTGTGTTTTTTTCCCCTTTTGGGGATTTCAACTTCTTTTTTTTTTCGATTTCAACTTCTTTCATTTGTATATCTGAGACATATTTTTGGAAGTTTCTGACAAACTGGATGTGTAATTTTTTTGTTAATTCCTACTTATTTAGATTTCTGTTCTACTTTAAAGAAATTTGTCTTGATTTTACCTCCCAAGCCTTATTTTAGTTTGACTTGAGTTTTTAAATCAAACATACATGACATATTTTAATTTCTAAGAACTTAATTTTTTTCCATTCATTAGAAAATAAAGCTAAATGCCCATGGTTAAGGTCTATAATTCTGTTCAGGAGATCTTAAGATCACAGTTCAAAGCCAGCCTGGGAAGACAATTCCTCTAGAGTCTTATCTCCAACTAGTCTGTAAAAAGCTGGAAGAAGAAGTATGACTCAAATGGTAGTGTGCCAGTGACAAGCAAAGACAAGCAAACAAACAAAACAAAACACAAGCAAGAGCACAAGTTCCTAGGTCCAAGATCCCAGTACTCATATAATAACTTCCATGTCTCATTTGAAAAAAAAAAACATCATCTTCTTTCTTCATTCTGAAAATGTTCATTTTAGTTTTCGTGTTACTTTTTCTTCATTGTCTCCTTCCTGTGCTATAAACCCTTTCATCATAAGGCACTTCCTTAACAGACAGTAATTCTTAGCTGCCCCTTCATGTACAAGTGAGAGGTTCTAAAATGCTGATGGAAGTGGGAGGAGGAGAAGGGGAAAGGTAAGTCACTAAGTGGAATCAATTCACCTTTGGGTCACTAAGTGGAAGTTACAGTCACCAAGAAATGAAATATCAACACTTACAAGCCTTTTTCTTTCGGGAAAAAATCCATTTTCCCAGGAAAGCCTCTTCCAATATCTTCCAATGTGGAATGGACATGTCTGCCAATGTTCTGGGACTTGCCTGAGGAAGAGAGCTGAGAGCCTTGGCTTATCCTTAATCTCCCTGTTTTCAGATTGGTTCCGTACCTCTCTGTCCAAAATATTTCCAGTTCAACATAACAGAATAACACTCTTCTGATTTCTGCCAACATGGGATGGAATAGATACCTGGATACATCAGGCAGAGGAATAAATCTGGGAAGAGGGGATTTATTTTTTAAAGACTGGCCATCAACCCTCCTGATTTTCAACCTCATTTCAAATCCTTGCCTTCAGAAGTAACTGGTCCCTCTTATTCCAAGATTTTCTTGGATTTCTGTGGCTAGAAATATCTTGCTACCTGTTGGCTCATGCCATCTACCCCACCCAGTGCAGGCTTAAGTTTCTATTTTCTGTGCTCTGCTAAGTCAGGTGCCACTCCCCCATTCACGTTCTAATTTCTAGGTTATTGGTTTCTCTTGCCTAGTACCCTTTCCTCTCCCATTCTTTTCCATGTGGGTTTATGCCTTCTTAAAATTTCCATTAATGACATTTTAGTGGGGTTTCTGGAGGTAGCCAAGATAAACATGTGTGTTCAATCAGCTATGATTAAGAAGTCTAATATTCCCTATTGTAGCTCAGAGCCAAAGTAACAGTTAATCATGAAGCATTCTTCTACCTTGCTTTGTCTGCCTCCTCTGTGCATTTATTTATAGAGTCGATAGCCAATTGAAGTAGTCTGGTCGCTTAGTAGCACATCTTACCTTGATGACAAATCAAGCATAACATAATTTGGTCATTTTAGGGGTGGAGGTGTGGCTCAACCGGTAGAGTGCCTGCTCAGTGAGCTCCGTGTCCTGAGTTCAAGCCTCATTATCATCCCACAAAAGTCTGTCATCCTATACAACACATCATTACCCCAATATGGCCTTTATCACCAACACCATCACTGATTATCTCCCCATTGTCATCACCCACCGTTCCTCACCATTCTCTCCATCACAACTTCTAACTCCTCCCATCACTACCACACCTTCATTTTAACTACTTCTTCCATCAGCTCCACCATGTCTACCATCGCCATCACCACTATGCCCTCTGCCACCATGACTACCTCGTCATGAATGCCATCAACTTCATTGTCGCTACATTCCTAGTGTTCACCACGATTCCTCCCTTTCTTCAGCTCTATTTTCACCAATAGTATAAAATATTCTCTTTTTTTTCTAGTCATGGAGCTTGAACTCAGGACCTGAGCACTGTCCCTGAGATCTTTTTCTCAAAGCTAGTATTCTACCACTTTAAGGTACAGCATCACTTCTGGTTTTCTATGGTTAATTGGAGATAAGAGTTTCACAGACTCTCCTGCCTAGGTTGGCTTTGAATAGCAATCCTTAGATTTCAGTCTCCTAAGTAGCAAGTATTGTGTGAGTGAGCCACCGGCACCTAGCTAAAACATTCTTATACTGTATATTGACATTATTATCTTTCCATTGCTGTCATAGTCAGTCAGGCACAGTGGTACATTCCTAGAGTAACAACTACTCAAAAGACTGAGACCAAGAAATCCAAGGCCTTCCTGAGCAACACAGTGAGAGAGAGGGAGAGGGGAGAATTGAAGCAGTGATTTTTAATAATAAAAAGGAATTATTTTTCTACCTTTGAACAGACACATGGCTCCTTCTCTTCCCAAAGAGAAAACTATAAAAGTTCCAACTTATTTCTCAGCTCATACAATATATATGGGGAGCAAAGGGGCAAAGGGAACACACACAGGGCCCTTTCTGAGCCATCGTCATGATACTAGACACTTTAGATAAAGTATCTTTTTGGGTAAGAAACATTATCCCACTTTTAAAGGAGGAAACTGAGATTCCCACATGCTAAATAACATACTCAAGGCCACACAATTAATAAGTGGTAGAGCCAAGATTCCAACCCTGTGTAACTTCAAAGTCCATATTCTTTCCATTACACTATGTTGGCAAGAAATCTCAGGAGTTTGGTTTAAACACAATGGGATATGACTTAGCAAAGAGAACCTAGCCACGGTCCCTTCTAAGACCTGGTCTGATGAGGCAGGAAGAAGCCCCTCTCCAAAAGAAAGTATCATTATTACCTGACAAAGGAGACTCACAGAGCCTGCACTCTGTCTACAGGCCTCCTTCAGCAACTCTGCACAGTACCCAAGCCCTGCCACCTCTCCCTGACCCCAGGTTCCCGTGGCAGCAGGGTAGGAGGAGGAAACAGGAGTGTATGGACATCCAGTCCTGGGAATGCCTGGGGTTGGGAGAACTCAGTTATTTTAGGATTGTTTACATTTGGAATCTTCCTGATCTTTGGTCCCAGAAAAACACCCACATGTTGGAAACTCTTCCGAGTTATTCACTGTTGGGGTTTTTCTTCATCTCCTTCAGCTTTTTCTTCTTCTTGGATGGAAAAAAAATCTGCTAGTGATTAGTCACAACCTGTGAGGCTCAGCTTTTGACAGCCCCGCTGAGAAGAGAAAGACAAAGAGGCTCAGAGAGGGGCCCCTGGGCAGATGCTGCTGGAAAGGAAACATGGCTCAGAACATTGACCTCATGGGGTAAAGATGGTCCATTCAGCTATGTCTACCGGGGGACAATCACTCCTCAGATGCAGGGCCCTCCATGGCTGTTCTAGTCCTAGTCCTCACCCTGACTTCACTGGGGAGCACAGGACAGGGCATATGTTTGAAAGCAGCAGGAGATCAGGTCCTGGGCAAACAGGCTATAAAGAAAGGAGGAGGGAAGCAGGTGCTATGGCCATGTTATGGGGGTCCCTTTGACCCCAGCCTCCACTCACATCCTAGATTGCTCCATTTCAACCTGTACAAGCCCAAACTCACATGGCTAGTTTCCATGGATATGCACATTCGCATATTTAATCACATCTTTGCTCTCCTGAAAATCCCAGGGTGTAAGAGAGCCTTCTGCTTTAAAAAAAAATTTTTTTTAAGGCAACGGTCGGGCGGTGCTAAACACTGTCCAGTGGAGCCAGGACAAAGGGAGATTGTTTTAGCTGAAGGACTAGGGCTTGGAAGTCAGATCTGGATCCAATTTTAAAATCTAAGGATTGTGAAACATGGTGGGGAATGGGTAATAAAGGGAATTGGGGAAATCTCCCTTAGTGTAGGTCTTTTTAAAGGGGTTTCAAGGCAACCAAAAGAAAATCAATTAATGCAACAAACAACAACACAGCAAGATGGCTTAATGTCAGGAGGTGACAGAGACACCCCTAGGGTGGGTGCACTCAGGGAATTTTTTTTTCCTGAGGCTTCTGTGGGTATAAACAGTTTTGAGGCATTCAGAATTTGCATTTCAACACCATTCTAAAAGCATAGTCGCATATGATCCCCCTTTTTAAAAAAATACTACTCCACCAGCCAGGGGAGTGAGCCTCTTACCAGACTGCCCACTGGAAACCAAGAGTGATAACAAGCCCTGAGAGGACTGCACAGGCATGAGACCCACTGCTCCCTGGGCATGTTGCTGATGAGAACTGGGGCTCAAACAGGCTCTATGGACCTCAAGAGGCCTCAGCCAGGGGGCTTTACAGCCCAGGATGGCATAGATACAAAAGCTGACATCTCCACTTCAGGAAGATGTTCCAAGGGAAGAAGCCCATCCTGCCCAGATCTAAAGTGGTGCTGGAGCTGGAGGCAGTAGGTGATTCTACGAGATAGATAGCAACAGTTCTCAGTCCTGACTCTATCTTATGCTCTTTTTCCTTGGACCTGAAATTCCTCAGCTAAAACCTGCCTGAATGCCCATCCAGAGAGAGAATTGGTGTGAAAATTAAACATCCAATGTCCTGGTATGGCCATGGAAAGTACAATCCAGAATTAAATCTTTAGGGGTGCTCTTCAAGACCTGCAGACAAGGTTGTCCTAGTCCTGGGGCCATGACTCTGCTTCATTTGAGAAGTAGAGCCACTAGGCCAAGCACCCTGGGAGAAAATACAGAATGCAAATTGTCCAAAGTAGGCAGTTAGGGTCAGTGGATCCAAGCTCCAAGCCCAATGGGAGGAGAAGAAGGTCCAGGCTGGGTCACCAGGGCAAGGTCCTTAGGGAATGTTCTACTGATACACACTGCCAATTTGGACTGGAGAGGACAGAGAGAAGAAATTAGAGAAAGTAGCATGACAACCAATGCAAAGATCAAAATGTGAAACAAGAGCCTGAAATGAGGAGAGCACTTATCCTAGACAAAACAAGAAAATGATTATTCCTCCATGGAACTACCTGGCTCATGACTGAGAAAGGTTCTGAACTGGGGAATGTCCTGACTTTATCAAAAGAAAAAAAAAGGGGCGGCTGAGTTGTCAAAGGAAACTATCCAAGCCTCCATCTTGATTCAGTGTTATATGTAACTGGATCTGTGCTGCCTGACACAAGTTTACATGCACTAAGCCGCCATAGCCAGCAAAGGTACAGCCAGGGCTGGAGGCCAGGAGGGAGGTGAATAAGCAAAGTATGGCCTCTGTGTGTCCTTCTTTACTGTTCACTCACTCCCAATTCTCCACGTAGGGAGAATTGAATGGAACTTGCTCCTGCCTGTTGGACCTTTAATGCCATTAACCCAAGCTAACCATCCCCTAAAGGTAAAAGCAAAGGGAGGTCTGGCAACAGTCTGGCAAGAACTCCCACTGACCTGTCAGGAAGGCCAGTGGAGGGAGGCTTCTATATGCTTGTCATCCCAGAACTCCAGCCTTCCAAGCAGCTACTTACGTATCCATGCATCCATTCTCCTTCTGTGGAGCCCTCTGAACCCTGAGCCTGGGAAGGCACCCACTTCTCAACTCCCACCCACACTGGGATGTGTCCAATCCTTCCATCTGCCCCAGGTTTTAAAATGTAGTCTGTTGTAAGACTTTTAAGTTCTTCCTTGCAAGTTTAAATCAAAAGCCTTTCTAGCTGGGCGCAGTGGCTCACGCCTGTAATCCTAGCTACTCAAGAGGCTGAGATCTGAGGATCAAGGTTCAAAGCCATCCCAGACACTAAAGATCATGAGACTCTTACCTCCAATTAACCACTAGAAAACTGGAAGTGGGGCTGTGGCTGAAGGGTATGGCGGTTGCCTTGAGCTGAAGAGCTCAGGGACAGTGTCCAGGCCAGGTTCAAGCTCCATGACCCACAAAAAAAAAGCCTTTCTAAGAAATAGAGGTCACTTCCATTTGGTTTTAATGCACATACATTATGAGGAAGAGCCCCTCATGTACATCCATGGCCTCAGAATAAGGGACTAAAGCTGTGGGGACAATACTGTAACTGACAATACAGCTACTCCTCCTGGTGACAAATATTGACCCCCCCCACCTGACATAAGAAGACAGGAAAGTTAAGTATCTTCTCAGTCCAGAGATCTGGTGGGTGAGGACGAATATTGTGCTACAGGTCACCTTACCTGAGATTTGCTGAAATCAGAGGAAGGATAGGAAATGCCAGTAATAAAGCAAGACATGTGAAGGAATCTATACCCAAGGGACAGACTAACATTCCAAGTATAATGATTGAGACCATAGGACTGAGGGGCTTGGCTAAGATCAGGAGGCTGGGACCACTGAGGACAATCAATACCTTCTGCTGAGAACATCTTTTTTATTATTATTATTATTTTTTGTGGGTCATGGGGCTTGAACTTGGCCTAGGCACTGTCCCTGAGCCCTTCAGCTCAAAGCTACAGCCCTACCCACGAGCCTGGCATTTGTCCCTGAGCTCTTACTTCCCTTTTTCTAGAGGCTAATTGGAGATAAGAATCTCAGGTCCTTTTGTGCCCGGGCTGGCTTTGAACCTTGATCCTCAGATCTCAGCCTCCTGAGTAGCTAGGATTACAGGCATGAGCCACCATGCCTGGTTCAGAATATCTTTAATATTTATTTATAGAGGTTCTCGTTTCTAACTATTCTACCTGCCATTTTACAGATGGAGAAACTGAGGTAAACAGATGACATCTCAGGCTTCCTATTCCCTTCCACATCTAGCAATATGGAGCCCTTAGGGTCTGATTCCAGTCCTGCATTTGGGTGGAGTCAGATCTTTGCTCCTAACCCAGGTGGGCTAAAAGGAGCCAATGGTAGCTTGAAATGGATCTTAAGAGGATGGTTCTCAGTAGGACCGGAAGGACTGCTGTTCATCAATAAGCTCAACTTTTATCCAGATGCCTTTGCTAACATTCACCAACCACATTGCCAGGCCTAAGGCTTCTGCTTGGATCTGTTCTTAAGAACTGGCACCTCGGGAGGCTGCCTTCACTCTGCCAAGGAAAGACAGCTTCATCTTGGTCACCTGTATCCAAGCACACTCACTCCATTCTGCTTAGGCTTAGGCTACTTGCTGGTGGGATTAAGGTAGAACTGGTCTCCACCATCAGAGTGGGAGATCCCACAAAGCAAATGTTACTTTCATACATTTATTCCTAATACTATTTTTGACCATCCTTTTACTAGAGTTTTTTTTAACTTATTTAATGTATTGGGGCTTAAACATGGGTCCTTGTGCTTGTTAGGCAGGAGACCTGCCACCAGACCCATGCTCCTCATCTCTTATCTATGCTTTTTAATACTTTGATATCTAGTTACCACAAAGAAGGTGTATTCTACAATTGATGGTTCTCCATCCAGGCTTCTACCTGTCTAACTTGGATTTTCCTCTACAGGTCGCCTGTTCTCCATGTGGCATCTAAATCTTCCCCACAGCCCAGAGGGAGAAATCAAGTCTCAGAGAAGCTAACACTCTGCTTGCCCTCAGTCCTTGGGCCTCTGACCTCCAACTCGGGGGTCCTTTCCCCCAGACAACTCTGGATTTGCCATGCCTCATTATGGCCTCATGGTGATCACCCCAGAGCTGGGACAAGAACTAGTACAAAAAAGGAGGGTGACACTGGGGCCTAGGACTTGACCCCAAGTTCCTATTTATAATCTTTATTCCGGAGACAGCCACTTAAACACACATTCCTGATAACTGAATAATCTTTGGCACCAAGCAAAAAATAGCCTGTGGCCCAGACCACAATTGCACAGCTGAAGTAGGGTGAGCAGGGACGATGTGGACCCAGTGGTGCAGGATGAACTGTTGAGGGAGGAGGGAGACAGGCAGGACCGGGTTGGGACAAGTGAGTGGAACTGCAAATATAGCCAGTTAAATATAGTTTGGCTGTCTTGGACATTGTGCCAGACCCCTCTGCAAGTGAGCATTTCCCAAATGGACTTGGATCTCCTGCTCCCAAAGGAAGTGAGAGCCGGGATGGGAGGAGCTAGAGGGATGTTGGTGACAAAGGGATCTAGGGCTCTGGAAAAAGTTGACAAACAAACCAGGGCTGAGAGAAGTCAGTCTAAGGCCATCTTCTGGAGTACTACCCTGATGAAGAAGTGTGCCCAAGGTCTGAGGCACATAAATAACAGAGCAATGACACCTCAGATCAGCAAATCAAGACTGCCTGCCTTCATCTCCTTTCAGTTAAGACCAAGGAGAACCCTCTTTGGACAGAGCCTTGCACTTTCTCTTTTTATGAGGGTACCAGTCATACTGAACTGGTAGACTGAGGATCACCTACAACATGAAAGCACTGTAATTGTCTTTTTGATGAACCCAATTCTAACTAAAGTGAGATGATATTGAATTTCCCTAATGGTTAGTATCATTGAGTATTTTATATATATATATATATATATATATATATATATTTATATTTATATGTCCTTATATATTCTGGATAGTAACACTTTACCAGATGTATAGTTTGATCACCTTATCTTCCATTCTATTGGCTGTACCTTTACCCTGTCAGTTATTTCCTTTGCTTTTGTTTCCTGTGCTTCTGGGGTCTTATGCAAAATTTTCTGCCCATTCAGCACTTTCCCTGTATTTTCTTCTAGGACTTTTGTTGTTTTTTTGGTATGGTATTTAAGTCTTCAATTCATTGGGAGTTGATTTTTGTAAATAGTGTGAGATAGAAATCTAGTTTCATGCTTCTGCATATGGGCATCTAATTTACCCTGAACCACTGAATTAATGTTGTACTATTCCCAATTCATGTTCTCAGTTTAACACCTTTGTCAAAAATCAATTGGCTATAGATGTGTGGGTTTACTTTTCAGCATCTCTACTATGTTATATTACTGTATAGTTGTTTTTTTATGCCAACATCTGTCGCATTTTGATTGCTACATCTTTTTAGTATATTTTGAATACAGAAAATACAATTGTTCTTGCTTTGTTCTTTTGGTACAAGATTACTTCTTGTGGTTCCATAGAGATTTTAGGATTTTTCTAGTTTTATGAAGAATGCCATTTGCATTTTTGTTAAGGATTGCAATGAATCTGTAGATGGCTTTAGCAACATGAGCAGTTCGCAACATTGAGTCTTCAATCCATGATCATTTTTGTCCTATTCAGTTTCTTTTACTAATTTAAACTTTCTTTCATTGGTTCATAGTTGTCATTGTAGAGATCTCTCATCATGCTGGTTAAATTTATTCCTAGAATATTTTCTTGGTATCTGTAGTAAATGTGATTGCTTTCTTGATTTCTTTTCCAAATAGTTGGCTATTTGAGTGTATAGCAACGTTACTGAGCCTTGCGTGTTGATTTTTTGCCTGCAACTTTGCTGAGTTCATTTGTCAGACCCCCAAATTTAACTAACTCTCTGCATTTTTATTTTCTTGTTTAAGAGTTTTAAACAATAAATTAGCATGAGGGTTTACTTAATAAGCACAGTGCACAGCCTACACTAATCACCTCAAAATATTAACAACACAGCTTCTTTTAAGCAAGAACAATTATTATTCAGAAGATTACTTAGTGAATTTGGAATGAGAAAAGGAGGTGTGGTAGTTTTCAGAAAGACTTTACTCTTGAGAAGCCTAATAAAATATGCTAGCTCCAGAAGAGGGACTCCTCCTTCTGGCTCCCATTTATTGAACCTCCCTTCCTTGAACATGACTGGGAAGTAACGGATATATCTTGTTTCTGTGATCTTTTCAAATCTAATCTCAACATCCCACCTCAACCATACTTCTTGTAAATGAGTTACCAGTGCTATGAACTCAAACGAGTTTCTTAATGTCCTATACCTCCCCTTCACATAAATCTCACAAAATCATCTCTACATGGTTGTTTGATTTATCTCCTGTTGTGCAACAGACATCTCAATTCGAATGGCTTAAAGCAGGTCTGCACACCCTGCCACCACCTGGTTTTTGTAAGGCCTATGAGTTAAGCATTGTTGCTTACGTTTTTCTTTTGAAGAGTTGGAAACACATCAAAAGAAGAATACTATTTCATGACATGTAAAAAATTACATGAAATTCAAATTTTAGTGTACATAACCAAAGTTGTCTTGGAACAGGGCCACATCCACTCCTTTCTGTGTTGCTTGTAGCTGCTTTGGCACAACCACAGAGCTCCAGAGTTGCAACAAAAACCTGTGGGCCCACAATGCCTGAAATGCTTACTACCTTGCCCTTGACAGAGAAGTTTTCCAACCCCTGGCTTCAAACACTCACAATCATTTACCATATAAATCTGAAGTCTTTGGTGGGAAGAGGTTACTGCTCCAGCCAATATCAGCTGGGATGGCTCAGGCAGAATTGCTTTACTGTGTAGGGCTGGGCATTATCTGAAGCCCTGCTCCCTTGTCTGGTGTTAGGGAGTTCAGTTAGAATGAAAACCTAAGAGTAACCACTTGGTGTGATTGCAGAAGCAAACATGTCAAAAGACAGGAAACGAAAGCTTTCAACCTCTTAAGATCTGGCCCCAGAAACTGGCACAGATGGAAGAAACCACGGGCACCATATTCTGCTGGTCAAATGTCACCAAGTCCAGACCAAAGGAGGGCATGCAGAACCCCCGCTTCTCATGAAAGAGTGTCAGAGAACTGAGCAGTTCTATTTGAAATCCATCACAATGTAAGGTCTTGGGGACACCTTTCCAGGACTCCACGAAGACTAGCTGTCACTGTTGCTGCTTTCCCTAGGCATCTCAGCTGCATTGTTTTTTCTTTTTTTGATATTTTTTATTGTAATTAATAAAAGGGTTACATGATATTTGCCAGATAGAAGGTGCATTAATTCACATACATTGATACCCTTTCACATGTCTTGGTCCCCATTGATTTTTCTGAAGATGATTTATGCAAGATTTGCTTGTGGAGACTCAGCAGGCATCCTGTCCTTGATGGTGTTGATTTACATAGATTCTGGCATTCCTAGCTTTTAGACACTCCTCAGTGATGCTAACAGGAGTCCTGTGGCTTTTGAGCAGTTGCAGAGGCCTGTCCACAGCTGACAGCCTATCCTGTAGCTGGAGACTTAGTCTTGTACATGAAGCCTGGAGAATAGAAACTAAGTTTGCCTTTGAATTCTTTGTAGACTCTAAGTCAGGCCCAAAGTACTGAAGAGGACTTTCCAGGACCTGAAAGTCCTAGGTTACAACCTGCATTCCCTACAAGCTTTTTCTGACACCATGCTGACCCAGAGCAGAGGTGCTTGGCCCTTAGCCAGCCTTCTACATTTCTCTTAGAATGGCAGCTTCCAGGACAGCACATGGAATTTAAGGTGTAGAATTTGTAGGTTTGTTGTCCATTTCCTTGAAGAAGAATGGTCTTGAATAGGGTAGCTTTAAGGAATGAGAAAAGGTTTTGATGTGATGAGAACTGCCACTCAAGCCCAGCCAATAACCAACTGTGTCACTCCCCAGGAATTACCTCTCACTAAAGCCTGTCCCCCAAATGCTACCATACCCCAGAGGGGGAATCCATCCGCTGAAGCCCCAATAAGGTCCCTCAGACTGTGACCAGGTAACAGAGTCCCACCTGTTAGAAGCTAGGGACGACTGATTAGGATACGTGGCTCTGCTGTCACTCAACCCAGGTCTCTAAAAGGAACTGGAGTTCGGAGTTGCTAATGTTGAAACAAGGTGTTACTCCCCATTGGAGAAGCTATCAAGTGGCCTTCCATCAGTGGACTTGGCGAGGGCCCAGACCTCACTGCAAGATGCATCCATGCCCATTACAATGAAGGTGAACTGCTCACCAGCTGCACTCAATCCCAGCTGTGTTCACAGCAGTGGGACCTCAGACAATAATCTTGACATCGACTCAGACTGATTCCAACCCTGCTCCATTACCATGCAAGAGACTACAGATGTGCCATTCAGAACATTTGAAAGAGGCCAAGCAGTCACTAAGAGCCAGTTTATTGGACCCTGGGCCTTTCCATTGGAGCACCCCATAAGCTTGCCTCTCTTTTGCTTCCACTAGTTCCAGTCCCACCTGCCTGCTGCTCTGCTCCATTGCAGTGTTCAAAGATCTTGAGCACATGATTCTCACTGAAAGTGTCTTCAAAGAGCATCAGTAGAGAGCTCTTCTCCACAGTCTTTCAACCCAAGAGTGGATAGAGGACATTCCCTTGCTTCCCCTCAACAAGACTTGTGGGGGGAGGGTGGCCTTTTTTAGTTTTATTTTTCTTTTTGTGGCCAGTCCTGGAACTTGAACTCAGTGGCCTGTCCCTGAGCTTCTTGGCGCTCAAGGCTAGCACTCTACCACTTGAGCCACAGTGGCACTTCCAGCTTTTTCTGAATAGTTTGTAAGAGTCTCACAGACTTTTCTGCCTGGACTGGCTTCAAACTCTCACCCTCAAATCTCAGCCTCCTGAGTAGATAGGATTATATGTGTGAGTTATCAGCACCTGGCTAGTATTCAGTTTTTGAACTCAGGGTCTTGTGCTTGCTAAATAGGCATTTACCACATGGACCCTGTTTTTGCTCTACTTATTTTTAAGATATGACCTCACATTTTGGCTCAAGCTATTGTGGACTGAAACTCTCCTATTTATACTTCTTTGTATAGCTGGGATGACAGCCTCATACTACCGTGCCCAGCTTTTTCTGTTGAGATAGACACTAGTGAACTTTTTTCTGGCTAGCCTAGAACTTTAATACTCTTGATCTTAGCCTCCCACATAGCCAGAATTCCTCAATAAGCCTGAATCTTGATGATTTCTGTCTTCTTACATACATTCTGATATCATTTTGATTTGCGTTTCTTTGTGTGGGGAATCTGCTTTCCCTCTCTGAATAAGTCAGAAGGAAAGAGAAGATGGGCATAAGACCATGGACCGCTGTGTCCCTTGAAACACAACCACATGGATAAAGAGAGGGAGGCTGTTTGAGATTCCCTTCATCCCTCTGCCCCAATGGCTGTACCTGTGCTCAAAACACCACACCCTCCCCTCTCAGCATCATGAGGTTCCCAGGACAGACCTAGGCAGCTATTCTCCATTCCTGTAGGATGGCTAGGGATATTGCACTTACAATTACCTGTTATATAAGGGATGTGTGTGTATGTGTATGCATGGGCTATTCCTGTACATATGGATGTATGTATGAACCTACTAGAATTACGTGTGGCTGTCTGGGTATATGCAGGTGTATGGACATGTACATGGAGATGGTGGAATAAGTGTGCACGTAGTACCTAGATGCCAGTGTATGTGATTCCTGAGGTATGTGGGTATGTATGGGGCATGTGGGTGGGTATTTGTGAGTATGTTGACTGTCACTGGGGTGTGTGTGTGTATATGTGTATGTGTATGTGTGTATATGAATGTGTGTATGTGTATGTGTGTATGTGTATATGTGTGTATGTGTATGTGTGTATGTGTGTGTCTGTGTGTCTGTGTGTATATGTATGTGTATGTGTGTGTTTGTGTGTGTATGTGTGTATATGTATGTGTGTATGTATGTGTGTATGTGTGTGTGCATGTGCATGTGTATGTGTGTATATGCATGTGTGTATGTGTGTATATGTATGTGTGTATGTATGTGTATGTGTGTATGTGTATATATGTGTGTATGCATGTATGTGTGTGTGCATGTATGTGTGTATGTATGTGTATGTGTGTATGTATGTATATGTATGTGTATGTGTATATATGTATGTATGTATGTGTGTATGTGTGTGCAAATATGTGTGTATATGTGTGTGTATGTGTGTATGTGTATGTGTATATATCTGTGTGTATGTCTGTGTGTGTGTGTGTGTGTGTGTGTGTGTGTGTGTGTGTGTTTGAGGGGTAGGTTGCTCCCTGGCCAGCAATGATGCCTCCCTTAGGAAGGCACCCTGCAGTGCCCACTCACCTGTGATTCCTGTACACAACTTAGCCTAGGGGTCTCCACAAAGCTCAAAGCTTGGGACAAGTAAGACAAAATCCCAGTATCTCTGGCCAGTAGCCTTGTCTAGAGATAGATGCCCGCCAGCAATCCAGTACCTATTTCTGCAGTAGTCTAGAGAAATAAGGATATAGGAATCTTGGGGGATGACTGGTTCTGTGCTTCAAAATTGTTACCCCAGTGCCAAGTTCAAGGGTAACTTATTGGCAGAACAACAACAAAAAAAAACCTACAACTCAGAGCCTAAGCCCCTCAGCATGTAAAGCTCCAGCCTCTGCTCTCATCCCACTCCCAGCCTGTCACTAACTCTCAGGCTCTCCTGCTACCTCCTCTTTTTGAGAGACGGAAGCCTATGTATCTCCTGCCCACAGAAAGTTCAAATTTTCTACAACCAAGCTTGTGAGAACACCTGAGAAGAACAAAGCCAGCATGCATCCAAAGGATGGATCCCACATCTCTGGACAATACCTACACCTCCCCTCAGTCATACCCTCTCATGAAGGAACATCTGAGTTTCTCAAGTCTGTTTTGGGATTCTGCTTCACTCTGCTGCTGTGGAGGACATTATAAGATAAACTAACTTCCTTCAACTGGTTCTCTAGACCTGTAAGTAGACTAAGAGTCTTAGGGCTCATGGAACCATACACTAATCCTTGCTCCCCTTCCTGTTAGGTAGAAGGGGAAAACAAAAGTGAGCATTTTGAAAGGGTATAATTCATCCTGGAAAGGATGTGAATCCTAGAAAGGGCATGAGGCATTGTGGGCAAGATATGAGGCATTCTGGGAAGACTATGAGGTACCCTAAAATGGCATAAGACTCCTTGGGAAGAACATGAGATATCTTCAGAAGGTTACTAGACAACCTGGAAAGGGCATGAGACACCCTGGAAGGTTGTGAGACATTTGTGGAAGGCCATGAGATCTCCTGGGAAGGACATAAGGAACCCTGGGACCTTTTAGGAGGAACTGGAAACTTGGGTGAAATTCCAGCTGAACTGCTTATGACCTTTAGCAGATTCTTTAGGGTTTTTTTTGGTTTTGTTTTTATGTAGGACGGTGGAGTCTTCTCAAATCCAAATTAGAACACTCTTGAGAGTGAAAGGGGGTACTCTCGACTATCATACCTAGATGACAGATATGAATCCTATTTCATGTAAGCCAGGGTATGTGATCACTCTGATCACCCTTGTCAGCTACGGTAGGGATGATGATGATGATGACGATGACGATGACAATAACGACAACGACGACGACCACAATGATGAGAAAAGATTTCCAAAGGGAAAAGCCCCAGTATATTTTCAGACATTCTATTGCAGCCTCAAAGCAGAAACCTAGACAGCCAGTCTCCCACCCCTGCCTGAGCCTCTTGCCCTCTTCTTGCCCTGCTAACCTCTGCACACCTCACCTGGACAACCACAGCAGCACTGATACTTTTAACAGTGGCCCATGTCTCTCTTTAGCACAGCACAAGGTTCTAAGATCAGATCGATTTTCTGGCAGACACTGGCTGATGGCTGACTGCCAAAAGTCAGAAAGGCCTGGCAGGTGTGAGGTCAACAAAGTTATTTTGCCTCCTCTGTGTGGGGTGAGAACCTTTAAGAGGGAAAAAAATCTCCCGTGTGGAGACAGAGACAGAGAGAGAGACAGAGAGGGGGGAAGGGGGGAACTCCATCGCTGGATTTGTCTTTGCCTCCCAGCTTGGAACAGGAGGAGAAGAAGAAACCAGGGAAGGAGCTGGAAATGCCAGAAGGAGAGGGGCCAGAGAAAAATAAACCTGAGAAGAACCTATTTTAAAAGTCACTCTTTTGGGTTCCAGCTCTCCCCACCACACCCTAAAGCCCAAGCATTGGGCCAGGGGTGTGGTCACAAGGTGTGTGTGGTCAGTGCCGGGAAACCAGGGCGGCTAGGGAGGAATAGAGGGGAGGGCAGGCAGAGGTCACCTCGCCAGTGCCCTGTCTCATCATTTTATATCACCATTCAAAACTCACACAAAATCTTTGCTGTTTTTTTCTTTTTAATACATTCTGTATTTCTTCTTCTGCACCAATACTAAAGCTTGAACTCAGGACTTCATGTTCACGCTTGGCTTTTTCACTCAGGGCTGGCACTCTACCACTGGAGCCACAATTCTGTCTTTTTGTTGGTTAATTGGAGGTAAGAGTTTCACAGTCTTTTCCACTTGGGCTGCCTTTGAACCAAGATCCTCCAGATCTCGGCCTCCTAAAGAGCTAAAATAATAAACACGAGCCACCAGCTCCTACTGCATCCAGTATTTTTTATTTTGTATATAATAAATATTTATATATTTGTTGGTTGGGATTCATGGTTTGTTTTGCCACCTTTCTGTGAGTCATGACCCATGGCTCTGAAAATCACTGCTGGATTTTCTCAAACCTGAACGTGCCATCCGTAAATCACACATGAGCCCGGTAATAGAGATTCTGGTTCAGTTAGACTGAAATGGGGCCAGAGATGCTGAGTTCCAAAGGAGCCCCCAGGAGAATGCCCATGCTGCTGATTCACAGACCGTGGAGTCGCCAGATCCTGGTGTACCCCAACTCCTTGGTTCCTAGGCAGGGAACTGCTTTCTTCTGGATCGTGAATTTTCCCCAGAGGCCCACATGCTGACACCCCAGGCTAACGCTGTGCAGTTGGTAGAACTTTTGAGAAGTGGAATTTCTCAAAAGGGAAGTCCTAGGTCATCAGAGGCTTTCCCCTCAAGGGAATTGTAGACCTCAAGCCTCTCCCCCACCCTGTTTCCTGGCTCATGATATAGTGGTTTAGTTTATCAAATGATCCTTTACTACAAGCCAAAAACAATGGGACCAACTCATGTTGGACTGGAATCTCCAAACTGTGAGCCAAAATTAATCTTTTTCCTTTGTAAGTGCATGTCTCAGACATTTTGTTACAGTAACAAAAAAGCTGTCTAAAACAGAAAACTGCTGCTAAGGAGTAAGGCTGGTACATCCAAGACAAGGTGATAAAACCTTCAGAATTGGATTATGGGAGAACTCTGGAAAAGTTGGAGGGAACAGACTAGAATGCTGTAAGCAGAGCTTAATGTATGATTGTAGCCAGGGCTCAGAAGGCCAGAATGCTGCTAGAAATGTGGATTGTAAAGACAGGGCTGAGGTTTCAGATGGAAACGAAAGCTAACAACCATGATGTCATATGATGGCAAAGAGCTCTCTCTCTCTCTGGGGGCCTGGGCTAACTGCTATGGTCTGGAGGCCAAATGAGGCGGGAGCTGCCGGTGAAAATTAGGGATCTCACAGGGGATAAAAGGACCAAAAGGAAGGAAGGAAGCAAAGAGGGAAAGGAGGGAATAAGGAAGCATATGTTGAAGTTTCAGTGAGACTAATGACTATATTTGCATACAGAACCCCAAGAGGAAATTTCAGTTCAATGAGACAGAAAGATGAGACCCCAATCCAATAGGATGAGTTCTAGGAGAAGTAGAATCAGGAGGGGCTTGGATCTGGGAGTCCCCGTAGAACTATTCTGCAGCAGTGGACCACTCCCCACTCCACCATCCCCATCATCTGGGCACTAGGAATAGAAGGCAGGACTGCAAAGCTGGCTCGTGGGGCTGGTTGGATTTTCCAGGCCTTGGCGTTTGGATCTGTTCCTGGTAGCCAAAGTCTCCTGGCCTCCTGCTGGAGAAACACAACGTGGGATAGAAGGTAGAAGGGAAAACTATTGAAGGCACTTACCCCATCCACCCCACCCACCTCTCTAGGACAGTTGCTGGAGGGAATGTCTCTGCCCACCCATTTTGCTCCCCATTTGCAAGGGAGCCCTAGCCAAGTGCTCTCATTTCCATGTGACTTCTCCAGACCAACTCACTCATCAAGCGAGAGACTAAGACTGGAGTGAACATTAGAGTGAGTGTCCAGGAAACTAACCAAACTATCAACTGCTCCCTCCTCCTCCACACGACAGCTGTGAGATCTGAGGAGCCCCAAGACAGCTTGGAAGATGTCCAGGTACCTTGGAGAAATGGCTATTCAGGACCATCCATCCCCTCACAGTTGCACTCATCCAAAGCACTGCTGTGCTTAACTAAATTGGAGTCAATTTGGTACATTTCATTAGAGAAAGGAATCTATGTCTCAAAACCTTATCCTAGGAGTGTGAACGAAGAGGGAGCAGGGGTGCTGGGCAGCAGGTGCTTGTCCTGAGCTGTGAAGGAGAAGCATGGAGCGACCCTTCTTTTAAAGTTTATGCTTAGAGTAGTTCTATGAGTTCAGCATGGTTTCCCCATTCTATACCACGAGAGCCGAAAACCAACTTGCTCAGCTTTGACCATGCTGCTGGAATCCCCCACCCTTCTCCAGGCTGGGTGGAAATTCCTGTGCCTCTTGGTTACTGAGGGAAGGCCTTATAAAGCAACATGGACAGTTTATTCTAGAGATGCAGCACAGAAGTACAGAGTGTGCAGATGACAGGGAAAGGTCAAAGGGGACAGATGACAGGGAGTAAAATCCTGTGCCCCCTGCCACTTACTGCCCACGTCAACTTCAACTTGCTTTTCTACTGCTCCACTACTTAGCTATGAAGTGAGTTACCATGGGGATTAGGTTTGAGGTAGTATGCAAGAAGCACTTAGTGCCTGGCTGTTCCTTATAAGGGTGATATGAATGAATGTCAGATTATTTGCTTCTACGTCATCAGTATCCACCCTCCCCCAACCCTTGAGTTGTTAAAATTCACTTACCAAAAAGGGGATTGTCACTAGGGGAAAATCTAAGTTCAAGTATGGGCCAAGACCTTGGACTTGACTCTTGTCTTTGGAACTCACTGAGTCATGATCCTTCCCCGGGCTGGTTAAGCTTCCTGAGCTCACACTCTTCTCAACCCTCTGTTTTCTGTTCTTTTAGCTACCCAATACAGAGGACAAACCTGGATCCTGAGCAAGTCCTCTCAAGTGGACCCTGCTAAAAATGCCAGAAGGAGCCAGACACATGGACTGCCCTGGCCATGGCAGACAGGAAGTCTCTGCCCTCTTCTCTCCCATGCTGTGGTCACAGCTCTTTTCCCAGCCCTCCTTGCCAGAGCCATGTGGCAGGGGCTGGAGAGGCAGCTGTCCTTTGGTCCTCGCTGTCCCTCTATTAAGCATCTGCTTCCCTCCAGTCTGGCTGTTGGAGGCCACAGAAAGGGGGTTGGAGGTTCAAGGCCCTGGCTCAAGGTTCAATGTCTTCCAGGTGTGGGGAGGCCCAGCTGGATGAGCCGGTGTGGGGAGGGCTGGAGCAGCTGTATTTCTGTCTGGAAGGCATTTGGGCAACTAATGAGCACTCAATCTAATTAAAATATTGGAGGAGGGATCTGGGGCCCAAGTCATGTAGCACAGCAAGTGTAGATGGGGGTTGCCTTAACCTTGGTTCAAGGGGAGGAAGGCTTGGCCTGAAGAGCAAGAACCAAGGGAAAATACAACTCCAGCCCTACGCCACCCTTCCCAATCTTGTCCCTTCCTCCAGTGCCTAAGTCATGGGGATGGGGACGTGGCAGGGCCCTCCATAGAGGATCACGGACCCTCTGTAGACACAACCCACTCCAAGCTGAGGCTGAGCACAGCTGGGGTGAAGAGGGACCCAGCTCAGCAAGCTCCTAGGCCTGCCTTACTCATCTTGTGCCTGTTTCTGGTTCACTGAACCCAGGAAGGCAAGAGCTGGGGATCACCTTTGATCAGCTGTGACCCAGAACTCAGTAGCTCCTAGAAAAGGTCTGCAAAGTACACCCAGGGTGCGTCTAAGATCTGGAAATGGGCTGGAGGAGGAGGTTCCTCAATGTGATATCTTCCCGAACCCTATTAAAGTGCGCCAAGCAATGATATCAGTCTCCATGGACATCGCCTCAACATCACTGTCACCCTGTCACTGTGAGCCCAGTCACCACCACCACTAACATTCACCCTGGGTCACTGACCAACAAAGGCCTTAAGAGAATGTCTCTTCTGTTCCTGGCCCATTCAGTCCTTCCCCTGGCTCTATGTCCAGTTCTGTCGAGTGGACACTGGCTACCTCGTGTACATTCTAGACCCAAACGTATGCTCTAGTCCTGCAGTGTCCTGAAGAGTTTCCTCAGACCTTGGAGGAGGGAGAAGTGTTCAGCTCTGGGGCTTCGGACCTGGAAGGGTAGGATGAGGGTCAGCCAGTCCCTTCCCATGATGCCTAGTGCTCTTCCTCCTCATTTCCCTGTCCCCTCTACTGACCCCTCCCATCTGCTCCCAATCACTGGAGCTTGTATCTCCCAGCATGCCCTTTTCCTCCTGGTCCCTGAGGGAGGATGGGGAGGTGTGACACCCCCATCCTGGTCCCCTGATTTGAGGTGTTAATGAGGACCATCTGTACGCTGGGTCCTGAGTTTCCTCTCTCCTGCCTTTGCCTTTATTCTTCAAATAGCCCAATTTCCCCACATATGCTGGGGTTTGGAGGGGAGGCCAGTGGGGGAAATGAAAGTGCCTTTCTGGAGTAGAGGTGACAGAAGAGAGGAGAAGGTGGAGAAGAGTGCAGGTGCGCTGGCAGCCTGGGTGAAAAGGGAAGACTTTCCTCTGGAAGTGTGAGAGGAAGGAAATAAAGCTTCTGAAAGGAGCCCCAATCCTGGGAGAGAGACAAGCAGAGCTTAGACCTATAGCCTTTGGGGGGGAGGGGTGACAGTCCTAGGTAGAGATAGGTGCAGGATCCCCTCCCATACACATACACACCACCCCTACACCCTCTCTGCTGCCAGCCTCAGCCCCAGTCTAATAGAAACCAGGGGCTCATTCTCATCCCACAATCTTGGGGTAGCTAAATCGCTCCTAGGGACCCCTCCCTGGCCCAGAAGCACCCTCAGCCACCTTGCAGGGCACTGGGACACCTGCTGACCCAGACTTGTCCGCTTCCCCAAAGACAAAAGCAATGCCATCTGTCTGTTCATTAAAAGACCAAATGAACTGATGACATTCAGACAGGGCAACCTAGAAACGGCAGAGTGGAGCTCTGATTTCTGAAAAGGCTGTTTCTCTCCCCAGGGATTAGCAACTGGCCCGTCCAGCCACAGGTACAGACTTGTGAATGCCTTCTGTGTCAACTTCCAAATGTCTGACTCAACAAATGCCTGGACCGCTATGCAGGAAGTATTGCCTGTGGAACCACCAAGAAGTTCCTCTTGGTGCCTGCCTGCATTTCTTCCTGCTGCCTAACCTGCTCGTGTTTAAGCCAGAGGGTCCGCTGAGGATAGAGTATAGGACGTTGGCTCTGTTGTCTCCTCTGCCCTTCACCCTCATGATTTCTGTGCTCTGGGCCATTGTGAGCACAATGGTTTTTCATCACTTTAGCACTTGATCTCCAACATGTACCTGGCAGGATCACATCTTAAGCATAGCAGTGTCCTGCCTGCCTGGGATTCTGCTTGAGGAACCCTGCCTGTTGCAGATTCTATGCCACCTGGAGTCTGTCCTTAGCCCCAGACTGAGCCCTCATCCTGGATCTCTCTCCCCAGTTTCCTTTCCATCCTGTCGCTTCTCTCCTCCTTCCTAGACAGGTGATATCACTCTGACCTCCCACACTTTAAACCTCATGCCCCTACAAGCCCTCGGCTCCCACAGCTGGAATCCAACCCCTGCCCCAGAATCCCCCTCTGATTGCAGAGGCTCCCATGGCCAATCAGAAAAGGCATTTTCCAGCCTACCCAGGACAGAGTCGATGAGCTTGAGTGAAGCCCAAGTACCAGGCCACTTGAGTGGCATCTCTCAAGATGGTACCAAGGATTGTGGGATGGGTGGGAGAGAGGAAATGACTTGGAACTTCCCCAGGGCCTGGCTACCTCTAGCCTGAGGTACTAGCCAGAGAAAGAGGTAAAATGCCGGGCAGCAACCCAAGCCAGGTTTTCCATGAGGAGAGGGAGGCCCTGGCACTCACAGCCACACAGGGAGGACAGACTCCAGGCCTCCACCTTCTCTGCCTTTGCCCATAAGCACCTTAGCTTCTTGGACACTGGGGAGCCTCTCAACTACCCAAGAGACCTCTCACCATATCCAACAGTGGGCTCTTGGGGTAAGAGGAGTCATCTTAAATAAGGAGCTTCTAGAGGACCCAAGGCAGTGCCCCCTGTTGGGCAGACAGAAGTATTTTTAGAGCTCCCACGTAAGTCAACCCTTAGTCCACCACTTCCTCCAGAAAACTTCCCATCACAGAACATCTCCAGTATTCTGTGGACCATTGAGCCACAAGGGTTCAGCCATTCCACCTGTCTTTCCTGGACCCTAACCAACAATCAATATCTGCCCCATGAAATCAATGTTTAAGGAAAGAATCTTAGTTTTCAAGGCTCTGCCATGACACATAGCCCCTGGTCCCACAGGCTGCTCTCCAGGAAAACACCCAGTTTATTGCAACTGTGTTTGACCACACTCCCTAAAGTCTTTCTAAAAGTTCTCTGATCCTCCCAGAATTCCCTTTACTGGTAGCCTGCACCCCTATCTTTCAACTCCTTTCCTCCAGTCAAGCTTAAGCCCAAGCTTTCCCTCCTTGGAAGTTTCATAGGAACCAGTGCCCACTGAGGGCCCCATGCTTGCCCTCTCCAGACTCCTGTATCCACCTGATCGCCTCTGAATCTCAGCTAGGAACAGCCCTGCTACTCCTACTTCTGTTTGGTTGTTGTATTGGTCCTGAGGGCAGATCAGTGTCCCAACCTCTTAACTGTGGCCGTTTCTATCTGCATCAGAACATGTGTTCTCTAAGACCAGCAGCCTCGCCTTCTTCACTGTTCTGTCAGCTGTCCTGGTTCAGGGGCTGTGGCTCCCCCCGCAGCAGAGGCCCCCTGACAGAAATAATGGTGGCTCACACCTCTTCTGGGGTCACTGTGGAAAAGACTCTGTTTCAGTGGTGTGTGTTCTAAGGGCCACTGTGCCTTTATCACCAACCCAGGGGCTTCCGTAAACAGTGGGGAGATGTGTCTCCCATCAGACCTAGGGTTCTGTGGGGGCAAAGTCTGTCTTCTCCATTGAGCAGACCTAGCTACACAATGCATGGGGCCCAGTACAAAATAATAATGTGGAGGGCCTTGTTCAAAGATTAAGAATTTCAAGATGGTGATGGCAGAGCATTCCATCCAGCATGGGACCTCATTGTACTGTGTGGTATGTGCCCATGAACCTGGCTCTATAAGGAGGGACCCTGTTGCCCTCAGACAACAAAATAGAAGGTGGGGAAGTCAGAGAGCAGACAGACACAAAGCCCAAGGGAATAGAAAAGGCTGGAACAAGACAGGTCTCAGGCCTGGAAGAGGGATACACAGGGTCACCTCCTCAACAACAAACAGCCTGGCTTCTAAGTAGGGCTCTGATGCCAGGCCCCAATGCCAGGCTCAGCCCTGCAATTCACGTTGCACTCTGTGAGCCAAGCCCTGGCAGGAACTCAAGTGGGAGAAAGTTGATTCTGTGGAGGTGGCCGTGGTGGAAACATCTATTTTTACCCTGGCAGGCAAGGAGGCAGGTCAGTGGTGGCTTTCAGAGAATCTCAGAGCAGTCACCGCAGGAACCAATGAGTGCTAAGAATGGGACAGCAATGAGGAAGCACGGCAGGGAGGGGTAACCCAGAGCAGCCAAGGGATGCCACCAGGCAGCCCATGGAACAACATCAGATCAGGTATGCCTCAGGCCATGGAGCAAGTCTACACAGCTGGAGGACAGGTCCCAGCAGGATGGCCAAATCCATCTCTGGCTCTGGCTTCCCTCACCCTCACACTGGTTCCTGACTACCCTGTGGAGAGAATCGGTGTAGAATAGATAAGGAGGCTGCTGTCTCACTTTCCCTAGTTAAATAGCACTTCTTGCTATTTGATGTTCCTAACGGTGCTCTGGGACTTAAATGTTGAGAAAAACAAGGGGAAAGTATAGAGTCTCATCTACCTGACCCTGAAGAGCGGAGACCCGCTCAGTTACCCTGTTTGAGAGCAGATGGTGGGGTAGCCTTTAAACGAGGACCTGGGAATGGTATCAAAGCTAGGCACAGTGGGGGAATTTTAGACCATGCCATCTGGCACCAAGTTTGGGTGGCCCCTCCCACCCTCTCTAGTGAAGCCAGCTTGTTCCCACCACTTGTTTCCAGCAGCCAGCATAAACCCCCACCTGTCTCCCTGCAGGTGGAACACCATGTGCCCAGGTGTTTGAGGTGTTTACATTACATAAACCCAACCACACTCCCCCTGAGTAATGAAAAGGCAATTGCCTCCTTGCACACGGCCAGGCTAGGCTCCTGGCCACAAACCTGGATCCCTCTAACTCCCAGCTTCCTCTGTTCTCCTGCCAGCATGTGCCCACTCAGCTCTGCCTACCCTGCAGACTGCCCAAGGAAAGGAGGTAGGCCACGAGCACCTCACCAGCTGCTGAGTTGGAGGCCTAAGGAGAAACAGTCCTCCTGCCCCTGGGGTATCACCTCAGTGCCACCTAAGGAGGCCACCAGGGCTCCTAAGAGTGGCAGGCTAGAGCAGGCAGGCATCTGCTTTGAGGGACAGTTGAGTATTATACTCTGCAAAAGCTCCATCCTGCACCCCCACACCTTCAGCACATCACTCAAAACCTCTGGTTCAACTCCTCAATCTCCTGCCTGATTCACTGCCTCCCTAGTGCCTCAGCAAACAGCTCCATGGGGTTCTGAGCACTTGACACTGATTAGCTCTTTTAATCCGTGTTCAGTGCCCCTCCTTCTCACTGTCCAGAGACCCTCCCCAGGGCTGATGGATGGAAAGTGGGAAGATGGTGGGGGAGGGGGCTAGACACCCGGAGGAAGAAGCTAGGGCAGAGGAAACGGGACAAGCCAAAGGAGATGTCTGTCCACACACAGCTATGTGACTTGTGTTCTGCTGAGCTCCAAGAGGGCCTAAGATCTACCTCGTTGTGCATGTAGCTGTGCAATGCACAACCCATGCCAGCCTGTGAGGTGTTCCTGCCAGCTTCCGAGGAAGGAAGGACCGAGTGAGCTCTCAGGAGCATCACTCATTCGGATCTTCTGAGCAGCCTGACGCCATCCCAAACATACTCCATCTGTCCTAGGGTGCATACCATTTGGCCCTGGTATATACACCACAGTCTCGAGATTTAAGGGAGGGAAGACAGGCATAGCCCGGCCCCCAGATGGGGAAGGGGAACGCAGACAAAAGGTTTTGACACTTGCAGATAAGGAGGGTCAGGCAGGGCACCCACTCTCAGAAGGGAATAAATGAGAGGAAAAGGGGGGTGGGGAGCAGGAAGGGTGAGTGCTCCAAATGAGGAGGCAAGTCAAACAGTCATATAACCTCCTACGGACTCACAAAGACACGGGTCAGCACCACACAAGCTTCCTGCAACCCATGGTGGGTCAGCTTGGTGGTGGAGGCTATGAAGCTGTGGTCTCTAAGCCCTGAGGGATATAAAGTCTGATCCCAGATTCACCATAGCTGTCTACTGACTCCATTCCAAATACCTACAGACAGTTGTCATGAGTTACTGTTTCAGAGCACGGCTCGTAGGTTCAGAGCAAGGACCACTGTTTGATACGAATGATACAAGTTTCCCTGGTGCCTCTCTGGCTTCTTGGCCCGTGGATGATGGTCAATGCCTTAATCTTTGGTTCAGTCAAAACTGTGACTCAGCAAGGCTCTGGTGGCTCATGCCTGTAATCCTAGCTACTCGGGAGGCTGAGATCTGAGGATCTCAATTCCAAGCCAGTCTGATCAAATAAACGTGACTCTGATATCCAAGTAACCAGCAAAAAGCTAGATATGGAACTAGGGCTCCATCAGTAGCATTCTTGCCTTGAACAACAAAGAGGAGAGAGTGAGAGACCCTGAGGCCAGGCCCTAGAACCAGAACACACACACACACACACACACACACACACACACACACACACACACAATCGTAAGGTTAAAAGGACTGAATATGTATATATTTTTTCTTATCATTATTCCCTAGATAATATAGCAGAACAGTTACTCGCATTGTTTAGTATATCATGAATAAACGACAAATCATTTAAGATACATGGAAGTGTTATCTACGTCAGAGGCAAATGCTACACCATTTTAACAAGAGAGTTGGTTTTAGTCTTCTTGAGATTCATGGAACTAAACCTGCATGTATAGCAACATTGCCCACCCTTGGTGTGTAAACTTACTTGTTTTTATTATTAGTGCCTACTGATTGTACAAAGGGCTTTTATTGTGTTATTTTCATGCACACAAATAATACACTTTGATCAAATTCACCTCCTCTGTCACATTTTTTTTTCTGTAGCACCCTTGAATCCAGGGCCTTCACTTTGTTCATGTTTCTTATTCTGGGACTCTACCACTTGAACCACTTCTCTAGTCAAACTTTTTTGCTGCTTAATTGGAGATGAAATCTCATCTCTTTGTATGCCCCTGGATGGCTTTGAACTTCAATCCTTTGAGCCCAACCACCTGAGTAGCTAGGATTACAAGTGTGAACCACTGATGCCTGGCTCTAGTTTCCCCTTGTTGAGGACTTGTCTCTGAGGGTTTCCCATGATCATTCTAGGTGAATATCATGAAGTATCACAACTATCCTTGAAGCATGACAGCAAGAGATGCTTCCTGAAAGCATCTATATCAGGCTTGGGCAGACACTTTTCTAGAGCAAAGTCCCTTTAAACTCCTAAAACCCCCCTTCCCTGGCAAAACAAAAAAAGTGAATATCTGGAAGGATGACACAGGAAAGTGTAATTTGGTTTCTCTATCACTGTCTATCAGCCATGCTGCTATGGAAGAAGATGATTCTGGTGTCTAGCCTATCTCTGGAGACCACTGCCATCTGCCTGCAGGAGGTGTGAGGGCAAGGACAGTGAAGGGACACTGAGGACACAAGACTCACAGTGGAAAAGGGTGGGTCAGTATCATTTGCCTGAGGTGATGTTCAGAGGGTCTACAGAAGGCCTTACAGGAGAGCTGGGGATGGAGAGACATGAGGAGACCCCCAGGAATGTAGGTGCCAATGGAGGAATGAAGCTATCTGAGGCTCACCAAATGGAACCCCCTTCCTTTCTTTCCTTCACTTCTGATTTCTCTAGCAGGGAAGGCTTAGGGCCCCTTCGTGCTCATGTGTGTCTCTCTCGCAGCCATTCTCTCTCCCATTTATGCTAGCAGTAACCATTTAGGTTACTGAGCTTGACCATAGCTCTCTGGATTCTCTCCCCACCTCTGTGGGGCCTGGGGCTCTTCAGCTACTCTCCTCCCGGTTAATTATGCGGTCACGATAGCCCCCTCACTTACTATCCACTCCAGAGGCCAGGAATGGAGATCGTGGTTATGTAGTAGAATCTATTACTACTTTTTCTTTCTCACCTTATATCAGGTTTTTGAGGTATTTACGCAAAACATCTTGGATCCAGGTGATGCTATCCAAACCTCTGCTCCAAAGCTGCACAACTGTTTATTGAATTATGGGAAAAAATACTTACAATATTAAAGTGGTTACTCCTTCTCAGTATATAATACTTTGACCCTAAATGTGCTCATACCACATGGTAAGTGAGAAGGGATGTCAGCAAGATCACCCTTGCTTGTCAGCTTTTGGTATACTGCTCTCTGTATCTTCATTTTGGGAAGATTCTTGGCAAATTAACAAGATTTACTCAGGAGGCTGAGATCTTAGGGTCTCAATTCAAACCCAGCCCACTCAGAAAAATCCATGACATTTTTATCTCCAATTAATCAGCAAAAACACAAGAAATGAGCTGAGGTTCAAGAGATAGCAAGAAAGCTGGTAAGAAGTCCTGAGTGTAAGCTCTAGTCCTAACTCCTAACCACACACACACACACACACACACACACACACACACACACACACACACACACATGGAAACTAGGGCTAGGGATATGGCTAGGTGAGGGAGCACTCACCTAGCATATGAAACACCCCTGTCCTACCCCACACACACCTCTAGCATCATATAAACAAAAAGAAAACAAAAAATCCATCAGTAGAGCTTGGCTAAGTGAACTACGATTCCTCCAAATCATAGATTATTATCCAGCTCTGAAACCATGCTGTAGAGACCCACTGGAGATGAATATTCACAGCACAGCATTACAAACCACTATGTATAATGAAGTCACATTAAAAAAAAAACAATGCTCGAATAAATTGTACTCAGGGAAAATTCTAGAATTACCCAAGTGCCATGGGTAATGGGATTAGTGGCTGTTTAATAATTTTCCTTTTGCTAACTGTTTTCTCAGATTTTTGCAATGAACATATATTACTTTTATAATAAGACAAACACCAATAAAAGCTATTTTTAAAAAATAAAACAAATAGTTGCCTTTACCCATCTGGAAATAGCATGTTGCCCAAATCCCCGGGTGGGTGAGGGGGGCAGTTTACAGTGGGCTGTGAGGAGTGTAAACTCTGGAAGGAGTTTTCTTAGAGCCCAGGCTGGGTTCCAGGCAGCTAACCATGGGAAATAGGATGACCAAGGGGCTCTATGCCCACCTTGCCAGCCCAGCCCAGAGCAGAGGAGAGTGTCCATATGACTCCTGGCAAAACCCAAGCAAAGAGCATAGGAGTGAGCACAGATTCCATTCCTGGCCCAGAAGTTTAAGGTGGCCATATAGGCAACAAGGCTGACAGTTCTAAGCTGTGTGATACAAGCCACAGGGTCTTTGCGCTTGCTGTGCCCCTCTGCCTGGAATGTTCTTCCCTAGGGTTGTGTGGTTCCTTCTCCCATGTCAACCAGATCTTTGTTTTTATGTCACATTCTTGAATTGATTTCCCCTTTCCTCCCCATACCCATCCCACCCTATCTGAAAAGAGCAACCATTTCAGAGAGCCACCTGGCATCATATTGTGTGTGTGTGTGTGTTAGCACTGGGGTTTGAATTCAGGGACTGGGTACTCTGTCTTAGGTTTCTTATTTCTTTTCTTTTTTTTTTTGTATGTCAGATATGGGGCTTGAACCTGGGCCTGGGTGCTGTCTCTGAGCTCTCTTCAGCTCAAGCCTATTGCTCTGTCACTTGAGCCACAGTGCCACTTCCAGTTTTCTAGTGGTTAATTGGAGATAAGAGCCTCATAAACTTTTGTGTCTGGGCTGGCTTTGAACCATGATCCTCAAATCTCAACCTCCTGAGTAGCTAGCATTACAGGCGTGAGCCACTAGCGCACGGCTCTCTCTTAGTTTTTCACTCAAGGCTGGTGTTCCACAATTTGAGCCACAGCTCCAATTCCAATGTTTAGCTAATTAGTAGGAGATAGAAGTACCACAGGCTTTCCTGTATGGGATGGCATTGACTCAAGATCATCATATCTCAGCCTTTTAAGTAGCTAGGATTATGGCTATTCTCCTCCTTCATATTCTTCACAGTGGGATGTTCCTCCAAACCTTCTCATTCTCCTGCAAATTTAAGCCTAAGTGTGAAAACCCAGCTCATTGCAGCAATGCCTAATATTACATAAGAGACTCAGAGGGCCTCAAAGAGAGGCCCCAGGTGTCTGGGGCCCTAGAGACTGAGGCCCTAGGTCTGAGGTTCTAGCCATGGGGTCCTCTCTTCTCTCACTCTAAGTCTCCCTGTGCTAGTCACCAGGACCAATTGCCCCTCACATTCATATCTGTAAGCCTCAGGTTCCCTGAAACCCCTTCATAATACAACCACCTACTCTCAAAAACAACATAGTTCCATCAACCCAGACATCCCTTTTCAAACTCACATTCCACCTGACCTCTGGTATCCTTAGAACATCAAACAAGGGCTGGGAGTTTGGCCTTGTGGTAGAGTGTTTACCTAGCATTCACAAAGACCTGGGTTCTGTTCCTTGGTACAACATACATAGAAAAAGCCAGAAATGGTGCAGTGGCTCAAGTGTAGAGCTCTGGCCTTGAAAAAGCCAAAGGACAGCACTCGGGCCCTGAGTTCAAGCCCCAGGACAAGGAGAAGAAGAGGAAGAAGAGGAAGAAGAGGAAGAAGAGGAAGAAGAAGAAGAAGAAGAAGAAGAAGAAGAAGAAGAAGAAGAAGAAGAAGAAGAAGAAGAAGAAGAAGAAGAAGAAGAAGAAGAAGAAGAAGGGGAAGGGGAAGGAGAAGGAGGAGAAGGAGAAGAAGAAGAAGGAGAAGGAGAAGGGGAAGGAGAAGGAGAAGAAGGAGAAAAAAAGAAGGAGAAGAAGAAGAAGAAGAAGAAGAAGAAGAAGAAGAAGAAGAAGAAGAAGAAGAAGAAGAAGAAGAGGAGGAGGAGGAGGAGGAGGAGGAGGAGGAGGAGGAGGAGGAGGAGGAGGAGGAGGAGAGGAGGACGATCAAACAAACCCACTTCTCATCTCTATAGACTCCATTCATGTAACTCAGCCACCATCATGGCTTCTTCTTACCACCCCAAGAGCAGGAGATGGCAGCTTGGTCACAGAGAGCTTAGTGCCTCCATCTGAAGGGTGCCCTGCCTCCATCCTAGAACAGACATGACAGGAACACCATGAAAAGGCTATCACAGGAGAAGCTACCTCCTGTGAGGCTATTATAGGCCTTTTCACATGCTAAGACTCCAATTAGTTGAGTTTGAGAACTGAGATCCAGCTCCAAGGGCCATGCCTTCATTATCAGAACAGAGAAAGGTATGGGACCTGTAATCAGTCCTAGCTACTCAGGAAGCTGAGATTTGAAGATCAAAGCCAAACCAGGCAGAAAAGTTCATGGGACTCTTATCTCCAAATCAAGAAGTAGAGCTATGGCTCAAGTAGTAGAATACCAGCCTTGAACAAAAAATGCTCAGAAGCTGGGCATGGTGGCTCACACCTGTAATCCTAGCTACTCAGGAGGCTGAGATCTGAGGATCGAGACCCAAAGCCAGCCTGGGCACTAAAGTCTGTGAGACTCTTATCTCCAATAAACTACCAGAAAACCAGGAGTGGCTCTGTGGCTCAAGGGGTAGGGCAGGGCAGTAGCCTTGAGCTGAAGTGCTCAGGGACAGTGCCAAGGCCCAGAGTTCAAGCCCTGTGAATGAAAGGAAAAAAAAGACTCAGTTCTCAAGCTCCAGGACCAGGAAAGACTGGAAGGGGAGGGGAAGGAGGAAGGGGAGGGGGAAAAAAGAAGGAAGAGGAAGGGAGAAGAGAGGAAAAGAGAGCAGAGGAAAGAGGGAAACAGAAAATGAAAGAGAGAGAGGGGGGAGGGAAAGAGAGGGAGAGAGGGAGGGAAGGAAGGAAAGAGAGGGAGAGAAGGAAAGAAGGAGGGAGGGAGGGAGGGAGGGAGAGAGAAAGGCATGAGAGGCATGGAAATCCACATGCCAGAGTGTGGCTTCCGCAGGAGGCCAACAGAAAGAAGTTTGCCTCTGAGCATGACGGTAAAGGACAGAGTGGGTGCTTCGGCTCCTTAGCTGTGTAAGATAGAAAGACTTGCCAAGGCATTCGCTGCCCAAGCCTTGCTGTCCTAGACATAGTCAAGGGCTGGCGTCTAAAGCCTGCACTTTCCTGCATAGGTGAGTTAATGCATGAGCCCTAATGAATGAGCCTGTGCCAGGCACTGCCCCACTCCACTACCAGAAGCACAGCAGCTTCCTGACTCCATTGCTCCTTCTCAGTCTGATGGGAGTGGGGAATTCAAAACTGCCTACAACTTCCTCCAAGCTAGGACAGCTGGGAAGGAGACCCTGGATGTGACTGCAGAGAGCCCCTGCCCTGCCTCATTTTCCAGGCCCAGCCACATACTTACTCGTCCCCTCATTTCAGTAGCTGGCAGAGAGTCATAATTGAATTTGCAGTAGGGCTGAGAATGAAAAAAGCAAACGTTTTACATGTCTGGAGTTAATTTATTCCTGATGATGGCCACATTCACACGCTCTTTCCTGCTTGGGTTTCCAGAGCCGACAATGTGAAGCGCGTGCCCGTGCACACGCGCGCGTACACACACACACACACACACACACACACACACACACACACACACAGAGGGAGAGCAAGTGAGCCCCAGCAAAGGCTTCCCTGCTGGTGCCTAGATCTATCTGTGCCCAGGTCTGAAAGCACTAAATGTGTCCTGGAGTAGTCTGGATGTGACTGGGGTTAGCCGTCTCCCTGAGGGGGTCTACAGAGCTGGCAGCTGAGCATTAGGGGTGACTGAGCCAGCTCATCAGAAGGGAGCCTGTGGAATAAGGTCATGCTGTTGGCTTGGAAAAGAACACTCTGTGGTGACTGAGATGGGGCAGAGTGGTGGGTGCTACTGGGACATCAGGTTCTCCCCCAGCTTCTCTCTGCTCCTTCCCCACATTCAAGGGAAAGCCCAGTCCTAGGCAGAGATGGGGTCAGCACTGCCCCACATTGGAGGACTGTTCCAGGGAGGGAAACTAGCCCACTCTGTCCCATCATCCATACTCGGTCTTCCTGTTCTGCTTCAATTTGTCCAGCACCTCTCCCATAGACTCATAGCAGATAATCGCCACATTTGGAGGGGAAAACCAGATGCATTGCTGTTTCAGACCAGACACACAGCTTGGAGGTCAACGGAGCTCCCCAAAGTCCCCCACCAGCATGGCAGAGCAGGCTTATGCTGCTGGTATCTAATTCTTTAACCACTCTCCAAGCAGCTAAGCAGAAATCTATCAGGCTGGGAATCCTTTTGGTAGACTGAAGCTTTTGGTCCCAGAAATGTATCCACTATACCATATGTGAGTGTGGGTCCCTGGGTTTTGGAGGATGCATTCCCCAAAAGTATGCATCAGGCAGCCCTTGGGAGGGTAGAGGGTCCCTAGAGTCTCACCACTATGACAAGAATCCAACGGCAGGCTTCTTGCCCAGCTCCACAGCAGGGTAGGGGTGGGGGTAGTTGGGGGCTGTTGTGTAGAATGTTGTTTCTACCTCTTCCCTTAGGCTTAATTCTAAATGAAGGTGCCTCAGTGGCCCATAGAAAGTGTAGAATGTATTACTCTGTCCACAGTGTAATACTCCAGCCATCTTGGTCTCTTTCCTGTACCTGTTGCCACCATCTTTCTCCCTCTGTCCCTTGCTATCAAGCTGTTTTTCTATATATCTAACTCATCAGTTGGCTCTCTTTTGCACAAACACACACACACACACACATACACACACCATGAAGAACTGAGAGCAATACAACACTACTTCTGGTTTGAGCCCACATTAGACCAAGCCTTAGGGAAGAGGACTGAAGCCACTTTCCCAAAGGGAAGAACAAAAACAAATGGGTAAAGGGATGGTGAAGAGAAAAGCTGCCATTACTCACTTCAATACTGCAGGGCCACTGTAAGGACCTGGTGTGTCCCGTGAACCCTTGCTGTCACCCAGTCCTCTTTCCCAAGCAGGAAACGTCTGCTGAGCTGTCACCAGCTCCCAGGCAGGGGATGCCCACCTGTCCCCTGGAAATCTCCTAATCCTGTATTTATGAAACACATGGAGAGAGGATTGAAGCAAGTTTGAGGTCCCTGGGGGTGGGGACAAAGCGGGGAGGGGCATGGTGGGGGCAACTGGGGCTAGGTTCAGTAGGTAGCATTTTCCAGGTGATCCAGCTCCCTGCCACCCTACCCTAAGCTGTCCACATGAATCTAGAAAGGAACAGAAAATGGAGCCCTTTTGTGTGTGTGTGTGTGTGTGTGTGTGTGTGTGTGTGTGTGTGTGTGTGTATCTGTGTACTTGAATATCTATGCACATGTGCCTCTTTGTCTGTGTAGAATCTCCCTCAGGCAGAGATAACAAAGATAGAAAACTGAGCATTCACGATGTAAAAGGCTTATCCTTTTTGCTTTTGTTTTGCCAGTCCTGGGGCTTGAACTCAGGGCTTGGGCACTGTCCTTGGACACTTTTTGCTCAAGTCTAGCACTCTGCCACTTGAGCCACAGCGCCACTTCCAGCTTTTTTTCTGTGTGTGTGATTCCGGTGAATCGAAACCAGGGATTCGAGCATGCTAGGCGAGCAGGCTACCAGAAGACCACACTCGTGGCCCCAAGGCTTATCATTTTACTGCATCATTTTTTAACAGAGGAGATTTATTCTCTACCTTGCTGCCAAAATTGGTCTCAAACATGAACTCACTGAATTTTGCAACATAAAATCCATTTGAAATGGCTCCAAGGGCCTGGTTATTCAGAGAACTTAGAGGGAAACACTTACTAAAGTACTTTTGGTGAAAGAAGCCGACAGCTCATTAAGGACTAGGATATGACTTCAGCCCACAAGAACAGACTGTGGTGGGGACAGACATTTACGTCTACACAGCAGCACTAAGAAGCACAGTGTCGGGAGATTAGGGACAGGGCATGGGGAGGCCAGAGGAGAGATAGGAGATGGGAGAGGAAAGCTGGGATGGCAGGATCGGTGGAAAGGGATGGGCTAGAGCCTGCACCCATGGGTCTAGCTTCCAGGGTGCAGTGGAAATCCCTGATATGGACAGTCCTCTGTGGAGGCCAGGGGGGCAGGGGACAGAGGAAAAAAGCAGAAAGTACAGCTGGCTTGTATGACCTGACAATGGACCAAGAAGTAGCCTGATTTGGAAGATTCCAGAATCAGCATGCGGAGCACTGGTGATGGAGCCCTGAAGGCAGGACTGAAAGATGCAAACACAGAGACTGAGGTGAAACAGTTCAGGGACTGCCTCAGTGGTGGAGGAGGAAGACTGTGATATAGGAAAGCCATTGCAAGTGGATCTGTGGCTCCCAGTGCCTCAACTTATGGGCAGAGCAAGGTTAGACGCTGAGGCTAGCCAGAGAGTCTTGGGTCATGGCTTCTGGGGAGCCCATGAGTAGATGCCACAGCATGGAAGATCTACAGTGAGAAAAACGGGGCCGGGAAAGAGCCTGAACACAAGGGAAAGACACAGAGACAGACATTGAGAAGGCCAGACCACAGGGAGAAAGCCCACACTAAAGAATGATGGGAACGAAGGACAAAGTGTTGAGAAGCGGTGAGTCTCTGCTGTGGGTGCTGCAGAGCCATGAAGGACTTATGTCCAGAGACGAAACAGTCAAGGCCTAACCAAGTCCCTGGGTGAATTAGGAAAAGGTGGCCCCCTTCTGCAGGTAATTTACTTCTATCAGAAAACTATTGTAACACACTGGTTTTATTAAAGCAAAATACTTACTGCCATCTGTGTGAAAATTATTATAATAAAGAATAAACATATGATGTCTTAAATGTGGTGGCTATGCCTGGCTGCCCTGGATTTTGGTGACAGCAATATAAACAGGTTTCAGAGAGCAGATGGAACTTACCAGTGAGGTAACATATGACCAACTAAAGGTGGATTGAATAGTCAGGGATTTATGGCCCTGTAACACAAGACATGTGGTACATGTGCCTTGGTTTTCTCATCCTAGTTCTTTCTTCAGCAATGACCTGCTCCTTGTCATTCACTCCATCATCCTTTTTGTGTTGATGTTTGTGTTTTTGTGTTGACTTTCTTCCCCAGCCTTGTTCCCTCAGGATTGCAAGATGGCAGCCACAGCTCCAGTCATTACATCCCCCCACCCTTGCAAGTTTAAGAAACAGAAGTTGAATATGAATCTCCTTTTGTGGTCTTGTTGAGGAAAGATCCTTCCTAGAAATGTCTCAGCTCCCTTACACAGCCCCATCATGTTCTGTTCATACCTTCTTGGCCAAACCAGTGACATGCCTCTTGTGAAACCAGCCACTGCCAAGTCCCTGCAGCAATCTCTGCACATGCTCCAGGTCTGCCTCATACACAGTATGCCCTTGCCATCGACTCTCTAGTTCCTCCTCCCCTGAGTTTTCCCTTGTGATCTACAGAGTCCCAGGGAGCAGCTTCAAGGCCATCTTAGGAATGGGCTTGACCTTTAGACTAAAGCCAAAGCTGGAAGAGGCAGAGCAGAAAGACAACGCGTGCCTGGATAGAGAGAAAAGGTCTCTCTATGCTTCTACCACCGAAAGACTATACCCCATCTGCACCCCACCTCTACCCCACCTGCACCCCCAACACATCCTCTGCCCCCAGTCACCCTTGTGGACACACAAAAACCAACCAACACTCTGTGGTTCAGGCTGCTTTATATGGAAATGTATACAAGCTGGCCCAAAGGAGGGGTTGGGTTTGGGGAAGGAGATGATGAAGGTTTCATGGCAGCAACTCCGGAGCATGTGTCAGTCCCTCCGTCTGCCCACCTGGCAGGACTATCAGGTCTGAAGCGTATGGGCTAAATGTGTGGAGGAGCCAGTCCTGAGACCAGAGGGCAGCCGGCACCCCCCTTGTCCAAGGCAGAAAGGTCCTCAGCTGAAGGGCTTCACCAGCTTCATGGCAGCATAGTTCTAGAGGAGGAAGGAAGCAGCGACATGTGGTGATTCCTTCAGGGCAAGCACAGCCCAGGTGGTTATCCTGGGGCTGGAGGGTCTGACTGCAGGCAGGGGACTGGGCAAGAGGCTCATGGCCCAGCCTCCCCGTACAGGGGAATCCATGCCCTCTGGAACCCCTCCCATCTGCCCATCTTGATCAGTGCTGCCTGGCTTGCTCATAATTCACGGCTCACTCCCTCACCCAGCCAGCTATGAAAGAGGCTGTGGTCACCAAGGGCCTAGACAGGGGAGCCTGCTCTGTCTTCTTCCACGTATGAATGGCCAGGCAGTGATCCTCATAACTCCACTCCCACATCCACACAAGGCCACCAGGGCCTAGGGTCACCAAGCTTTCTCTGTCCAAAGAAAATGAGAGAGAGAGAGAGAGAGAGAGAGAGAGAGAGAGAGAGAGAGAGAGAGAGAGAAGCAGAAGCAGAGAGACAGACTTGGGTTGTGGGGGGATTACAGGGAGGGATAATTCATGCTGTAAGCTAGCAATAGAGATGGGTCCCCCTTGATTAAGCCCTGCCTGCTGCAGGACTGACAGGAGCCCCCTTCCCTCCCCCGCTGCTTCCTCCCAAACACCATGAAAACATACACAACACAACACAGGGCTCTTAATTGGGACAGCATGTTCCCCAGCGCCGGCCTGGGGAAGCCAACCCCAGAAACAAAGCCAGCCTCCTTCCTCGCCAAATCGCCTCCTGCCTCCCCATGCTGGCCTTGCTCCCAGCTGGCAGGGAGGGCAGAGCTGGGAGGAATCAGACAGGCTGCCCCTCATGTCCAACCCCTCCCAGGGGAATGTCCCAAAGGAAGGGTGGGGGGATTGGGCTGACTTGAGGGGAGCAGCTCAACCTTGGGCCCCTCTGCCAGGAACCTGGCTTGGGCGTGCTGGAGTAGACTCTCTACCTCAGCCTGAAAGCAAGGTGATGGGAGCAGCCCCACCCTATGGGTGTGGGCCAGGCCAGGTGACTGCACCATAAAAGTGAAGGGAATCAGGGTTCCCTTCCAGCCTGTAATAAAGCAGCAATGACCCATAGCCTTGGGAACCTGTACCTGGCATGCCCAGCCTGAGACAGCGAGCGTCAGCAGGGTCAGCATTTAGAGAACAATTGCCAGATAATTGAAAGGAGACCCAGAAGACAGGAGAAGGACTCTGGCCAGGACCCAAGGATGCCATTCAGCCCCTGCCCACAGCACCCAGAACTAAGGCTACCCCAGGGGAGAAGAAAGACCACGAGTGGGAAAGAACTAGAAATCTTCCCTATTTCCAGCCCATCCCAGAGGCTCCTTCCCAGGCTCCTAAAACCTAGGTCTGCCACCCAAGGGGCCCACAGAATGGGGTCCAGCCTGCTAGGAGCTGACGTAGCCGGTGCAGACGCTGGTGGTGGAGATGGAAGGCACCCTGCCTTCCCTGGGACTGCTCAGGAGGAAGACCGGCCCACAGCTACTGAAGGTGGGTGAAGGACCCATCACAGAAGGCCAAGGCTGCCACAACCCAGCCCTCTCTTCATGTGGATGGGAAGGCCTGGCCTAGGTCACACAACAAGTCACAGCAGGAGCTGGCATTGCTGAATTTTTTCTAAGCTCTGTCTTGCACAGGGTGTGAACTGCTACATTATGAGATCCAAGGATAGATCTCAGGAGACAGAGCCCAGGCCAGCACTCGGCATTCTGATGCTGAGTCTGCTGGGCCTCAGACTATGCTGAGAATAGTGGGACTCTGTGTGTCTGTCTGGCCTCCCTAAGAGCCTCCACTTGAGTTGCTGGAATGCTTCCCTGTGCATGGCAGTGATCCTTATTCTGGGGTATCAGTGTCTCCCAGGAGACCTAGAGCTCCCTGGGGGACAAGCCTCACCATCTCCCTCTGGTGTTTGTGGGGTTTTTTACTGTGAAAATCAAGTTATCAAGAACTAATGTCACCATTCTCCCTACTTTTATAGAGCTTTGAAATGTTCTCATTAGAACATTTTTTAAAAATCGTACATGAAAATCCAGGTATTAGCCTGAAAACACTCAGAACCCTTTAAAGTCATGAGTACCAGAGACCCTAGAGGCCTGGGGTACAGCAGTTTCATGGTCCCTGATGAGTTGTGAAAGATAGGATCACAGGCAGAGGGCAAACACCTGTACCCCACTTCTCTAGGCAGGGCCTAATAGCTATAGCTCTAGCTGTCCCAACAGGCCCACCTCCAACTTGGCAAGTGTTGTCACCAAGGCAGAGAGGCTGTTGCCTCTGCTGTGCCACGCACTTCCCTTCTCTTCCACATATAACCTTTACCCTCTCCTCAAAGACTTCTTACACCTCCAGCCCCAGTCTTGCTTCTTCTCAACTGAGTATGTGTGTGTGTGTCTGTGTGTGTATTCGTGTGCATATGCACACCAGTCCTAAGGTTTGAACTTAGGGCCTGGGTGCTATCCCTGAGCTTCTTTTGCTCAGAGCTAGGGCTCTACCACTTGACCCATAGTTCCATTTCTGGCTTTTTGGTGGCTAATTAGAGATAAAAGTCTCACAGGTTTTTCTGCCCACAATGGCTCTGAACAGCAATCCTCAGATCTCAGCCTTCCGAGTAGCTAGGATTACAGGCGTGAGCCGCTGGCCACTGGCTCTCCTCTCAACCCTTTGACTGTACATGTTGGCTACTTACTAAAGATTGCTAGGTCACTTTGTCAAGGTCAAGAACTGTTTTCCCCATGGACTAAAGGTTCTCCTTGCTAGAGTGTGGACTCTCAGAGGAGGATGGATATGGCCTCAGCCCAGGGATCCACCAGAACAGAGGTGTACTTCTCCTCCAGACTGAGGAAGTGCCTTGAGAACAAGGAGAACAAGGAAGAGTTCCCCCGTCAGCATCTGCCTCCCCAATCAGGCGTGCTCACCGGGAAGGCATAAACAAAGATGCCCAGGAACAGCAGCAGGATGAAGAGAATGATGAAGAGGATGATGGCACACCGGAAGCGCCGCCACAGGATGAACTTCATTGTCTTGTACGGAGAGGTAAACCATAGGAAGGAGGTGTCAGGACGCCTGAAAGTGACATCCCAGAGGTTGGTAAGTCTCCTTTACAGGAATGATTTCTCCAAAGTCTGCTCTCAACTTGGGACCCCAACAAGTCAAATAGCCCTTCTCCCCACACTGTGAGACTTCTAGGACCTTCCCAGGCTCCATGCCCCAGACACTACTGCTAAACTCCGCCCTCTGGTCTGCATCCCCTCTCGCTAGAGGTCCTGCAGGGTACCACTAGATGTGCTACCCTCCTGGTCTTGTGATGACGTCCTGTTTCCAGTCATCCCCTTCCTGACTCCAGGTTTAATCACAAGGTACACATGGGATCCTCAAGGCTGCCTGCCCTGTTAAGTGAACAATGGAACCCTGGGACCCCATCTGCCCAGACATATAGTAAGCCATTCTCAAGGAGGATGGAGAAAAGGAAATTAGAAAGCTAATTCTTATTCCCAATCAAGAACTTCTCACCCTGCTCCATGGTCAGCCCCACCATTCCATGAGCAGCAGGACTCTGTGTCACAACCAAGGCCAATTAACATCCGATTTCTCTCCCTGAGGTCTCATGCATTTCTCTTTTCTCTCCCCCAATTCCCAAAACGCTGTACTAGAACGCCTCTCACTCCTGTGCCAGCCGCCTTGCACAAGGACAGCACTGTGATGAGGTTAAGCATGCTGTGGTAGGAGGGGTAAGGCCTTAAACCCACAAAGCATCTCTTCGTGCACTTGATGTATTGACTTAGTTGATCTACTTTCCTAAATAAAGGTCCATGGTATAGGGAAGATAGGGACTGGTTTCTGCATTTCAAAGACAACATGAAGATTGATTTGAAAGCCACCTTGATGGTAGCACAGAAAGTATAGATGACTGGGAAGAACTTGATCAGGCTCCATCGCAGGTGAGAAAACTTCAACCTTTCCCCTCCATGATTAGAATAACCTTAGATAACTTTATTGAGATTGTGTCCTCATCTCTAAAAGGAGGATAAGAGCTACCCCCCAGGGAGGTCTCCCAAGCACATCGATAGGTCATGTGCCCTATGACAGCATGCATGCCACAAAGCTAACAAGAACCCAATATAGTCTGCTTGACTTAGCTGAGGAGCCCAGGTTTCCCCAAAGCATGTCTTTCACCTGCTTCTCTCTGAGCCCCATGGACCTTGTAATCTCCTGGATATGCATGGGGTCAGAGTCAAGGGGCAGGAACGAACCTTGGATCCTCCAGTTTTGGATTCATATTGGGCTCATCCCGTCCCTGGCCAGCGGGCCGTTCCTCATGTTCACTCTCTGCGACAATCTCCAAAGTCATTTCCAACTTTCCCTGTGGAGACAACATGGTGAGGGCCTCTGCCCAGGAACCTGGAGAGAAGCCAGGCAAGGACAAACCTAAGAGCCATGTGACTATTATTTTTAAGATGCAAGATTGTTCTCATAAGCCAGTATTCTCTATAGAACATTTAGAAACAATGGAAATATATAAAGAAAACCAGTGCCCACACTTCCCCAATGTAGAGACCAGCCCTGCTGGTGTTTCTATACATTACATCTGACTATATGTCACCCAGGATATCTTATTCCATAGACTTGTTTTCTTTATTTAGGAATATATTTCACTAGATAATTAGATATTCTTTCAAGTTATGTTTCTAATGACTGTAAAACATTCATTCCATGGTTGGTTAGCCATAATTTATTTAGAGAACTACTTATTTGGGTTCATTTATGTTGATTCCAACTCTTTGATATTATAAATAGTGCTACAATAAATATCCCAGAAGCTAAATTTTTAATTTTATCTGGTTATTTCTTTAGAAGAGAATTTAGAAGTAGGGGATAGAGTCCAAGGGCATAAAAAATCTTGTTAAATCTCTCATTATATGTTACCAAATTGCCTCTCCACACAGGGAACCCACTAATGCTCCTTGCAGAAGTAAATGAGGTCTGACTCTCAGCATCCTCACCCCTCATGAATAGTTCTGATTTTTTTAAATCTAATGTAATAGACCAAGAAAAATCACATTTAATGACTAGAAGAAATAACCCTCTTTTTCACATCTAAATGGGCGTTTGTAGTTCTGTGAATTATCTGTGCATGTCCTTTGCTTGTATTTTTTTCCTTGGGGTATTAGTATTTCTTATTAATCATTGCAATTCTTTATAGAATATGAATATTTTATTTCAAGGGCCACTTTAGGGTTGGCTGACTACCTGCCATTTCTAGGAAAACTCTCTGAAATGAACTTCCTCTCCAGACTGCTCTGGACTGAAGAAAGGAAGCTCCTCCAGTCTCTTGAGCAGACTTCTCAGCAAGGAGAAAATAGTCCTAGGAAAGTCCTGTTCAAATGGGAATGCAAAACCTCTGCCCAGACACTAGGAATCCCAGATCATAGGAGGATCCAGAATGGATCTCTCATCAAACTACCATTCCATTTAAATAGGCTTCTCCTGCAATGTGACCTCCAGAGAAGGGAAGGCTGTGGGAGAGGGAGAATGCCTTGGAAAGCAAGGATATGGTGAAAGGCAGAATAGTGTGTGATCATATACCTGCTGAACGCTATGGAAGAAACCACCCAGTGCCTTCCATCAGGCCTGGAGGGAGCTGACTTACCGCCAAGATCCTCTTCTCTCCCTCTTCTGCTACACAGGGCCACCAGCCCTTCACTGTCTTCTGCTCGAAAAGAGACACAAACCATTCTGGGTGGAAAGTGTCATCTAGCTGGTCCAAGGAGCACTTCTCAGCCGTCTTGGCTGGCCTGGGCATGCGGTTGAGGTCTAGCTGCAGGGAGCCTATGACACAGAGGTGTTCTTTAGCCAAGGATGCCTTCATCGCTGCCAGCCCAGGAACACCCTGGGGCAGGCGGGCTCAAGAAAAACTATCATCTCTTCAGCTTCTAGTCATTGCTTAGCTGTGGGTCAGCTTCCACAAAGTCTCCGTTTTCTGCCCTCTCTACACAGCTTCCCAGCTACCTATTCAGGCACCATTTGCCACCATACTCATCTCCCTTAAGGAAGTGACCCACCTCTGAATACAAATCCACTCACTATCCACCAATATCTTAAAAATTATTTTATGATGATAGTATCTATCATAAAATGTGTCATCTTAACCATTTTTGAATGTATAATTCAATGGTACCAAATGCAGTATTGTCCATTATGTTGAAAATCTCCATTCAGAAATTCTATTAAGCAACAGTCCTTACTTACCTTCCTCTCCCCTCAGCCTCTGGAAATCTATATTCTACTTTCTGAAGCTATGAATTTGCCTCTTCTACATATTTCATATGAATAGAATCATATTTGTCTTTATGAATCTGTTCATTTCACTCTGCATAAAGTTTATCCACACTGTATATCAGCAACATTCCTTTGGTGGCTGAATTATATTCAATCATATGTGCATAGCACACTTCATCTACCTATTCACCTATAGATGGACACACGAGTCCTTTTTTTTCTGATCTTGGGCCTAGGCATTATCCCTGAGCCTCTTTGTGTTCAAGGCTAGCACTCTACCACTTGAGCCACAGTGTCACTTCTGGCTTCTTTCTGAGTAGTTTATCAGAGATAAGACTCTTATGGACTTTTCAGGGCTGGCTTCATCCACTATCCTCAGCTCTCAGGCTCCCAAGTAGATATGTCATAGGCGTGAGTCACCAACACCTTTTACTTCTAAGTATTGGGAATAATGCTGCAGTGGTTTTTAGTGGTTTGGGACAGACACCTAAAAATACAGTTTCTGGGTAATAGGTTAACTTTGTGTACAACTTTTTGAGGTGTCATCAAGCTGTTTACTTCAGTAGCTACATTATTTTACGCTCACACCAACAATATACTTGTGTTTGAGTTTCTCCACATCTTCACCAACACTTTTATATTATAGTATTAGTTTTGCTGTTCTAGTAAGTTGAAGAACCTCCTGTCCCATTCATCTGCGTCTCCCATCTCCCCACTTAGTCATCCAAGTAGTCATCTTTTGATATTGTTCCATCTGCTCAAACTAAAAGCTACCATTTTTTTCTGTCCAATTCCAAATTAGCTTAAAACATATGGAAATTTTAGTCTTTGATTCTCTGACCTACAAAAAAGAGCAATCTCATATGGTTTCACCTACTCCAATTTCAATAATGTGGTAGAGTCAATGGCTCTGGAGCACAGGTTACTGAAGGGATTAAGTAAGAAAGATAAACTTCTTAAAAATGTTTTCTGTCTGAGGCCAAATTAAGGTAGTCCTTGAGCATTGTGGAAAGGAGACTGGCTTTTTTTTCAGAGTCCATTGCTCAGTTACTGGAGATGAACATTCAATTTGTTATTCCTAGTTTAATTGCCTTCTATTATGCATTCAGCTTCTACAACTTTTTTCATATCCTTCCATAGCTACTACTTTTGAACATCAATAGGTATTGTGCCTTTGATCCATTTGTTCATCTTTTCATCCCATTCTTCTAGCCACTTACACTTCCCACTGTCCAGTGTACATCAGTGTTAATTCTTCACTTAAACTATGATCCCAATATATTAAGAATGACTGTGTATCCATTAAGAAATAATCTTCGGCATGGCACCAGTGGCTCACTCCTACAAACTTAGTTATTCTGGAGGCTGACATCTGAAGACTGTGGTTTGAAACCAGCCAGGAAAAATAGAAATAAAGACAGATGGAGGAAGAAATGAAGGAAGGAAGGAAGGAAGGAAGGAAGGAAGGAAGGAAGGAAGGAAGGAAAGAAGGGAGGGAGGGAGGAAAGAAGGAAGGTTGGTTATTCGTCATTTCCTTTGCCCATAGAAACCTGTATTCTAGAATTTGTCTCTATAAATGTATTAAATCACACACAGACACATACATACATTGCACACACACACACACACACACACACACACACACACATTGTCCTAGCATGGTCTACATAAAAAGTGTAAAGAAATAAAGTGTAAAGAAATAATTATATCTTGGTGGTAAGAGTATATGTTCTTAATTATTGCCTCTGAAAATCCAAAAATAATAAAAATTCAACAGATATAACACAACTAAAAACACAGTATAAAGGTGGAAAAGAGACATAAAGGTAGTTTTTGTTAGTGGTTTATTGAGTGTGTGTGTGTGTAAGTGTGTGTACACTGGTCATGGGGCTTGAACTCAAGACCTGGGTACTGTCCCTGAGCTCTTTTGCTCAAGTCTAGGCTCTACCATTTGCACACAGCTCCACTGGCTTAGTTGGAGATGAGTCCCACAGACTTTCCTGCTAGCTTCAAACTTTGATCCTCAGATCTCAACCACTGAAGTAGCTTGGTACCTGGTTTTATGTTTGTTTTTTAAAAATAAGGATGCACCTGTTCCTTTTATTTTGAATGTTTCTTATTCATTCAGTAAAAATTCAATTTCTTTAAAAAAAAAACCCTAGGTTTTGAATGTCTCATTCCATAAGGAATAGATTGTTGCCAAAAATTTAAGTCTGTAAATAAAAAGATTTCATAAAAACGACAAATTAAATAGATAATCTATTTGCAATATGTTCTCAATGTATAAAATGCTCTGAAAACCAGTAATAAAAATGAACATCCCCAAACCATGATTTCAAAAAGGCTCACCCTTAGGACCTGGAGTGTGGCCTAGTGGTAGAATGTTCACCTATCATGCATGAAGTCCTGGGTTCCATTCCTGGGTACCATATACACAGAAAAGGCCAGGAAGTGGTGCTGTGGCTCAAGGGTAGAGTGCTAGCCTTGAACAAAACCCCAGGACAGTGTCCAGGCCCTGAGTTTAAGCCCCAGGACTGACCAAAAAAAAAGGCTCACCAACACTAAGAATAACATTAAGTTCTAAGTGATAAATAATAAATACAAATTAAAAGTAAAATGAGGTATGCAGTGAATTTTTTTAATGTAACAGTGATAGTAAAAGGTTTAGCGAAAATGATGCCCTTGTACAAACATCACACTGGTAGAAATGTTAACATGTAAGATCTTTCTGAAACAAAATTGAATGAAATATTTCAAAGTCATTAAAATGCACAGACTCTAATCTACTTCTTAAAGTTAAGAGAAACTATGGGAAATAGGTCCAAAAAATGTATGACTTGGGGTATCTCATCCAAAAACCAACGTGAAACCAACTTGATCATCCACTACAGCCAAGAGAATTAAAGTAAGCTAAACTCAACAGGACTTGTCTACCTGATGGATCATTATCTAGCCTTTAAGTGCAGTGACACAAAGGTCATAATAGACAGCTGCTGATCAGTATGCTTGTGAAATATTAAGTTCTCTCCAAATCAGTGTATATAGCATTGTGAAATAAATATCTACCTACTAAATAATACGTAGATTATGTCATATATGTGTGACATATATGAAATGCCTATATGATATGTCTTTATGTCCATAATAATAAATAATTGTGTGTGCCAAAATGTTAGTAGAGGTTATCTCTGTGTGGTGACATCAATGAGGAGAAGTATTACTTGTATCTACATTTTTTCTAATATTTTACAGGAATCCTACACAGAATAGTAAGTAATGAAAATCAAATCTAGCATCATTTTCTTATCTGAGTCTTTGACAATGAGTCCTGAAGTGGTTCTGTGTTTTATGACAAGACGGGGTTGGCAGGGTTAGAAACAGGAAGAATAGTCTATGCTCCTCAGAACATCTCTGCAAGCCAAGGGCTCAACAAGGCCAGATCCCAAAGCCATCCTGGTCACAGGTGATCAGGACTCCTTTCTTCCTGGACTGCCTTTCTCATGGGGCTACATTCTTTTTTACATTAAAGTTTAGGTAACAGAAAATGCTACACTTTAGAAATTTCCAAAAATGCAGATAAGTAGCTTCTAGAATATTCACAGAATTTGGTGAAGTTTTTATAGAAGATTTTTGGGGGATTGTTGCTGTTGTTGTTGTTTTTGTTTGGTTTGGGGTATTTTTATGACATTCCTGAGTTTGAACTCAAAATGTGGCACTGTCTTAGAGCTTTAGCTTTGGCGCTTAAGGCTAGCACCCTACCATAGCACCACTTGTAGAGTATTCACAGTTATGTAGTCTTTACCACCATGTATTTCCAGAACATTGTCCTCACCCTCAAAATAGCCCTCCTGTGCCCATTAGCAGTTCTCCTCCCCCCCTCCAGGCTTCATTAATGAGCTCTTCCTTTCTACGTTTGCACAGTATAGATATGCTCATAGATGTGGATTTGTGTAATATGTGTCCTTCAGTCATTTATCCCCCAGCACTGGATGAAAAGCCACATGAGACCCTCCATTTTAGGGGTTCCTTCTGCCTACGCTGTGGTGAGGTGGAAACATGCAGTCCAGCGAGGCCAGGAAACCATGACAACCAGCACACAGATGCCCTGGCGCAGCCTGCGCTCCCCTCTCTTCCTTCCCTCCCAGAGCCCCACCACTCATCCCAGCCTGGGGCTGATCCACTCAAGGCCATTCTGACCACTGGGACCCTCCTATCACTCAGGGGCCTGGCTTCCTGTGGGCAGAACCAAGGCCACTCCTCCTCCCAGGCTCCTCAGGCATTCACACACACAGCCCCTGAGAGGCAGCTCAGAGCTGAGCAGAAAGGAGGCTCACCCAGAAAATCATCAAAGGAGAACTTGTCATTGTCCCAGATCTGGAATACCACTCGTGCTGGGATTTTGCTCTCGGTCTTGTCCAGACTCCAAAAGGCATCCTGATCCAGAGAAGGAATGAGAGAATGGAATGGGCAAGCAAAGTTAGGAGCTGGGGTTCTCTTCAGCCTGGAAAAGATCGTGAGTGGGACATTCCCAGAAGGTCTGGGTAGAGTCAGTCCTTGAGGCAAGGCTGGGAATCCGAGGCAAGTATTTTGTTCAAGGTCACAAGACAGGAAGCTGAGATTCAAAAACAGGCAGGCAGGTTGCAGAGGCTTGAGGCTCTGCACTGCACTTGTGATCCCTGGTGTTGTGGTGGGTTGGCTGCGAACCTGGGAGCCCCCACTCACCACTCACCCTGGAAATAACTGTGGCCAATGACTGTAAGGAACCAGGGAACACCAGCTCCTCTATTCCCATCACCTCTGCCACCAAGAGCCTGCGGATACTTCCCTCCCAGCCTCGCCCTCACATCCGCTCCATCTGGAGTCAGGTCTTCAGAGCCTCATTGAGCATCTAAGGGGTGCAGGCCTGAGCCACTGTTAACCCTACGGTCAGTCACTGAGCTTTCTTACATACACTGGTCCATTCCTGTCCTCTCACTGTGGTTTGATCTGAGAAGGTGGAAGGATAGGACACATTCTGGTTAGAGACAGGCAATGGAGATGAGTTTCTCTTGAGGCATAGGCTTCCCAGATTGAGAGAGCCCTGCCCACAACAGGTTTGGCTGGCTCTAGATACCCACTAAATGCAGCCTTGCCATATAACCCAGCTGTGAGTGTTATATGGCCACACCAACCTCCACAGCCAGTCACACAGATGCCACCAAACTTCCTAACCAAACACCATGAGGACTGCCAGTGGGGGCTATAGCCACACCCTGGACGGTGGCCTTCATTGGTGAAGGTGCCGCCCTCTTTCCAGGCTCCACCTCCCCCCAGCCTCCTGCAGGTGTCTCCTTCCTCTGGGCAGTTTTTATGGCCAGCTCCAGGCTTGCTTGGCCTGCAGGGCGGCCAACAGCCTCCATTTTTCAGGCCGGTCTGGTTTATGGGCTCAGTAATGAGCCAGAGGTTCAAACGGCCCCTGGTGAGAGCAGCTGGGAGGGGGCTCCAGTTTGAGGAATGAGCCTCCTTCCCAGATCCCAGGCGCTCATTATGCTCCTGGCCTGGGCCCTTTTACTAGCTGTTTATTTGCAGGGTGGGTGCTTGACACACAGACAAGCCCCGGTGGGTGTGCTGGACTCCAGGTGGGGAGCCCAGCCCGGCAAGCAGCGGTGGTTCAAAGTAACTGGATGAAAGGAAACCTTGTGTTTTATGACAGTCTCGTCTGGTTAATGGGGTCCCTGGAGGGACTGCCTGTCAGAAGCCTTGAACCCCATGGCAGAGGGCTGGCTCTGCAGCAGACCCGGGGAGCCCAGCAGCTGTTCCGTCCATTCATTAAGCCACCTCAGAGTCATCCTCCAGTCCAGACCTGCTAATTGGTGCCCTGTGGGGATGGCTCCACCTGCTTCCCAGGGTCCCTTCTACCCCAGAGGTATCCACTGGCTCTCTCATCCTCTTGGCGCCTCCAGAACCACCTGAGCTGTTTCAGTTACTCATTTTACTCTTGGACCTCCTCAGACCTACCAGCCACCCACTCTCCAGACCTTCTTTCCTAGTGGTGCCTCTCCTTGACATATTGACGTCATTTTTCTCCTCTCTGCCCCACTCCCCTGCTAGCTTCTTCTCTAAGCCTAGTTATCATCATGGAACCAACCAGACCCTTTCCTTTTCCTCCATCCTCAGCCCCCCCAAACTTTTCCTGGAGATCACCATTTCTCCTCTTCCTTATCAGAGCCTTCAAAACAGAGACACACTTCACCGGTGGCTGAGCAGATCATCTCAGTTCTGAATTAGTACCTTCAACTAGGCTGCAGAATCATCAGCTAGTATTCCTCTGTGCCTCCTGTCAGTCCTCTTCTCTCCTCTCTTCTTCCTCCCTCTCCTTCTTTTTCTTCCTCCTCCTCCTCTTTCCCCTCTCTGTCTCTCTGTCTGTCTGTCTGTCTCTCTGTCTCTCTCTGTCTCTCTCTGTCTCTCTCTCTGTCTCTCTCTCTGTCTCTCTCTCTCTCTGTCTCTCTCTGTCTCTGTTTCTGTCTCTCTCTCTCTCTCTCTCTCTCTCTCTCTCTCTCTCTCTCTCTCTCTCTCTCTCTCTCTTTCTCTCTCTCCCTCTCTTCATAACAACTATCAGATTCTCCTCTGACTTTAGAGAATAAACCAGGAAGCTCACCTCTGGCCACTGCTTGCATACCGCACCCGTCACAGTAAAGGTTTGTCCTGACTCATTGAACAGTCAATGTGCATCTCTCAGCCTCAATTTCCTCATCTATTCCCAACCACTCACAGGATTCAGTGAACCCCAGAGATGTACATGGTGCTATGACCCTCCCCTTGGCCACTCCTGGCTCCAATTTCCCAGTCTGTGCCCAAAGCAGAGGCAAGGGGGAACTTGTTTGATGTGGTATATTCTGCATTCTGACAGATGCTGTGTCTACTTTGTTATGGAAACAAGCTGGTGATAGACAAACATGCCCAGCAAAGGCCAATAAGATTAAACCTACAAACAATCTGGGTTTTCTTTGACTTCACAGAACTTCATTGCTAAATTTTGCTTTCTAATGAGAAATGCACAGCAATCCCCGGATGAAAGAGTCCTTAATCTTTGCTTAATCCATATTTTCTTTTGTTTGATGGTCTCAGAGTGTTTGGTAGAACATTTTGATTTCTCCACTGTGCAGATGATCGTGTATATTGGATTCAAATGGATCAGGTAGAGAGGAAGCGATGAATTGAGAAGGATAAGATAGCCAAATACATAAGTGTATTTCCCCTAGTGAAACCACACAGCCAATCAGAAGAGAGATGTTAGAGGCTTCTAGGTTGGAAGTCTCAGGCCTCCGGTTGGTTCAAGCAGAGTGGCACTTGTCTGTTGAGCAGGAAAGCGCCTCCAGGTGGCAATGAATGCCAGGCAAAGCGAAGGTGGCTGGAAGCTCTGATAAGCCTGGTGACTGCTTACTAAAGGCAGGCCAGGTGCCTCAGACTCTCGCTACTTTACTTTTATTTATTTATTTTTGCCAGTCCTAGGGCTTAAACTCAGGGCCTAAGCACTGTCCTTGGGCTTTCCTCAAGGCTAGTGCTCTACTACTTGAGCCACAGCACCATTTCTGACTTTTTCTATGTATGTGGTACTGAGAAATCGAACCTGGGTCTTCCCGCATGCTAAAACACTCTATCACTAAGCTAAACTCCCAGTCTCTTTTCACTACTTTAGTGATTAAAAAAAATAATTAAGGCCCATATGAGACCTAAGCTAGGAAATGCTGAGATACAGACCTGGAGATCCACCTATCTACTGACCCCTGCTGACTCATGCATACTTGTCTCCTCAAGTGCCTTTAGCTCAAGCAAGAATTTGGTGGAAAACAGCAGCAGTTTAGGCCTCAAAGGGCAGTGTCTTACCCAGTACCTGTCTAGACAGTGACTACGGGCACCAGACCCGGTTGTGGGGATCCTCTGTAGCCAGAGGAACTTAGCCAAACTCTCCCAGTCCTATAGACAATCTAATTAGGCCAGTCTTTTTGGAAGTTCCCTGGCTAGGTATAACTCTTGACCTAATTTTGTGTCAGTACCAGGACTTGAATTCAGATCCTCACACTTTCACTTGACTTTTTGCTCAAGGCTTATATGCTACCATTTGAGCCAGGCCTCTACTTCAGACATTTTGCAATTAGAGATTATTAGAGATGAGTCTCATGGACTTCTCAGACTGGGCTGGCTTTGAATATTGAGCCTCAGAGTTCTATATTCAGGCTCAATATTGAGCCTGAGGAGCTAAGATTACAGGCCTGAACCACCAGCATCAGGCTTTCCTTTGCCTCTTTCATGACCACAGTGGGTTCCTCTACTCTTCCCCCGCAGGCCCAGGACCGTTCTTGCTGCTTGCTTTGTCTGGGATAGGGTGGAAGACAGTGGTTGTGGGATTTGAACTTAACTACAGATGATGGATGTGTGGTTGTGGGCAGCCTTGACGCTGGTAATGACTGGTGGAAGAGGAAGAAGTGACCGAGTGCAGAGATAATGGTGGCAGCTTTTCAGGTAATGAGAGCAGGAGTTGGGAATGCCAGCAGTGATGGGGCAATGCTGGCTGTAACTCTGGAAGTGAGGAGGCAGAAGTGGTAAGGTCTCACAGGAAAGGACCAGGACCAGGACCAGGACTAGGTCACGGGGCTGAAGAAATGCTTACCTTCTTGGCAATGGAACAGACTTGCTCGGCTGGCAGGTAGTCGAAGGGGAACACAAACCTCCAGTTGAAGTTACCCTCGCCACCCAGGGAGCGATAGTGCACATCCGTCTTCTGTTTGTGTTCTTCAAAGCCCACCATCCAGCTAGACACATGGTAAAGGACATGTCTCATTACAGCTCTACCACAATGTACATCCTCCTTGGGCCAACAAGGAATGACAAATGTAAAGGAAGTTAGTGTAGGTGATTGTAAATAGAATTGCCAGGACATTTGTATGGGCATCAGAAAACCTTCTAAGTTTTCAGCTCCCCAAGGGTATCCAGAGGCATCATCTATTTGGGCCCAAAGAGGAAGGCAGAAGAGAAAATTTGGTGGGAGGACCATTCCCCAACAGCAGAGAAGATATCCCATGAGATTCTCCTCCAAAGCTTCCCGTTCTCCCCTTTCCTTCAGCAGAGCCCAGGGCTTGTCCAGGTGCAAGGCAATAGCTCCCTACCCTTTCACATAAATGTCGCTCATCTTCTCCCCAGTGATGCTAAGATCATCCAGGACCACATCTTTGGTATTCCAGACAATACAGCGCAGGAAAAACCTGGGGCAGGAGGACAGGAGAACAACTCAAATTTGCAAGCCTTTCCCACCAAGGGCAGGGAGGGCATCCTTGGCAGAGCACCTGGCTAGCCCAAGACCTAGTACCCACATGGCTGGATACTTAGCCAGGCCCAAACAAATGCTGTGCTATAAAACACAAGTGAGGGCCGGGAGTTTGGCCTAGTGGTAGAGTGCTTGCCTAGCATGCACGAAGACCCGGGTTCGATTCCTCGGTACCACATACGTAGCAAAAAGCCAGAAGTGGTGCTGTGGCTTAAGTGGTAGAGCCCTAGCCTTGAGAAAATCCAAGGACAGTGCTCAGGCCCTGAGCTCAAGCCCAGGACTAGCAAAAAAAAAACAAAAAACAAAAAAAAAAACAAAAAAAAGACACAAGTGATACAAATCCTGGCCAATGAGTGACCTCCTGGCCCCACCCACAACTGGCTTAGATCCTCCCATCTCCAGCTTAGCTTGAGCCTGTTGGTTTGTCAGTCACCTTCTGGCTCTCCGAGGAGTGATATTGAAGGGAGGTCCAGGCCGTCCCAGAGCCTTTGGAAACAGGTCAATCCACATCTGCAGCTTCCCCTGCAGAAACAGGAGGTCATTCTCATTATCCTTTCCACTCAACCCACTGACACCACATGCTTCTCTGTGCCAGGCAGCCCAGAAATAGACCTGAGGAAACCCAGGCCTTCCAGAAGAAGGTGATGCCTCTGTAGCAAAGGGATCCTAAATAGGAAACTGTAGGAACGATCACAGAAATTGAGCCCACTGTCCCACAAGCCACTGACCTATGCAGGCTTCTCAAAGATGGCAACCTGTGAGCCATGCGTTACTGTGCCTGAGGGTTGGTAGAGGCAACTCTGTGCAGGTCAGAGAAGAGGGTACAGCTACAAGGGCTCAGAAAGTATCTACATAGAAGCCAGTCTACCTGTCCACCTGGAACCACTCCGCTGCATCTGCAAATGGTATGCGATTACTTTCCTGATCTTTAGGAGCCAAGATTGAAGTAACTTGGTAAAGTCACTCTTGCAAGGTCATAGGTTAAGGACTAGGGAGCTGGTCATGAAATCAGCTGTGTTGATTTGACAGACTAGTAGTCTTGCCACCTAGCAGGGAGAGATTACTTCTCACAAGGCACGGTCCAGGCTCATGTTGGCCCTTCTCTGTGCCTGCAACCTTTCCTCTCCCTCTTCAAAGGGGAGCTCTGAGTGGTGCCCTCCAACAAGCTTTCCCCGATCAGTCTCAAGCATGCTGTCTGTTCACACTCCCCTCTGTCTGAGAGGCTACTCCTGCCTTTCTTGTTAGGTCTTTGCCATTTCATCATGGGGTGCTGGGACCACTGCATCTCATCATGGGGAGAGGGGCATCTGAGACAGAGTCACTGACCAATTCAAGACAGGGATATACTCTGAGGCCAGGATGGGATAGTGATCCTTCTAGAAGATAGAAGGAAGACAGAGGCCACACCTACATGTGGGCTAAGTTGCTGCTGGCCTTGTTCTCCAGCACTGAGGGCCAGAGGGGACCCTGGAGACCAGGCCTTTAGATCCCTTCATAGGTCAGCTGAGGTGACCACCCAGACTCTGAAGGTACAGGCCAAGAAAAGAATGGCCAAATCCCCAAATCCCTAGTAGATCCTCTAAGTGTTCATCCTGCTCTTGGTAGGGCTTCCCAGAGCCCAGGTTTCAAGATCCCACCTGCTCAATGTTGGGCTGCAGAGGGCTGTAGAGGGGCCGTGACTCCACGTGCTCAGGGACCAGGCCTTGCTGCTGAAGGACATGCAGAGCCAGACGCTCCTCCACTGGACCCAGATGTGGATTGGGGATCCTGCCAGCATCTGCCCCAAACCAAGAAAAAAAAAATAGTGGTGAAGTGCATGAGAGATGATAAGGCCACCCAGTGGGCACTTAAGTGGGACTGCCTGGGGGACATGGGAAGCCCCCCTCCCCCACAGCCTCAGCCAGGCCCAGATCCTTGCTCTGGTCCTATGTCTCACTTACTACAAGAGAAATCTTATCATCTAGGCTTAAAATTCCTTCCTATTTCCTCATTGACATCATTTCTTTTTTTTCTATGTCAAAGCTATGGAGTCCCCACCCCCTGAATCCCAGTCTGACTTCCCTCAGCTACTCGTATTTTAGTTTATAAACCGTTAATATTTCAGCATAGTAGTAATAGAGACCTAGTGTGTGTAGCCATTACTTGAAGATTTATCTAAAGTGAAACTATAGATCTGTGAAGCAAAAAAGAGATAATGTTCAACCTAGACAACTTCTCTACTATGGTAAATAGACACATGCTTGCAGTGAACCGAGGGAGGCACATGAGACTCTTCAAGGTGGTCTGGATACCTGGGTCTCCCATCTGAGGGCTAAGAACCTGCTTTCAGTTCTTGGATTCCTAACTTGGAGGTGTCAAGTGCGTGGTGGCCCTGGAAAATTTTCTAAGAGCTCCACAAATCCACAGGTCCACCAACCATTGCTGTACACAGAATACATATAGAGCACCTGTGTGTGTTGTTGGTTTTCGAATATATGCTGGTCAAGTCATGTTATTAGTTCTATGCTCTGGTTCACAAAAGTCACTCCAGCACTACCTATAATAGCAACACTAACAGAAAATATTTCCAGAAAGTTCTTCATAGGTATTCACGCATCTAGTCCTCACAAGAACCCTAGAAGCTAAGTGTTACTGATTTCCCCTTCCACAGATGTGAACCCTGAAGCATGGAGAAGCCCCACACCTACGCAGCAGGGCAGCCAGGCTCACAGGTTCCCCTAGGAAGCATGTGTGCCCAGCACAATCACATCTTTCTTCCTCATCATGCTTCTTCGTGCAGCCTCTACCTGCCAGGGAATGAGTTGATGCCATCCATGTGAAAAGGCCCAGCCTGCCAGCCAGAAATCAGAACCTGGAGCCCCCTGTACCAGAGGTCTTGACTTAGAGGTTATAATGGTTCATGTTCTGCTCAAAAGGGCCATGAACACTAACACACACACACACACACACACACACACACACACACACACACACACACTTGCCCACCAGACTTGCCTGACCACCAAAGAAAGGATAGAAGAAAGAAGACTCCCAAAAGAAGAAGCATAACACCATAGAGCCAGAAATAAGGCACTGATCTGAGCTGGGTGGTGACTCTGGGTAGGTCATTAACCACTCCTGAACTCAATAGACTCATCTGTAAAATGAGGCAGATGCTATTTTAATAGCCTGTGCCTTGGTTCCTGGACTAAAGTTGCTCATATAGCAACTGCCACCAGAGGAAATGAGACTATCACTGAAACAGATGTATGTACCAGAGAAAGAGAGAAAGGTGGGGGGAAGTTGTTGCCTAATGGCCAAGCCTGGCTCATGACCTGGGAAACACAGAAAAATAGAATGGGGGAGCTGGAGGGGGACTTGGGCATGCACCATCAAAGCCATCCTTCCCCTTTTATAACCTCAACACAAGCTCTGACATCAAACATCTTTGAAACATGCAGAAGGCGAGCGGCCAGCTGGGCCTGTAAACACTTCAGGGGAGTCTGGGTGGGCGACAGGATTGTGGGCATCTCAGACACATGGAGAGCATGTGGCAGGATTTTCAGCCACCTATAGTAGGCAGAATCTGTGGCAGGGATGGAGACACCGCAAAGTTCTGGCCTGCCCTTTGGATGCTTAACTATGTGGGCTCTGCCCAGAGTTTCAATGGTGCACTGGCGTCAAGCTGGCAACTTAGTGCAATTCAGGTAGAGAATGGTTTAAATGTTCTCTAAACTCTCACCAAAGTGTGACCTCCATCACCAGAGGCCCTTGATCTTGGCTTCAAACTCATCCCAATCTTATCCTCAGAGGGGCCTAAACGTAGTCTTGGATGTAGTTCTAAACCTGATCCCATCCTGATGTCCAATTTACAAGCAGTTTCACACATATACCTCACCCTGCTATGTGTTACGCCACTTAATGATAGAAGAGGGCCTAAGAGAGGGAGGAGACTCCCATCATGGCTTGGGTTGGAGAGTTGGGGGAGTCACATAGCAACTCACCTATCTCCTCAATGGTGTACTCTTTATCCTGAAATGTCACTCGGTCTGTCCGATACACAGGGGCCTTTACTCTGTGTTGCTGACAGAAGAGGTGGAGAAGCTGGGAAGGGCGGAGCTGGTCCCTCCACTGGTTCGGTCCAGAGCTGAAACCCAAGTGCAAAGCGAAGATAAGACATAACAAAGACACTAATGGTGGTGAACTCTGTATCCTCACACACAGAATCACCCACTCTTCACAGTTGATGCCCCATCTTATCCTTCATCACCCCCATTTTGCAAATGAAGAAACTGAGGCTCACAAAAGAAAAGATAGTAATATGTGTGGAAATGTGGGATCTACTTGCTTTCATTTTCCAAAATTAGAGAATCAGATCCAAACAAGATTGGAGGTGGTTAGAAGAGAGGCTGTTCCCATCTGCATTCTCCTGAGAGACTATCACAGACTTCCTCCCGAGATCCAGCGGGAGCCCATGAGCCCAACTGTCTGTCTCCTTCCTTCGCTTCCTCCTTCCCATCCTCTCTTTCCAGGTGCACAGTCTGCTGGCTTATAACAATGTGATAAAGAGCCAGACTGTCTTTACAGCCAGGTGAGCAGGATCAAATCCTAATCTTCCACTTACAAACCATAACCTCTCTAAGAGTGGAGTGGGAACAACTTCCTCCTTCCCCCTTTTTCCTGCCCCCACTCCCATCACTGGGTTCAGGACAGAATATCTGGGAAGTGCTAAGTCCAGGCTGCATACAGTAGTGTTCAGTAGACAGAGTGGTTGGTTGTCGAGAAGCAGCCAGCCTTGAGCACATACACACAGTAGGTCTGTGGGAGTCCACAACGAGCCCCAAATTTAGACAGCAGCCTGTTCTCCAGATCGATGACTGTCTCCCCAATCTTCTCGTCCTTGGAGAGAAGGTCGTAGTCATACAGCGTGATCTTCAGGTCCTTCTCCAGAGGTAGAGTGCAGGTCAGCTCAAACATCCTACAGGAGGGTAGAGGTCAGGACTCTGCTAGCTCCCGAAGTTGCTGGACCCAGCAGGAAGCCAAGTGAGCACGAGTGAGCCATCCCAGGGTAGCTACCCTCCTCAGATACTCTACCCATAGTGTAGCTGTACCGTGTGGTGTGGGTGTGAATAAAATAGAACAAAATGCTAAGACTGAAGTTTCTGTCATGGATACCAGGGACCAAGACATGTAAAATTCCAGATACCAGAGCTCTGGAATTTACCTACTGTCTGGACTTGAGCTATGCATTCACTTCTGGTGTAAAGGGAAAGGAGGGTTCATGGACAAGTTTTCTGGGGGAGACAGCACCTATGGGATCAGAACCTCAGCCCCCCATGAAGGTCAAGATGGAGACAAAGCAGGTTCTGGGATGGTAGACTCATATTGCCCTTCTTTTGCTCAAGGTCACTTAAGGAGCACCTATGAGCCACTTTGGGGAGAAGCTGGATTCCCAGCGATGCCTGGGCAAGGAACACATGAGCGTCTTGTGAAGAAAAGGTAACTCTCTCAAGGCCTGATTGGAGCTGTTCTGAATCCTGGCTCCTAGCAGCCAGATTGTGGGGTGAACTAAATGAGGACCAAAGGCCAAGCAGTGGCCACTAAAGGGGTACAACATCTACTCAGTCACAGATGGATCATGCAGTGATCCTTCCCCTGGTCCTGGTCCTGGCCTTGCTGGCTAGCCAGAGGGCAGTGGAGCACACACACACTAAACAGGACAAGGGAAGCAGGGGAAGTGCTTCCCTCCTCACCACCCCCTCCATGAAACATATGGCTCACTCAAAGTCCTGGCAACAAAACAGGAGATGCTCCCCTAGTGCCATCAAGGACACAGGCACAGAGAGTTATCCTCGCTGCAGCCCTGACACGTTTTGCCTTTCATAAAGTGGCTGAGCTGAGAGTGGGCAGAAAAACCACCTGCCTGCCACAGTGCCACTCTGGGAAGGAGGAAAGTCATGCCACAGAATAAATGGGTTTCCAGAGTACTCGCTGACCACAACTGAGTTGTGTGTTCTCATGCTGATGGGCTGGAGAGTGAAAGCATTTCTCCAGTGATCTGCAGGAGGCCCAAGGCTGCAGGAGCACCAGCTCTGAGCTGTGATTTGGGGGAAATGGACCATGAGAGTGGGAGGAATGTGTTCTGCAATCACTCTCATTGCCACCTGCCCTGGGCCTTGACACATATGCACACCTGTTGTGAGACAGGCCCAGTACCAATAGCCCATAGTCCTGGACCAGCCACGAAAGCTTATCAAACAGAGCTACTTTCTCCCATCCTCCTTCTCCACTCCTAATCCTGGTTTGATAGTGACTCGGTGCCACCTAGAACTATTTCTTCCTTCAACAACTACCTTTTTTGTCTTTTGGTCTGCGTTGTAGATGGAGTGACCTCAACTAACCAAATAGATGCTCGTGTTGGAATGCAGTGTATAGCCTGACATATTGGCACACTAGACCTCTCCCACAGGTGCCAGAGAAATAGCTGCCAGCCTCCTTTTTGGTTGTTAAAGCTCATAACCGAGAGCAACTAAGGCTCAGGAGCCACTCCCACAGCAGGAGTATTGATTCTTCCTCCTTTGTTCTTAGATTTCCAGCAACATCTTATTGTCTTGAGTCTCCATTCTTTCTGTAGCTATCCACCACAGATGTATGTGGACACTGAAGCAGTAACTGCTGGATGCAACTTGATATATGGGGCTGGATTTGGACAATATAAAAGACATGGTTGGAAACTGGCGAAGTCCTAATGAATTGTAGGGTTCATTGGTAATAGTACATCAGTGTTAATGTCCTCACTTGGGCAAAAGGACCTTGTTTATGTAAGATGGAGAAAATTGGGTTAAGAATATATAGGAACTCTGCATTATCCTTGTATATTTTCCACGAAATCTAAAATCATCCCCCTAAAAGTTCACCAGAAAAAAAATCAACCAATGTATCTTCTGAGTGTCCATGGAGATTTCTGATCCGAGAGGTCATTGTTTAGGTGTTTAACTAAGAAAGAGGAACTGGGGCTATATTGACACATAGGAAAGATCACTTCTGTTCCTGGAGACAGGGACCTACCAGAGGCAGCCATCTCTACTCATTGGGCTGTAGGGTTTCTAGACTGGCCCCTCCCTCCATCCCAGTACCACTTCCCACTCACTTTCCAAATACAGGCTCCAGGGTACAGGGGATGTAGTTATCCTGGTCACTTAATGACTTCTTCCCTATGGAGATCTTGATGTATGGGTCACACTGGAGGAGGACACAGAAGCATATACGTGAAATCACTGTCCCAATGTGTCATTGGGGCTTCATGAGCCCCCTGTATCCCAATGGGGTGAGGTGCCAGCCATGAGGAAGCTGTAGCATAGACCATGTCTGGTCAGGTTGGGAGTCCATCCTGTAAACCATAACATAATCCTTGGCTGGACACAAAATTACAATCTCAGCTCCAGCAGTGAGGCGATATCAACACACACGCATCGCCTAGAACTTGCATATGTATTAGAATAGCCTCAGTTCTTCTTTCCTAAGTCCTCCATACTTGTGACCCACTATCTCTTCACTGGAAGAGGTAGATAGGACTAGGCACCTATCCTCATACACCTAACACACAGACAATATTCTAGGTAGAACTAGGCTGCCGGGGAGCAGGGGGAGTTTGCTGTGACCTCTGCTTATCCAGATAGAAGAAGAGAGAGGTGATCATCCTTTGTCAGTTAGCCAGCCTTGGCCTGTCTCCTAGATACCTATGAGTGACAGCAATCTTCAATCATCCTTCCAAAGCAGCTGGAGCCAGAGAAGGCCCAGAAATGGCTCACCACTAAGAAGGCTTAAAAGATACAGGCCTGCTTACTAGCTACATCCTGGCAGCCATTGTACCCTGGAATGCTATGACTTCTCAGCCTTAAAAAGCAGGGCTCTAGCTGGTGGTTCCCACCTATAATCCTAGTTACTCAAAAAACTAAGATCTGAGAATCAGAATTCAAAGCCAACCTGGGCAGAAAAGTCTCCATGAGACTTTTATCTCTAACCACCAGAAAACATGGGGTTGATAGAGTATTAGTCTTGCCTCAGACACAAAATTTAAGGGAAGGTGCCAAAGTTCAGTCATCAAGACAAAAAAATTTTAAAAATTAGAGTCAATACCAATGGTCCATGATGAACAAAATATCAAAGTTCCAAACAAAGCCAAGATGAGTATTTCTGGTTTCTCTTTTGCCTTTATCTCCACATGGCTGGTCATAGCATTCCTTCTTCACTCCTCCCTACTCATCACTGAAAGTCTACAAAGTTCCGCCCCAACCTGCATCTTCAATCCCCTAGCTTGTACTTTATCCTGGTTCCATACTTAAAAGAAGCAGATGTCTTTCCAATTTGGCCTATGCTTTGACCCCTTCACAAAATACTACTTTCCTTTTCCCTCTGAGTCTATCAAAACTCCATGTATCCTTAAGACTCCTATTCTTTCCTGGAAGTCTTCCCCATTTTTCCAATCCTATACTGACTTTGTCCTTCTCTGACCTTGATCTCTCTGACAAAACTCTGTCCAGATATATCTCAGTGCTGCATGTATTTATCTGGTCTCCCCCGCTTACTGACAGCTTCCTGGGCAGATACTATGTCCAGATTTTACAAGTTTTTGTACCTAGATCATCTAGGGGATCAGAAACTTCAGAAATATTACCTTCCCATTGGGGTCCTTGGGCTGGAGGCCAAATGCTCGGACAATATAAATTCGAACCAAGCACTCCTGGGGCCCCTGGGCAGCCAGCTGGTGAAACTGTCTTGGGGGCATGGGAATGGCTGGGTCTTCGGGGAGAGGATAAATTTTGAAGAGTCCCTAAAACACAGAGTGGTTAACTTTCATTTTTGTCATGATTGTCATCCACATAATAAACAAAGGGCAATCAACCTTATCCTATGAAAAGTCATCATCATGAAAACCATACCACATCTGCAGCAGCATCACCATCTCCATCCCTCACAGGGTCACCAATATCAACCCCTCCCACCACACACTTACTGCAGCAATGCCTCCATCTTAGACGTCTACACAGGGACAAACTCACCTTAAACTCGCCAATGACAGACGGATCTTCTGTCTCTTCCTGAGTCTTGCCTCGGTAAAGCTTGAAGGTGTTACAAAAGTCAGACAGGCCTTCAAAGGCCTTCACATTCTCCAGCTGTGTGTCATAGACCTGTCACACATTGAAATAAATAGAGGGGACAAGGGTGAGAGAAAGCACAGGGGGACAGTGAAGGCAGAAGAAATAGGGAAAAAAGGGAAATGTGACAGTATGAGAATGCAGGAAAAAAGAGAGGGGCAGAGAAGGGAACGAGTGTTATAAGCCAAAAACATGTAAATGAACAAAGGCAGAGTTGGAAAGGTGGACAGCCAAGAAGGAAAAGAGAGAAAAGAGAATGAGAAGTAAAACCCAGGAGAACAGAGCATGGAAAGACATTTGCCTAGTCGCTTAGGGAGTAGGATTTTTGAGTTAATGACATTTTCTAGGTACCTGATAACCATACACAAGAGTTGGGGTGTGTGTGTGTGTGTGTGTGTGTGTGTGTGTGTGTGTGTGTCAGAGAGAGAGAGAGAGAGAGAGAGAGAGAGAGAGAGAGAGAGAGAGAGAGAGAGAGAGAGAGAGAGAGAGAGAGAGAGGAGAGGGGAATGCAATACTATGGCTTAAACTCAGGGCCTCATACTCTCTTTCAGTTTGATGCTCTATCACTTGCGTCATATCTCCAGTCCAATATTTTGCTAGTTCACAGGAAATGGTGTCTCACAGACTTTTCTGCCCCAGTTGACCTCAAACCATAATGTTCTGATCTCTGTGTAGCTAGGATTACAGGTGTAAGTTGCCAGTGTCTAGCAGAGTGATACATTTTTTTTTTGAAATGCAGTGGTTCAAACCTAAAACCCTGGCTACTTGGAGGTAGAAATCAAGGTACCACAGTTCAAGGCCAACCCAAGCATAAAAGTTTGTAACACTCCATCTCAACCCCACCGTTCAAACTTGTTATTCCAACTACAGGGGAAACACAGTGGCTGGGTACAAAGATAAGCCCTAGTTCTCCCCAGTGACATGGTGGAGTAATGGATACTAGTCCAGCCTGGCCAGGCCATAAAATGAGACCCTACATCAAAAAAAAAAAAAACATTATAACTAGTAATTTTAAACAAGTGGACAGAGGTATGGCTCAAGTGGGAAAGCACCTACCCACCTACTTTGTAATCACAAGGCCCTGAGTTCAAACCCTACAACAACAACAAATGTACAGAGAACCATGTGTCCACCATACCTTGAGGGCAAGAAAAATAGGATTCTATTTTTTAAATAAAACAACTTCAAGCCAGGTGCTGGTAGCTCATGCCTGTAATCCTAGCTACTCAGGAGGCTGAGATCTAAGGATTGCAGTTCAAAGCTAGCCCAAGCATGAAAGTCTGTGAGACTCCTTATCTCCAATTAACCACCAGAAAACTGGAAATGGCACTGTGGCTCAAGTGGTAGAGCGCTAGTCTTGAGCTAAAACAGGACAGCGCTCAGGCCCGAAGTTCAAGCCCCATAAATGATACACAAATAAATAAATAACTTCATAGTTGACTATTTGGGGTCAATTTTTCCACATACACAGTAATCTTTTTCAATTTGCATATTCATGTATTCAATGAAGTCTGATGTTTGTTTTATTTCGCTGTTGGGTTGTCTTCCTCAAAGACTCCAAATGTTGGATACTCTTTCATTAACATCTACATCTGTCACTCTCTCATTCCTTTATAACTGTTTTTTGCCTTTATTTTGCTTTCTTTGATCATTTCTTCCTCTGTGATGAAATCATATGACCCTGTGTTTCCATGTGTCTATTCCACCCACTCCACAGGTTCCAATAACATGTGTCCCTCACGTCCCTTCTGAATGCCACTACCTCACTGTTCTTCTGCACTCAGCTCATCATTCTCAAGGCATTTCTGTTCTGCATTCTGAGGACCCTATTTCTAAAAAGTTCACAGTCTCATGTCTTCTGCTCCTTGGCAAAATTGTTCTGGTGTGCATATGTCTTTTCCTATTGGTAAGTTTGATTCTTATCTCCCTTCTTCATAAATATATATATGTGTGTGTTATTTATATTTATATTTTTACATATATGACATATTTATAAATATATAACTTTTAAGTTAATACTGAATCATTTATTTCTTTTACTAATACTTCCTTAAATATATCAGCTAGATGACTACTTCCTTCAGTTCAGCTATGGAGGCAAATTGCTTTCTACATACAGGGCTGACCATGTGAATCCTGTGTAGCTTTACCTCAGCTTGTCTGAACCAAACTAAGTCTAGTAGATTTCTGTCATCAACTTGAACTTGTTTCCAAAGGTCCTGATATGTAAACAAGTGGGGTTATATTCTATTTCCAGGTGCAAGAACTATATTTTAAAACTATGTATTATAAAAATTCCCAAGCACACAAAAACAAAGTAAGCTAGGTACTGTTGGTTTGTGCTTGTAATCCTAGCTACTTAGTAGGCTAAGAGCTGAGGATTATGATTTGAAACCAGCCCAGGCAGAAAACCCATGAAACCCTTACTTCCAATTAATCAACAAAAAATAGAAGTAAACTATGGCGGGGCCAGGAACTTGGCCTAGTGGTTAAAGTGCTTGCGTAGCATGCACGAAGACCCGGGTTCCATTCCTTGGTACCACATATATAGAAAAAGCTGGAAGTGGTGCTTAGGCTCAAGTGGTAGAGCTCTAGCCTTGAGAAAGTCCAAGGACAGTGCTCAGGCCCTGAGCTCAAGCCCAGGACTGGCAAAAAAAAAAAAAAAAGAAGTAAACTATGGCTTAAGTGGTAGAGAACCAGCTTCGAGTGAAAAAGTCAAGGAAGAGCATAAGGCCCTGGGTTCAAGCCCTAATACCAGCAATAAAATAAAATAAAAAAAAGATAAAGAAGACAGCTATCACACTCTAGCGAACCCGTTACCTGTCGTAAGTAATTATCAGCCTTCTTACATCTGGAAGTTCATTTTGCTGAATCTTTCTGGGACCTGTTACCCTATGAACTTTCATCATGCTTCATGCAACCTCTCTTCATTTACTGCCTCTACCCAATCTCACTTGTCCTTGAGCAGCCCTTACTTATATTTTGGAGACTGTGGCTTTTATTTGTTTCCAACTTTTCTGAAAAATGGATTTTGTGGGTTTGAATGATTTCCAAGAGAAAAGGGGAAAAATGCTGACTTATGCAGCCATGTTCATTCTGGAAGTCCTAATAAAATACTTTGTAAATTTCCAACTGGTTGAACTTTTTGTTTAAACTTTTGTTATTAATTTCTCATTTTATTGCATTTTAATTTGTCTGGTATGATTTCTGCTTTTGGTAACTTATTGTTAAACTACTATCTGATCAAATTTTGTGTGTTCTATGAAGACCAAGAAAAACATATTCTCTTTTATTTTTTCTGTATTTTAAAGCAACAACTCTTTTATTGTCTTATTTATTGACTATTTGACAAGAAAAACCATGTTAAAAATCTTCTTGAACAAAAAAAAAAATCTTCCTCTTGAGGAAGTGGCACTGTAGCTTAAGGAGTAGAGCACTAGCCTTGAGCTGAAGAGCTCAGGGACAGAGCCCAGATCCAGATTTTAAGCCCCACAACAGACAAGAAAGAAAGAAAGAGAGAGAGAGAGAGAGAGAGAGAGAGAGAGAGAGAGAGAGAGAGAGAGAGAGAGAGAGAGAAAGAAAGAAAGAAAGAAAGAAAGAAAGAAAGAAAGAAAGAAAGAAAGAAAGAAAAAGAAAAATCTTCCTTTGAGCCAGGGGCCACTGGCCCATGTGCGTAATCCTAGTTGCTCTGGAGGCAAAGATCTGATGATCATGTTTCAAAGCCAGTCAGGGCAGGAAAGTCTGAAAGACTCTTATCTCCAACTAAAAATGCAGGAAGTAGAGCTATGGTTCAAGTGATAGAGTGCTACCTTTGTGTAAAAAGCAAAGAGACAGTACTCAGGCCCTGAGTTCAACCCCCATGACCAACACACACACACACACACACACACACACACACACACAATTTTCATTTCAATAATTTTGTGCTTTTATTTGTGGAAGTATTAGTTTATGTAGTCTTAGCCATATTTTTTATTTGAAAAGAATTTTATCAGCTGGGTGTGGTGGCTCTCACCCGTAATCCTAGCTACTCAGGAGGCTGAGATCTGAGGATCCAGGTTCAAAGCCAGCCCAGGGAACTAAAGTCCATGAGACTCTTATCTCCAGTTAACAACCAGAAAGCCAGAAGTAGTACTGTAGCCTTGAGCTGAAGAGCTCTGGGACAGCACTCAGGCTCAAAGTCCAAGACCCACAACCAACAAAAAAAAGAAAAAGAAAAAAGAATTTTATCTTGTATGTCACTTTAGTTTCTTTTTTGAATTTTTTAAATTATTTTGTATTTATGCAAAAGGGGTTCAATTCAACATTTCAGCTTACTAGTATAAAACATCTTGATCAATGTTATAATTCTCCCTTATCTTTCCCAATCCATTCATCCCCTTAATTTTTGTTTTGTTTTGCTTTTGTCAGTCATGGGTCTTAAACTCTGGGCCTGAGCACTGGCCCTAAGCTCTTCAGCTCAAGGCTACCACCCTACCCCTTGAGTGATAGCGCCACTTCTGGTTTTCTGGCTGGAGATAAGGATCTCGTAGACTTTAGTGCTTGGGCTGGCTTTGAAACTTGATCCTCAGATCTCAGCCTCCTGAGTAGCTAGGATTACAGGCATGAGCCAGGCTCATCCCCTCAATTTTCTTTTTTTTTAATATTTTTATTGTAATTAATAAAAGCGTTGCATGATCTTTGCCAGATAGAAGGTGCATTAATTCACATAAACTGATACCCTTTCACATGTCTTGGTACCCATTACCCTCCCCCCCACCCACCACCCACCCCCGTCTTGGTTTTCCCCCGTTCCCTATCAAATTTCAAATAACCAAATACAAATAAATTCAATATATCAGATAACAAAGTGAGATACTGTAACAATATGAGATACCCAATCATCCCCTCAATTTTCATAACCATTTTTGCTGGGATTATTTCTACACTCTGTAAATCTTTTCACTAAGGAGTATACATTTTATTTATATAAAACACTCTGTTTTGTTTCCTTCACTTTTTACTTTAAATTCCATTTCCCTATGTTTACACTTACTTGATTTTGTTTGGAAGATACTTTCAAAGCATTGTTTGCCCACAATATAATATTTTCAGCCAGGTTGAATGGTATTAGATGTGTCTTTTAAAGATAATACAATGAATTGTGACTTTAATATAGCCTAAGAGTCCTGATCATTTAATAAGAGAGACTAATCCATTTTTGATTATTAGGAAAACAGCATATTTTGTTTTTTATACTGTTGGTTTTTCCTATGATTTCTGTTTTAATGCATTCTTGCTGCATTGTTTACTTTCTTTATTTTGCTATTTAGACTATGAGTTGTTCCCCACCCCTGTATTCTAGTGATTTTCCAAAAGTAGGGATGTTTCCCCCCTAACCCTTTGTGTATTCTGTTCGCTCCATTATGCTATAGGCAATTTTTCAAATAACCACAGTGTTGGAGGTATTCTTCTTTGTATTTTTTTCTATTTTTAATCTTTTTTGAAAAACTACAATTCTATTGCTATTCTTAAGGTGTTGTGTAGGAGGGGTTACAACTTTGTATGTCAGGTAATGAGCACAATTCTTTTGGGACAATGTCACCCCTTTCTTTGCTTTCACCCATTTATTTACTTATTCCTTGCAGGTCTAGTTTTTCCCCTAAAAAAAAAAAATAGTTGGAATGTCTTTTGCCTCTGATAGCCTATTTTCACTTGGATGCTGCTGGAGATCTGAGAGAGGTCGAGCTGGGGGGCGAGGTGCCAGTTCACCATCCCACATCCCAGGGAGCAGTTAGGGGCTGTGGGCCATCGGCCACCTTGGCAGCAGTTCTTATTTTTTCTTCATTTGTCTCATTTCTTGGCAAGACCACGGTGCCCCATGCCAAGCCTAATGTGTCGGACCTTCTTCCTGGTACATAAATAGTTTTGTGTCTTTGCCCAGCCGTACACACACAGCTTCAAAATCAGTCATAGACTTGCTGCCTGGGGAGCTGCTGTTGGCGTCTATGGCCTGATCTCTGAGCACCTGGTCTCCAGGCACAATTCACTAGGCAACTTCCAGTATTATTAGAAAGGACATCCCCCATCTTGTGAACCCACTCTCCAGAGCCCAGACCAGTAGCTATCAGTCAGCAAAATCAGCCAAAAGCCCAGGCCATCCATTATCCCAACTAGCCTCAACCCGCCTTATCCTTGTCTTCTTGAAGGTAGCTCTGAGGCCCTTCCCATACATCTAACAGCTTGTCCCCACCTCTCACTCTCTTCTATTCAATCCAGGAGTAATCATGTAGTATAAAATCTCCATTATTTACATTCTAGAAGTAGCAAATGAAAGTACAGGACATCCGGTTATATTTGAGTCTCAAAATATAAGAAATAATATTATGTATGTCTCAAATAATATTTAAAGCATATTTATACCAAAAACATTATTCATTATTTATTTTAAATTCAAGTTAATATCCTGAATTTTATGTAGCAGTCTCATGCAAGGGATTGTACAACTCATTTGAGGAGCAATTTTTCAGTTGCCTTTGGTTATTTTTTAAAAAAAACAGTCCACTTTCTAAAAGTATAATTATATGTGTAGCCTCCTCAAAATGCCAGAATTTGGCTGTCTCATTCCTGTTTCATCCACAGAAAGGTTTGCCATTTTCTTGTATTTACTAAGGAACTTCTATCCCATTTGTAGGAATGAGGGATTGGAGTTACACTCTCAAGTTGATTTTATATTTTGTTTTAATACACATTTTCTTTTATAAAAATTTCTAAGAACATCAAAAGAATAGTATCAAATCATTAAGTACCCATTGCCAAGATCTGAAATATCAATGATTTGCAATTTTACTGGTAATCTGCCAGAGGAACACCAATACCATATAGCTTCCTCCTTATTCTTTTGGTAGGTGAGCAAACATTTTAAAGAAACTCCCAAGTATCTTTTTGCCTATAAATACTTCAGAATTTTTCAGTATTCTTTCAGCAATACTTTCTCGGTCATTCTAGCTTACACTGATTTCTTAAGCAAATTTGCAGATAAATCTTCTCCCTCCAATTAACTCATTAGGACTCACCCCCGCCCCCACCATCCCAGGTACCCAATGGCTGTGGATTGAAGGGAAGCATTCTGAGGGTGGTCTTACCTGTAGAGTGTCAAAATCTTTCTCCAAGTAGGAGCCACATTTTTCATTCTCCCCTATGGAGGCAAAGAATTTGCTCCACCAGTCAATGAACTCCTCCTCCTGAACAGGAAGAAAGAAGGAGATCATTTAAGAAACAATTGGCCAAACAAGATCTTTCTCAATGACATAATGCTCAAGGTGTGGTTTATGTAAACAAGTAGCTAAAACTCTCTCACTCCATACACAAGGAGGTTCCAGCACCAACACAGTGGATAAGAGGCAGAAGCTTTGCCCCCATTCGCATGTGTTCCTTTTAGGATCTCAGGCAATCTCTTTCCTTATTGTGAAGTAGGCACAATTATTGTGGTACCTTTTACATATGAGGGATAAAGTGAACCTGAAATCAGAGGATGCCAATGGTACTCTGGGGAAAACACCAATAATATATTATTCATGAGTAAATAGACCTGACAGACCTATCCTGGTCCTTGTTCCTTACTATAGAAATCAGTACTTAGGCATCTTAAGATCAAATCAGGAAATCAAATCTGAGTTTGAAAAAAAAATCAACAAATACTTCCTATATGCCCTTTATTCAAAAGACACTAGTAAGTGAGGAGAATTTAGTGAGCAGAAAGAAAGCTATATCATCTCATTCTGGGCCCTTTCCTTTTTCCCATCATTTATATTTACAGCAAAAGGTAGGCCTGTTGTCTGCTGTGAAAAGTTTCCTCTCCACGTTTTGCATAGTCAACAACCACAATGTTCCTCTATCTGGGTCTAAGTAGCATGCCCTGTTCCTGGCCCGCTCCAGAAACCCAGCCAGGACTGGCCATTCAGGCTGGGCCTCTTCACACCCTTGAAGCTCATCCATTCTAGTGGAGAAGGCCAAGTTCAAAGCAGGAGAAGCCCCGGAGACTCTGTATGAAGTGGTAGCTAGGAGATCTTCCAGAAGCTTCACTATGTCTGTGCAGTGATTGAGCTATCAATCAATCATGGAGTTTCTGAAAATGCTGCCAGATGCCTTGAAGCCAAAGCTAAATCTGCTTAAGTTCTGGATATTGAAGGGGGATCACAATCTGGAGCCATACCAAAAGATCTTAACAGGTTCAGTAGAGACAAGTTTGTGTGAGGTGGTCTGAGTGCCCATCTTTCCCAGGAGTGTGGCCATAATGCTTTTGGTGTGGCCACATGTGGTCCCCAAACACAGAACAGGGAACAACAGCAAAGCTGTCACTAGGGGACTCACTTACCAGGAGTATCTTCTGCAGCCATTAAAAAGAAACAGAGATTCCAATGGATTAAGATATAGAGGCAGAGCTTTCTAACTTACAACCTCTCTAGTAACCACTAGTGTAGAACAAAGAGAACAAGCCCTCACATTTAAAATTTACTTTAAAGAAAAAGATGCTAGATAAACACACATGTAGAGACATACATATCAAACTTACACAATGACTAGCACATAGGAAAACATATTTATACAGCCATGACTAAAGAAGATGTATATGCTAAATCATTCATATTCCCCACAAAATACACAAAGACACATAAAAGCATGGACAAATATGTACAGTTATGAAGAAAAGGTTTAAAATGGATTCAATTTAGCTGTTTGAATCCTTCAGAATCTTTTTCTTTTCCAACCCAGATTCTTTAAAAAAGGAAAAGTTGAATTCCTAAGTCAAGTATAAACAAGCAAGAACACAAAAATTGTGGGAAAAGTATTACACATCCCTCAGTCTTGAAAAATCAAGTAAACTTTAAAGAAATAATAGAAGACAGCCAGGTATCTATAGCTCATGAACTCATGCCTATAATTCTAGAAATCAAGAGGTTGAGATCTGAGGATTATAGTTCAGAGCTAACCCAAGTAGGAAAGTCTATGAGAATCTTATTTCCAGTTAACCACAAAGAGCTGGAAATGGAGCTATGCCTCGAGTGGTAGAGCACCAGCTTTGAGTGAAAAAGCCAAGGGAGAACAGGAAGTCCTAAGTTCAAGTCTGTGTACTGGCATTAGAAATAAATAAATAAATAAATAAATTGATAGTGATAGAAGACAAAGAATCTGGATAATGCAATTAACAGAGACAATGAAATAGACAAACAGTATGTAAACTGAAAAGAGAAAATATACCTTCATTTCCAGTATTCTTGCAGCACTTTGAAAAAATAAAAAGCCACAAAGCAAATATCCATGAAGTTCCAGAAATAAAACCCATAGCAATCATATCTCTCATCATCTTGGAGAAGAAAAACTTGAATTATTTTTAATTCTAAAATTAAAGCTCCAGTCTCAGCCAGGCGATGGTGGCTCATGCCTGTAATTCTAGCTACTCCAGAGGCTGAAATCTGAGGATCACTGTTGAAAGCCAACCTGGTCAGGAAAGGCCATGGAGACTCTTCTATCCAAGTAATAACCAGAAAATTGGAAGTGGTGCTGTGGCTCCAAATGGTAGAGCACTAGCCTTGAGCAGAAGAGCTCAGAGACAGCACACCCAGACCCCAAGATCAAGCTTTGTGACTGACAACAACAACAACAAAATTCCAGTCTTTTAGAAATTCAAAGGTACACTCTCAACCCCAGTGAGTCAAAGTGAAAACTAAAACTATAGCTATTCAGAAAACACCAACACCAAAAATACCAACAATTAATGAATTAAAGACAAGCCTATACGCAAAAGAAAATTCAATGAGTGTTTTCATTTTTATACAAGAAGAATGAAAATAACCTGGTAATTCAAGAAATTAAAAATAAGAGAATCAAGAAAATTATGAGTAAACGTGGTTATATTAGAAAGAAGAATATTACAATGGGTAGCTAATAACCCACAGAAAGACTTCCAAAAATGAATAAAAGATATAAACATTTACTTTATCTCTTGTAAAAGTCTAAATTCAAAAGTAGATTCACAATTAGAAAAATAAAAATACATTATGGGAGAGAACAAAATAGGCATGAATCAATAACACAATCTTGGAAAAGCTTAAAAAATGGGAATGTATATTTTTCTAGTAGGTATAAATCTAAAGCTCAATTCAAACCATGAAGATTTCAATAACCCTGAAAGAAAGTGGAAAAGCTCTAGCATAAAGAACTACGTCTAAAAAGCTATCAGGCCAAGATAATGTCTTTGGGAGAAAATTCAGTCTTTCAAGGAGGAAATCATTCTTTGTTCTATGGCTTAAAAAAAGAAAAAAGAAAAAACTTCCCATTCGTTTTATGAATAAAAGCCTAAAAAAGACACATACATACAGATTAATCTCATTCCTGAAAAAGATATTAAGAGCCTGAATATGCTATATGCTGGTGGCCTACACCTGTAGTCCTGGCTACTTAGAAAACCAGAATTGGCACTTTGGCTCATAGTGGTAGAGCACTAGTCTTGAGCAAAAAATATCTCAGGGACAATGCCCAGGCCCTCAGTTCAATCCCCACAACTGAGAGAAAGGAAGAAAGAAAGAGAGAGAGAGAGAGAGAGAGAGAGAGAGAGAGAGAGAGAGAGAGAGAGAGAGAGAGAGAGAGAGAGAGAGAAGGGAGGGAGGGAGGGAGGGAGGAAAAAACTAAATATAACACTATTAAATTGTGGCTGTGGATCTGGCCTAGTCAATATGAGTTTTTCCAGAATTCAATTAGATAAAGACATTCCTCAAAGTAGTGATATACGAAAAATACACACAAATCAGTAGCTTTTTCTGTACACAATGCAAGTCCATCAATTGAAAAATGGATAAAGAAGACATGGTATATTACTTGATAGTAAAAGGAATGAGGAACTGATACCTGCTGTATGAATGGACTCTGAGAACATTATGGTAAGCAAAGAGAAGCTGATTGTAGGAGACCACATACTGCATGATTCCATTTATATGAAATGAGACAATTCAATGAGTGGTTGCCAGAGGTTGAGAATGGTTAGGAGGAAATGAAGAGTGACTGCTCTGAGGCTAAGATTTCTTTTTGGAATGATGAGGATAGTCTAAAATAGATTATGGTGATGGTTGCACAACTCTGTTAATATACTAAAAAACACCAAATTGTACACTTTAAATAAGGATGTATGTTTTTGTGGGCTATCTCCACCAAGTTGTCAAAACAAAAAGTAACAAATGATCAAATACAAGTGTAGAAGTTAAGTACAGACTTAAGAATAAAAGTAGAAATCTCAAGTGTGTATGCTAAGGAAATACGAATGGAATTTTTTGTTTTTTGGTTTTTGGTTTTTTTACTAGTCCTGGAGCTTGAACTGAGGGCCTGGGCACTGTCTTTGGACACTTTTTGCTCAAGACTAGCACTCTGCCACTTGAGCCACAGCACCACTTCTGGCTTTTTCTGTGTATGTGGTTTCGAGAAGTCGAACCCAAGGCTTTATGCATGCTAGGCAAGCACTCTGCCACTAGGCTATGCTCCCAGCCTGTTTTTTGTTTATTTCTTTACTGGAGTTTGAACTCAGAGATCTTACTTGGCTTCTTCACTCAAGGCTGGCACTCTACCGCTTGAGCTACATCTTCCCTTTGGGCTTTTGTTGGTTAATTAGAGATGAGTCTCATGGACGTTCCTGCCCAGTCTGGCTTTGAATCACTATTCTCAAATTTCAGCTAGGATTAGAGGCATAAACCAAGGTGCCTGGCTTAAGAAGTTAATTAAAAAAAAAAAAGGAATAGCAGTTAGCCACCAAACAGAATCTATGGCCTTGTACTCCATTTACCTCCGAATCTCTGTCAGGTACAACTTTCTCTTCCATCTACACTGTCAGAGATGGCCAGCGGCTCCTAAGCAGACATGAAGGGTGAACAACACTAGCTGGTCTTAGCTCCTAATCACATTGAGTCACCCACGCAGTAGCTTCTGTCTCCATTTTCTGTCTGCTTCCTACAGATAAACACTTCTAACCAAAGGCGCTCACCTTTACACGAATTGTACATGCAGCCGAACCATACTCTAGGAATTAACTTTTGTTCTTTGCCACTTCAGTCTGATGTGACTCCTTTTGCCCTTCCTGCTTCTACATTCCTTTGCCCTACTCTTTCTTGCTCCATTATTCTTTAACCAAGCCAGGCTTGTTTTTAATCTAGCTCTCCTGTCTTGTACATGAGCCACTTCCCTTCACCCAAGCAGATGTGACCAGAGAGGACCTGAAGACCCAGTGCCTACTCCAATTCCAAGATTATGTCACAGCCTCTCCATTCCCTATTCCCCCTTTTCTTTCTATTTTCTGATGCAATCACTCCACACTTCTTCTCCAACTCTGACTAACCTAAACTCTATCAGTAACTCTATCTCCTGTGTAGCCTCCCTCTGCAATGACCCTGATTCCTCTTACCTTCTGCACCCCACTGGCACTTGCACTACCCCTACCTTTTCTCTTGCCCTTGTGGATACTCAGTTACATCTCATCCCCAGATCAATGTCTGGGGTGTGCCCTGAATCCCTTCCCTTATACCATTCAGGGTCCTCAGTCAGTAGCTTCTCCTAGTTCTTACATCATCACATTTCCTTCTACCAGATCATTCTTTTGGTCCTCAGCATATATGACTATATAGACCTAAATATAGATGTAGATCTACATATAAATAAGGTGTAGAGATATGGAGATGAGATATTGATGTTGATGGAGATATAGAGACAGAGACCAAGAGATATAGAGACACATCTAGATTGATAAATATAGGTACAGAAAGAGAAATTAGTCTTATGAAAAATGCTCATTTAATAGATACTATTAGATGACTGCCCTTTCCCTTTGGGCTCTAACATCCTCTCTCCCCTTTACAGAAAGCTTCTAGAAAAAACTGCCTACAGTTGTCTTTAAATGGTTATTTTTTAATTCTCTCTGATCCTCTGAAACACACGTAATAGAATTACCCATGGCTCAGGCCTCAGTGATCAAACTAGTGTGTGCCACTCCTAGGACCCTGAACCATCTCCCATTGCCTTAAGAGCACCTCACCATCCAGTGCTCGATTTCACCGGCCACATCCTCTTGGCCTCTGCTGGCTTATCCTTATCCATCACCAATTGATCGTCTGAACACATGGGGGCTCGGTACTTGGGCCCTTTCTCCTTTCTATCCATTCTTGCTCTCTTGAGGCTCTCCATAGACATGTATGCTGGTGTTTCCCATACTGAGGTCCCTCCAGTCTAGCTGACTCCCCTAAATACCAGCTGCCTGTTGGGCATAATTGATCGGTCCAAATACCCAACACACCCAACCAAGTTTCCCTCGCATGATCTTCAACACATCAACACATGGCAATTCCTTCCATCCAGATGCTCAAGCCAGCACCCTATAGCCAGCTTTAGACCTGTCCTCACACCACACAGAAAATCCTCAGTGACTCTTGTTGGCTCCATCTTCAGGGCTTATCTAGAGTCACAAAGCTTTTCCCCTGTCACCGCCACCCTGATCTAGCCCCATGCCCTCATGGCATTACTACTGCAGCCTCCTAACTGGTCTCCTGCCTTTATCCTTGCTCCCTCTCTCCCAATCCACCACTCCAAAGTTAATGGCTACAATGTATATCTGGTTATAGGACCACAGCAGTCCTGGTTGCAAATCCTTCCAGTGATTTGTCAATTCACTTGAAATAAAACTAAAACCTTTACAACAACCTGGAAAGCCTCCCCTGGTCAGACCCCATCCCTCTCTCTGATTTACCCTCAGATCTGCTCCTTCATTAACTTGAAGGATCTAGTAAGCAACAGCCACTCAGAAGTTGTTAGAGGAATTCCAACATGGGGTATGTGCCAAAAGGTGGTTGTATGGGTGTCACAGGAAAGAGAGCCCTTGACATTTCCTATAGACTCCAGAGTGCCATAGGAAAGCTGTTAAGTAATATCATGCTGCACAGCTAGGCTGGTCTTGTGTGAGGGTGGGGGAGGTAGAGAGAAACAGAGAGACAGAGAGACAGACCTAGCAGGATTGCGGGGTTGAGAGAAGATGCTTTCAGCAGAGACAGTATGATATGAGTGTCCTAAAATCAGTAGACCAACAGATGCCAGGTTAGATGCATGTTAGTGACCAGGGTCCTCTCCCTGTAGAGGTGACGACATTATGGAAGCTCAAACACAATTATAGCCCAAAATGATTGAGTTGAAACCTAAAATGTTAAAAATTATCATGACTTTTCTGCTGTCAGGAAAAACCGTGAGCTCAAAGAGTAGATTAAGTTCACTTATAGAGAACTGGTTATATTGTGGGGGGTTTTTTGTTTGTTTTTCCAAAGATTTAATTTTTTATTATCAACTTTAAGTTGCTGTACAAAGGAGTTACTATTTAGCAAAGCAGTTTATAAATACACTGTATCTTGATCAATGTTATCTAGCACACACTTAGAGAAGTAACTTGAAAATGTCCTTTCTGCTGTAACACCAGTTTAGTTTCCAGTGCAGTTAAGTATATCAAGCCTACTTCTTCCTTTCCTTGACCAAAAAGTTCAAGAACAAGTTTGCATGCCCAGAAGAAAAACTGTACCACTAAAGCAAAACAGTAGCCAGCCTCTGGTGACTCATACCTGTAATCCTAACTACTCAGGAGACTGAGATCTGAGGACTGAGGTTCAAAGCCAGCCCCAGCAGGAAAGTCCATGAGACTTTTGTCTCCAATAATCACAGAAGAAGGAAAAGACACCAGAAGTGGCACTGTGGCACAAAGTGGTAGAGTTTTAGATTTGAATAAAAGTTGCTCAAGGACAGCACTCAGTCCCAGATAGAGTCCAAGCCCAGGACCTTCTTCCCCCATCCTGGGAAAAAAGAAAGCTTTTCCACATATTAACCCAGGTGCAATGGGGCCAAGTAGGCCCTTTGTGTTAGTGGAATCCCATCCTTCTAAGATCTCAAATGGAAATAGTCCTGTGTTCTCCAATTTCACATAGATTCTTGACCTTATTGTACATAAGCTAATCATCCAACCTTGGGTCATGGCAAGGAGAAGGAAATTAAAAGGCTTGATTTGGGGGTTTGGAATGTGGCTTAGTGGTAGAGTGCTTGCCTAGCATGCATGAAACTCTGAGTTCTATTCCTCAGTACCACATAAACAGAAAAGGCTGGAAGTGGTGCTGTGGCTCAAGTGGCAGAGCACCAACCTTGAGCAAAAGAACCTCAGAGATGGTGCCCAGACCCTGAGTTCAAGCCCCCTGACTGGCAAAAAAGGCTTGATTTCAAAGCATCTAATGCTTGAACAAGAAGTCTGGCCATTAAAACTTAGTTTCCCCACGCCCGAGGATCAAGACTACTCATCACACAGCCTGCTAACCAAGTATGTCTAATCAAAGCATGGACTAGATAGCTCTCAATTTTAGCTAATAGCCAACGTTTGGTTCCTGAGCAGCCAAAGCCTTATCACGAAGCCATGTTTCTCCAGCCACGTTGACCCAATCTAATGGGTACTCAAACCACTACTCTTCCTTTATCACTCTGTGAGCCTAACACATTTCACGAATGTACACAGCAAAACTAATGACAATAAATTCCAGTTCTTCCTTTCTGTGTAGGGACATAATTTAGGTTCTCTCCCCAGAGCTTTGATTCTCTTAGTCCAGCTTCTGGCCAAATGTATTTATCATCAAGGTTATAATGTTGATATAGAATCATAACCCATTTCTAAATAAAATAATCTCTCTCTCTCTCTCTCCCTCTCCCCTCCCTCCCTCCTTCCCTCCCCTGCTCTCTCCCTTGCAGTACTGGGGTTTTCAGTTCAGAGGCTTCTGCTTATAAGACTAGTAATCTTGAATAACATCCTTAGCCCTTTTTTCTTTAGGATTCTCTTTCAGATAGGATCTCACATTTTTCCCAACCAGTATTAGATTACCACCCTATGTCTTCTGCACACCTGAGATTACAATTATGCCCCAACATGCCCATGGGATTTTACTGACATTTTGCTAGAATTGGCCTGAAACTGCAGTTGTCTTGGTCTTTGCCACCAGAGTATCTGGGATTGCAGGTGTTCGCCACTATGCCTGGCACGTGGATGGTTTTTTTTAAGTAAGCCTTCACTGCCTATGTAAACCCAGAAGCAGACAGCCTAGACTATATCTAAAGTAATTCTTTCCTTAGAAAAGACATTACCATCATTATCAGCATGGTGACAACACAATGCCTAACACTGAGGTGACTGGGAGGCTTCCAGTTGATAACCCATGCAGATATTCTGTGACCCGTAAGTTTACCATAATAAATGGTAAATAAATGATAAATGATAAATGGCGTTGCCCATATCATCAGTTTTATGCCCACTTTGCTATCCCATGACTTAATATCTGCCTAATTAAAATAATATGATGATTCCTCTATTTTTTTCAATTAACTTCTTTAGATTACGCAACTAGTTGTCCCTAACATATGAACACTTCTGTAATATACAAGTATTCTTGCCTACACATAAACCAGACAAACCCCCAGACATGCAAATACTCTGACTTCAACCTACCCCACCCCGTGCATACTAAACCGCTTAACACCCCACAAAACCACACAGACATATGCCCACATCCAGTCACCATGTTGATTCAACAAACTCTTTACACATTCCTAGCAAAATAAAAAGAAAGAAAGAAAGAAAAAAAAAGACAGAAGGAGAAAAAAACTCATTTAATTATTTCCACAAGTGAAACACTGGGTTTTCAACTCCTGTTGATACTCCCTGTAGACCAGCCTTCTTGTTTATTTGAAGGGATCATTACTCTGTGTGCCCTGACATTAAGCTGGATCAGCAGAGGGAGGAGAAAAGGAAGAACTCTAACCAAAGTGCCAAATTGCTTTCAAAGTCCCTGTGAAGAAGTACGTCTGAGATCCAGCAAAGTCAAGCAGATGGCTAGGGGACCTGATCATTTGAGTGTTAGCCTCCTCCAGATGGGAATCTACATATGTGGGGACCTGGGAATGGCCCGGGTTTTCTGGCTCATTTTCAGCTCTGGCATCAAAGGTAGGTACTTGAGCCCATGATTTGGTGCTTTGAAGGCATCATGACCACATGCCTGTAGGAATGGAATCCTCTCAGTAGACTGAGGAAAAGAAGATTCCATCCAAGTTGTTAAGTCTACAAAGGAAGCAATGAGGCATCTTTAATTCAGAAGCTGTGGTAGTTCCTAGGGTCTAGGGAAGCAAGAGCTTATCTAACATTCTTTGTGCTGATCTAGACAGTTTTGCTTAACAAGAGTTCCAGCAAGCTACTTAAGAGAAAAACTATTTTTGAAGGATTTCCCAAAGCATTCATCAAACTACAGACACTAATATTAGCTATCTTAAATTCAATTTAAAAAGGATTTGTGGAGGAGGCTATTATTTGCCAAAGTCAACCTACTTTCTAGTTACTATGTGCATTCTCATATGTAAAACTCACGTTACTTTGCACATCTTTTTTTTTAAAACTCATTTCCAATTCAATTCTAATTTCCCTGTACCTCCGTTGATGTTGAGAAGTATCAAAGACACACTAGGGGAGTTAAGAAGCTTAGCCAAACCTCGTCAGGAGCCTTGGGCTCAAGAATAAAGATGGACACAAATTCCAGTTGCCTTTTGACTCAGGCTAGGAGACTAGCCACTACTATATAGGACCAGCAGGGAAACTTCCTATTCTGTAGATTGCCAAGGAAAGCTGGGAATGTCCCTGTAGAAAGAAAAGAATTTTATTCTTTGGATAGGTTGGCAGGTCCCTTGGGGCCCAGGAGAAAGACCGTTGAAGAAGAAGATGGTGGTGGCGTCAGAGAAGAATCCAGGGTGGCTGGCTGGAGAGAGCTGTGGCTGGCCTCCTCTCTGATGGGGCCCTGAAGTTTGCCAGACAAGCTTCACCCCAGGCTGTCCCCCCTGCAGTGTGCATCAAGGGAGGAGGGGTGCACCCCCCGAGGAGACCACAGGAATGCCAAGCAGGGGAAAGGCGCCCCTAGCCAAGGGCTCCGGCAAAAAGGATCCAATATCGGCGGGTGACTCCAGCCCCCGTAACAGGAGAGACCGTAAAGTATGTGTTCAGCTTCCCAACCCAGCAAACACAGCAAATAACCAATTACTCCAAATAGCTAACAGATTTCGTCTCTGATTTCCCACCCCTCAACCCCCACCCCTATGCCTTCACTTGTCATTTGATGGGTGATTTGTATTTGCTCTGAGAAAATGAGAGAAAGAATGAGTCAGTCACGAGGAAGGTCCAGATGACACCAGTGTTGAGAGTCTAACTCCCTCATCAGAACTAATGGGAATGGAAGAGTCCATGCTGCAAAACCAGAGACGCTGCTAGAGATGGCCACGTTGTGATTCTGGTTACACCAATATCACCAAGTTCATGTTCTTGGCAGACCTATTTGCAGAAGGTGAGAAATATCTTCCTAATTAGCTCCACAAAGATATACAATGCAGGGAAACCCCTGAATGTTCATGAAGTGAAAATGCTCCCATTCAAATCTCTAGTTTAGAGGTGCAGCCATGAATGTGGCTCATAGACACTTCTGGAAATGCTTCCTTATTTGGGAGCCACACCCTGTAATTGATTCCTTTGCTCAGGAACAAAAAAAAAAAAAGCTTTTGTTTCGAAGTCTTAGCAAGAATTGTCAGTACTGGTGAGCTGCAATGGATGCCCCGCCCCCTTAATTTTTTTTAAAGAAGGCTACTTATGAAGAATGAGACTATGAAATAAATGCATAGTGTGTCAGAGCAAGGAGAGGCAAAATCACAACTGGGGATAATGCCTTTGCACAAAGCCTTAGCTATAAGGGAAAAGAATATATGAAGGCAAAGAGAGCAATGTCAGTGACCCATCCTGGAAGAACCAGGAAAGAATCAACCAAAAGTTGATAACTGTCTACACCAATATGATCTGAAGAGACACAAATCTAAACTAAGAGAGTAAAGCTGCCTGCCTTTGCCTTTGGATATGGGCTTATCAATCCATCTTGGTCACTGTTACTATATTTCAAATCATATCTGTCTCAATTTCTCATCCATCTCCAATCACAATTTGCCTTTCCATTTGGTGAGGCCACTAAGAGACCATGAGACAGACCAAAGTTAAATGCCACAGGCATGCATATTTCTCACTGGTGTCCTCAGGTAAAATCTTGTGTAAGAGACAACCATAAGAAAACTAGCCTATGGGATGTTTGAGCAAAATTTTAGAATCTGCTCAGCTAAGGCTATATAAAGTCCTCTAAGGTAATATGCAGTCCTGATAGGAAAGTGCCAAGTCTCTTCTACTTAGAAAACGTTTACACAGGAATCCACTGACAAAGGGGGTTGCAGTTCCTACCTAGGTGATGCCCAACTGCTACCACAAACAGAAGAGCCAGTAATCCTAGCTGTAATCACACCTGTTGTCCTAGTTATTCAGGAGGTTAAGATATAGGGTTGAAGCTCAATGCCAGCCCAAGCAGACAAATCTATAAGACTCTTATCTTCAATTAGCCAAAAAAAATATTCAAAATAAAAATAAAGCTATAGTTCAAGTAGTAAAGTACCAACATAAAGCAAAAAATCCAAATGAGAACATGAGGTCTAGAAACAAAAATAAATAAATAATAGTGTCTGTAGACCAGGAGAAAAGTTATGGATAATTCCTTCTGTTCCTGGATTCCTCCTTACTTCTCCCACTGTGCTGGATTTCTAACTGGCAAAGTTATATTCTAGCAAATCTAAAAAATTTCCTTCTTCCTTTTATGTGAATTTGATGTTAGAGTAGTTTTGGATGTTGGTAGACGAAAATCACCTGAGCTCTCAGTACTTGATGAGCAAGAACTTCCCTCCATAAGAAGACTCGGAAAAAGACACTGAGATTAACAAATAAGAGCATATGTGACAACCAAGCAAAGTGGTTTTTTTTTGGGCTAAAGAGCTGCATCAAAAAGCAGAAGAAAGCCAATTGCTCATTTATGTTCATAGAAAGTCTCCAGAAGACACCACAAACACGAAGCTTGGAGGACTTGAATGAGATATACAGCTTGATGATGAAAAACATGACTGTCAAATTTAAAAATTAAACACTTTGATTTCCAGCAAAATGATAAGCACACAACTAGAGAATTATTTTTAAATGCTTGGCTGAGCTGTGAGGATACAATGAGAAATCCCTAGGGGCAAATGAAAAAGAGGAGAAAAAAATCCAGAGAAATAAGAAGTCAAATGCATACTAATTATGGGACCTAAAAATCCACACATGGAACATTTACTTTTAAGTGAATCTGGGTTTGTAGTGTCTCCAGGCATCTGGTAAAAGTAAACACATATCCTCGCTGGAAGAATGTGACTTCCATCCAGGCCTCAAAGAATTCTCAGATAAAGTTCCAAGGAACATGAGTTCACAATCAAAAATAGTGAAATGCATAAGGAACAACACACCAAGAGCAAGAGCCAGCTAAAGTCAACCAACCACAGAACCAGACCTGTTAAAATAACAGAAATCAGAGTTGTCACAAATAACACGTTAACAAAAAGAGACTATTTAAAGAAACTAAGACACTAAAAATATAGCAAAAAGACAACAGAACTTCAAAAATAAATAAGCAGATTTGGAAAAGAAAGAATGTTTAGAGGTAAAAAAAACAATAATGAAAACTAAAAACATTAAATGAGGTTAAATAGTAGATCAGAAATAGGTAAAGATAATGAACTAAAAGATTGAAACAAAAGCCATATAACGAATGATTGTTGTCCTTAATGTACTATGTTGTCTCTCATCTCCTTTGCTGTCCCTTGGTTATCTCATATTGTTATAGTATCTCACTTTGTTATCTAATATATTGAATTTATTTGTATTTAGTTATTTGAAATTTGATAGGGAAGGGGGGAAAACCAAGACGGGTGGGGGGTGTGGGGGGGAGGGTAATGGGTATCAATGTATGTGAATTAATGCACCTTCTATCTGGCAAATATCATGTAACCCTTTTACTAATTACAATTAAAAAATCAAAAAAAAGAGAAATGGCTCACATCTGTAAAATATAGAGGAAAAAGCATAATAATGAAAACTAAAAACACTAAATGAGGTTAAATAGTAGATCAGAAATAGGTAAAGATAATGAACTAAAATAAATAGCTCACACCTGTAAGCCTAGCTACTCAGGAGGCTGAGATCTGAGGATTAAGGTTCAAAGCCAGCCCAGGCACTAAAGAACTTGAGACTCTTATCTCCAATTAGCCTCTAGAAAACAAGAAGTGGACTTGGCTCGAAGGTAGGGCAGTAGCCTTGAGCTAAAGAGCTCAGGGACAGTGCCCAGGCCAAGTTCAAGCCCCATGACTCACAAAAATAAAAGCAAGCAAGCAAGCAAGAAATGAAAAGAAAAGAAAAGAGAAAGAAAGAAAGCAAAACTCACCCTATATGACTGTAGGTACATAGCTTTATGTACTAATTATTACAAATGAGAGAAACCATAGAGCCTATGTTCCTTTGGATCTGGCTTACTTCACTTAATATGATTTTTTCCAAGTCTTTCCATTTCTTTATGAATGGGGCGATGTCATTCTTTCTGACAGCAGCATAGAATTCCATTGTCTGTAAGTACCACATCTTCTTGATCCAATCATCTACTGAGGAACATCTAGGTTGGTTCCACATCCTAGCTATGGTAAATAATGCTTCAATGAACATCATTGTGCTAGTAGCTTTAGTATGGCCTTGTTTCTGGACAATTGGGTAAATGACAAGTAGTGGAATTGCTGGGTCATAGGAGAGCTCAATGTTTAATCTTTTGAAGAATGGTCATTCTGCTTTCCAGAGTGGTTGAATGAGCTTACAGTTCAACCAATAGTGTAGGAGTGGCCCCTTCTGGCACATACCCACCAGCATTGACCATTCTAACCAGAGTAGGGTGGAATCTTGCATTTCTTTTATAGCCAGAGATGTCGAGCATTTCATCATGTGTCCATTGGCCATTCTTATTTCCTCTTCAGAGAAGTCTCTCTTTAAGTCTTTAGCCCCCCTTTTAATGGGAGAGTTGCTTCTTTGAGGATTTGTTTTTGAGAGATTCAATTTTTTGAACTGTAGCATGTAGGATATGGAAACAAGAGGTTTATCTTTGTGAGTTTTGTTCTCAATGTACTATGTGCAGTTATTTCTTTTCTCTTTTTTCCCATTATGATTAATCTCATGTGGTTACTGTATCTGACTTTGTTACCTGGTGTATTGTATATACACTTATTTGTTTATTTGAAATAGGGAAAGGAAGGAAGGAAAAAAAGGTGATTAGGAGGGGTTGGGGAGGAAAAGGGGGACAAAAACATGAGAAGGGGTATCAGTGAGAAGTAATGCACCTACAACCTGATAAATGTAAATGTAACCCCTCTATACATTATCCCAACAAAAAATTTAAAATAAAGAAATGAACAAAAGTGTGACACAAAGAAACAAATACAGTCGTCCTTTGATATTGTGGCATCCTTTTGCAGAGACCATACTCGGAAAATATTAATTCCTTCATATGAAATGGTATTAAATTTACATATATAACCTATATGTATCTTTTCATGTACTTCAGATCATCTCTATATTGTTTACAATGTAATGAATGTCCATGTTAAGTAAACAGCTGTTAAGCCACATTGTTTAGGGATATAGTAAGAAAAAAGCCTCTACAGGTTTGATACCAGCACTATTTTTTCAAGTATTTTTTACATCTGTAGATACAGAAGCCAAAGATAAAGAGAGTCAACTGAAATATGAAGGTTTGCCAAGGAGAAGGTTTGACTACTCAGAATTATAGAAGGATCAGTTAGCAAGAGGCTAAGATCTGAAAAATCACAGTTTGAAGCCAGCCTGGGTAGGGGAGTCCATGAGACTCTTATTTTCAATTAACCAGCAAAAATGCCAAATGTACAACTGTGGCTGGCGTGGTAGAGTGCCAGCCTTGAGCAAAAAAAATTAAGGGACAATGCCCAGGCCCTGAGTTCAAGCCCTAGTATCAGTACAAAAAAGAAAAACTTGCTAAAATGATGGAAAAGATGGATAATATGTCATATTTAAAGAGAACTGCCCTGTACTGATGGGGGAAAAATACTCATTCCAATTTGGGATAACAGGGTTCATGGAAAAAAATGGTCAGTGAAACTAAAGTTTCCAAAACAAGACAAAGATAAAAATGTTTCCAAACAATTCAAAAGTGAGAACATGTTGTCTAATAAACTGACTCTAACCGTAGGAATTTCAATAGGTTCCACTTCAGGAAAAAGAAAAATGGTCCCAAGAGGAAGAAAATTGGAGTACGGTAAGAAATAGCCAATGTGAAAATTGACTACTTAATAAAAAGGTTCTAAATGTAGTTCTAAAATAACTGAAGTGTTGACCAACAGTATGTAAATTGGAAAGAAATTAAAGCATTCTAAGCTCTTTGTAATATTCTGGAAGAAGTTCCATGTGACAATTAAATTTAGATTTCGCCAAGTTAAATATGAATGTTAACATGCCTATCCAAGCCTCTAAAGGAATAGAAACGATGTAAGGAAAAGTGAAAAGGGGAGGGGCCACGAGATGGTCTTCCACACTCACTATGACTGACCTGTGCAATAAATAGGGTATTACCAACATGACAGAGTGTAACATCCAAGGCAAAGACATGCAGACATTGAGACTTCTACCTTCCTTTCACTTGGATTCCTTCACCTGGGAGAAACTGACTGCCATGTCTAAGGTGTTAGAGAAGTTTTATGGAGACTGGGAGTGGGGGAGAACTCAGGCCTTCCTTCACCACCAGCGCTGACTTCCGAGACATAAGACTTCAGATGACTATAGTCCATGTTTGTATCTGTGCTACAACTTGTTTTCTGCCAGTTCTGGGCTTGGGCTCAGGGCCTGAGCACTGTCCTTGGGCTTTCTCAAGGCTAGAGCTCTATCGCTTGAGCCACAGCACCACTCCAGGCTTTTTCTATGCATGTGGTACCAAGAATAGAAACTGGGTCTTTATGTATGATAGGCAAGCACTCAAGCACTAGGCTAAACTCCTGGCCTCATGTGCTACAACATTTAAAGACCCCAAAGAAAAGTACTCAACCTTGCTGCTTCAGTTCCTGAGTCATATAAACAAACCATGTGAAATGGGAATTATTCAATATCTAATTTTTAAAAGGGTAAAAAGGAATGAAGACAAATGGATTTTTCAATCCATCACAAACATGGAAGAAAAGAAAGGAGAAAAAAAGGACAGTGCTAATAGACACAAAAAAAGATGGCAGAAATAAATCCAAATATATCAGTAAAGATGGTCAAAATAATGCATTAAAAAAATAAAGCAGCCAGGAGCAGTGACTCATACCTGTAATCCTAGCTACTCAGGAGGCTGAGATCTGAGGATCAAGGTTCAAAGCCAGTCTGGTCACAAAAGGACCTCAGATTCTTATCTCCAATTAACCTCTAGAAAATGGGAAGTGGGGCTTGGCTCAAGGGTTGGGCTTGTAACCTTGAAGCTGAAGAGCTCAGGGACAGCACCCAGGCCAAGTTCAAGCCCCATGACCCACAAAAAAAAATAAATTAAAATAAAAATAACATAAGACAAAACAAAAATCTATCCCTTCTGTGGTTAACAGGAGAGACATCTAAAACATAAAGTCATTCCAGTTAAAATGGCCAGGATCAAGAAATCTAAAAACAACAGGATCTGGAGGGGACGTGGCCAGGAGGGATCACTACTACACTGTTGGTGGGAGTGCAAACTTGTTCAACCATGATGGAAAGCAGTATGGCAGTTCCTCAAAAGACTAAACATGGAACTCCCCTATGACCCAGTAATTCCACTACTTGGCATTACCCAATCATCCAGAACCAAGGACATACTAAGTCCACTAGCACAATGATGTTCATTGCAGCACTATTTACCATAGCAAAGATATGGAACCAACCCAGATGTCCCTCAGTTGATGAGTGGATCAACAAGATGTGGTATTTATACACAATGGAATTCTATGCTGCTGTCAGAAAGAATGACATTGACCCATTTGTTAGGAAATGGAAAGACTTAGAAAAAAATCATATTAAGTGAAGTAAGCCAGACTCAAAGGAACATAGGTTGAATGGTTTCCCTCATTTGTCATAATCAATAGAAACCTTGGGCTCTCCTAGCAGGTATTTACAATAGAACAAAACCTAGATACATAAAGCCATATAGAATTATGCTAAATGAAAGGACCTCTAGGATATAGAAACAAAAGCCATATAATAAATGATTGTTGTCTTTAATGTACTATGTTATCTCTCATCTCTTTTGCTGTCCCTTGGTTATCTCATATTGTTACAGAATTTCACCTGGTTATCTGATATATTGTATATATGCTTATTTGGTTATTTGAAGTCAAATAGGGAAGGGAGGAAAACAAGATGAGGGGCAGGGGTGGGAGAGGGAAATGGGGACCAAGACATGAGAAAGGGTATCAATGTATACCTTCTATCTGGTGAATATAATGTAACCCTTCTACTAATTAAATAAAAAATATCTGAAAAAAAGCATAAAGTCATAAAAAGTCTGAAGTCAGAAGAGAACAAGAAATCGACTAAAGAAATTCTAACCAAAAGAAAGCTTGTATGTGTATATAATAAGATAGCACCAAACACATAAAGGAAAACCAGGCAGAATTATAGGAAGAAACTGATAAATGTTACATCAAAGCCAGATGTTTTAACATACCTCTCATAGAAACTGAGAAATGACACCATACAAAAAAGTGGAAAAACACAGATTTCACAGATCTGTCCTAAAGGGACACATTATATGTAAATAAAACATTCTTTTTGAGCACAAGGTCATAAAGCATGTGTCATCCTAAATACCCCACACAGACCTCATTCTCTGGGTCACAACACAGTTAAGCTAAAAACCATACAGATAAACTAACATACCATTTAAGCTCTAACCCCAAAAAATATATTTTAGACAATTCAGGTGTCAAAAAGAAATCAGAAAACATTCAGATTGGAGAATGATAAAAATACTACTTGCAAATCCCGTGGGAAGCATAAAGCAGCACTTAGAGGAAATTTTATAGTTGCCAATGTTTACATAGAGGTTAAAATATAACAAATACCCATCCCAAAAATGGAAGGAGGGAAATAATAAAGAAAAAATCTAATAAAGTAGGAAACAAGGAAGATCAACTGAAAATTTATTCTTGAAAAAGACTTAAAAAAACAGTGATAAATTTTGGCAAGAATAATAAAATACAATCTGAGGAATGAAAAAAGACATAGCTAGATAGAGAAGAAAATTCCTTTAGAAAAATTTTAAAAGTATCATGAAAACTGTTACACTGGCATTTTAAGAGGAAATGGATAAAATTCCTATAAAATATAAATCACTAAAAGTGACTCACCTAGAAACAGAAACTCTCAAAGGTCCTATAAATATTTTTACAAATTGCAGCAGCACTTTAAAATATACTCAAGAAGAATGCTAAGTCTAGACAAGAGAATCTGCCAAACACTTAGCAACAGATAATGCCAGTCTTATGTCATTCTTGTAGAGACTAGAAAAGGACCATTTATACTCAAGTCACTTTATAAGATTACTATTCCATAGTTGTCAAAACCTGAGGAGAAAAGTATGACTGAGAGAAACTTCAAGCCATTATCATTCATAAAATTATATGAAAATAAACTAACTAAATACTTGCAAACTGAATCCAGCAATGCAGAAAAAAGGCTAATATATCATACCAAGTTCATTCGTATCAGAAATATGAAGTTATTATAGCACTAAAGGAATCTATTAAGTTACCACATTTACAGATTAAAGGAGGAAAAATATTGTCTCAGTAGATAAATCAAAAAGACATTTTTTAATAAAACTTGGCAATAGGGCTAGGTGAGGTGGTGCATACCTGTAATCCCAGCTACTCAGGAGGTGAAAATCAGGAAAACTGAGTCTGAGGCCAGAACCTGGAAAAGCTCAGCAAGGCTCCCTCCTCAAACAAGTAAGGTGGGCTGGGCACAGTGTATCACTCCTGTAATCCTACGTACTCAGGAGGCTGAGATCTGAGGATTGCCATTCAAAGCCAGGCAGGGCAGGACTGTCCATAAGACTCATATCTCCAATTAACCACCAGAAAACCAGAAGTGGTGCTGTGGCTCAACATGGTAGAGCACTAGCTTTGAACTGAAGAGCTCAGGGACAGTGGTCAGGCCCAGAGTTCAAGCCCCATGATCAATAAAAAAAGAATAACAATAATAATAAGCTGGGTGTCATGGTTCACATCTGTAATTCCAGGTACTTGAGTGGCTGTGGATAGGAGGATCATAGTCAAAGGCCAGCCCAGGTAAAGACATGAGACCTAGCCAAAACATATGCAAAGCAAAAAGTAGAGTTGAGAATATAGCTCAAATAGAAGACTACTGGTGTAGCAAGCCTGAGGCTGGAATTAAAATCCTAGTACCTCTGAAAAAAAGAGAATAAGACAAGAAGACATTCATATTAAAATTTTTAGCTAGCTATTTTGTAGTCACTCTGCTCATGAACTCAACATTCAGTGATGAAACATAAAGCATTCGGTTTTTTAAAGAAGGGGCAGAAAAAAAAAAAACTGTTCTCTTTAGTCAGGCACATAAAACATTCAAAGATCCTAGCAAGTGCTATAAAGCAAGGTAAAGAAAAAAAAAAACAGACACACTGAAAACTCTACAGGAAGGAATAGGAGATACACTAGGCCTCCTTGGCACAGGTCGAAACTTTCTTAATAAAGACCAAGAATCACAACAAATCAGAGAAAGGCTGGATAAGTGGGACTGCATTAAACTGCAGAGCTTTTGTATGCAAAGGACATAGCTAGTAAACTAATCAGGAAGCCTACAGAGTGGGAAAAGATCTTCACCAACCAAACAACGGACAAAGGCCTCACATCTAAAATATATCAACAACTCAAAAAATTGAATCACTCCAAAACTAACCTCCAAAGTAACAACCATCCCATTAAAAAATGGGCCAAAGACTTAAAGAGAGTCTTCTCTGAAGAAGAAACAAAAATGGCCTATAGACACATGAAGAAATGCTCAACATCTCTGGTCATAAAAGAAATGCAAATCAAAACAACTCTAAGATTCCACCTCACTCCAGCTAGAATGGCCAAGATCAGGAAAACGAATGACAACAGATGCTGGAGGGGATGTGGCCAGGAGGGATCACTACTACACTGTTGGTGGGAGTGCAAACTCGTTCAACCACTATGGAAAGCAGTGTGGCAGTGCCTCAAAAGGCTAAACATAGAATTCCCCTATGACCCAGCAATTCCACTACTTGGCATTTACCCAACCACCCAGAAACAAGGACATACTAAACCCACTAGCACAACAATGTTCATTGCAGCACTATTCACCATAGCAAAGATATGGAACCAACCTAGATGTCCCTCAGTTGATGAGTGGATCAACAAGTTGTGGTATTTGTACACAATGGAATTCTATGCTGCTGTCAGAAAGAATGACATCGCCCCATTTGTTAGGAAATGGAAAGACTTAGAAAAAATCATATTAAGTGAAGTAAGCCAGACTCAAAGGAACTTAGGCTCAATGGTTTCCCTCATTCGTCATAATCAGTAGAAACCTTGGGCTCTACTAGCAGAGATTTGCAATAGAACAAACTCCTGATACATAAGGACATATAATGTGAAGCTAATTGAAAGGACCTCCAGGATAGTGAAACAAAAGCTATATAATGAATGATTGTTGTCCTTAATGTACTATGTTGTCTCTCATCTCCTTTGCTGTCCCTTGGTTATCTCATATTGGTATAGTATCTCACTTTGTTATCTGATATATTGAACTTATTTGTATTTGGATATTTGAAATTTGATAGGGAAGGGGGGAAAACCAAGATGGGTGGGGGGTGTGGGTGGGGAGGGAAACGGGTACCAAGACATGTGAAAGGGTATCAATGTATGTGAATTAATGCACCTTCTATCTGGCAAATATCATGTAACCCTTTTACTAATTACAATAAAAAAAAAGAAAAAAAAACAACGAAAGGAAAGAAAAGAAAAGGAGACATACACAGAATAATTAAAAGAGATTAATCACCAATTTTGTCCAACTACATAGAAAATCAAGAATTATTTATGACAAATTTTCTGGATATAAGAACAGCATAAAAGCCGGGTGCTGTAGTTCACGCCTGTAATCCTAGCTACTCTGTAGGCTGAGATCTGAGGATCAAGGTTCAAAGCCAGCTCGGGCACAAAAGGACTTAAGACTCTTATCTCCAATTAATCTCTAGAAAACGGGAAGTGGAGCTGGGCTCAAGGGTAGGGTAATAGCCTTGAGCTGAAGAGCTCAGGGACAGTGCCCAGGCCAAGCTCGAGCCCCATGACCCACAAAAAAAAAAAATGAACAGAATATGAAAACCTATTTCATTGATATAAAAGCAAAATCTAAATAGAAAAAGTACCTTTAAAGAACAACAAATCAGGGCCGGGGGTTTGGACTAGTGGTTAAAGTGCTTGCCTAGCATGCATGAAGACCCGGGTTCGATTCCTTGGTACCACATATATAGAAAAGCCAGAAGTGGTGCTGAGGCTCAAGTGGTAGAGCTCTAGCCTTGAGAAAGTCCAAGGACAGTGCTCAGGCCCTGAGCTCAAGCCCCGGACTGGCAAAAAAAAAAAAAAAAAAAAAAAAAAAAAAAAAGAACAACAAATCAAAAAATGCGTAGAACTACAACCAAATATGTGTGTGTATATGCATGCCTTTCAAATACATTTGAAAATGTACTCAAAACACATTAAGTGGCTGGATGCCAGTGACTCATGTCTGTCATTCTAACTACTCAGGAGGCTGAAATATGAGGATCATGGTTCAAAGACAGTCCAGGCAAGAAAATCTGTGAGACTCTTATCTCCAATTAAACACCAAAAAGTCAGAAGTATGACCATACTAAGTGGCTGAGCATTAGTTTTGAGCAAAAAGCTCAGAGACAACACCCAAACCAAAAACAAAACAAACAAAAACCTAAGAAAACAGAGAGACATGCGTTAATGAGTTAAAAGACAGTATTTTTTTTTTTTGCCAGTCCTGGGCTTGGGCTCAGGGTCTGAGCACTGTCCTTGGACTTTCTCAAGGCTAGCACTCTACCACTTGAGCCTCAGCACCACTTCCGGCTTTTTGCTATGTATGTGGTACTGAGGAATCAAACCTGGGTCTTCATGCATGCTAGGCAAGCACTCTACCACTAGGCCAAACTCCCGGCCCTAAAAGACAGTATTATAAAACTATTTCCCCAAACTGACCCAGAGACTCACTACAACTCAGTCATAAATTTCAAAAGTTATGCTTTTATAAACACCTTTCAAATTTGCAAGCAGTCTTTAAAACTGAAATGCAATTTATATTATGTTACTTTCAACTTATATTAGTCAAATTCATAGAGTGGGTCTAGTGTGTTGCTGACCCTTTAAGCAATAGGAATTCACATGCTATAGAGACTGTTCGTGAACACCGAAAATGAGTAACATTGGAAAACTATTTTATAAAATAAGTATAACTCTGATATCAAAACCTAATAAAGATAGCCCAGAGGTAATATTAATAAAAACACCAAAGTTCTAAGTAACTTAGTACTGATGGCTCACACCTGCAATCTTAGCCACTCAGGAGGCTGAGATATAAGGATCAATGTTTGAATCCAGCCCGGGCAGAAAAGTCTATGGGACTCATATCTCCAATTAACCATCAAAAAGCTGTAAATAGAGGCTGTGGCTCAACCAGTAAAGTGCCAGCCTTGAATGGATAAAACGGGCCTAGTAAAAGGACCAGATCTTAAGTTGAAGCCCCAGTTCTAGGGGGAAAAAAATCTAAGTAATAATACAAATAATCTTATACAAATGTACATACTAGGAGTTCTTACGAAAGTTCTCCTCATCAGGAGCAGGGAACAGGACCTGTTGCCTCTGAACAGCATGACTAAGGTCAGAGCTGGAGAAGGCCTAAAGCTGCTCAGGCCTCACCATCCTCCCAACGATAAATCATGTTTGTACCCAACTGTTCATGCCAGTTGCACTATAGGATGACTAGACAAATGTCATATATAAAAGTTGAATTTACTGCACCTGGCTTAAGAAAAAAAAGTAAGTATAATTAAGATAACATATTGGGTTAAGGAAGGATCTTAAACTACAGAAGAACTCTACACTCTTTTTTTTTTTTCCCCAATCCTGGGGCTCAGGACCTGAGCACTGTCCTTAAGCTTTTTTTTGCTCAAGGGTAGCACTCCACCACTTGGGCCACAGCACCACTTCCGGCCTTTTCTGTTTATGTGGTACTGAGGAATCAAACCCAGGACTTCCATGCATGCTAGGCAAACACTACCACTAAGCCAAATTCCTAGCCCATTCTTACTTTTTTAACCAGTTCTAGGCTGAACTTGGGGCCTGTGTGCTGCGCCTGAGCTTCTGTGCTCAAGCCTGGCACTCTACCACTGAAGCCACAGCTCTAGTGTTTTGATGGTTAATCTGAGATAAGAGTCTCACGGAAACCATCCTATCTGGGCTGACTTTGAACCCTAATCCTCAGATCTCAGCCTCTTGAGTAGCTAGGATTATAAGCATGAGCCATGATGCCTGGCTTCACTTTGAATTTTTTGGTGTGTCATAAATTCCTATCAAACTTGGTTAATCCTATAGCTTAAAAACACAGACAGTGCATTTTGTATGTATTTCACAGTTCAGCACATCCAAATCAAAGGGGGTCAGTCATGTGGAAGGATGGGCAAATGAAGAAACATGCATAAGGTTAAAATTCAAATATTTTTGGTAGGCATCTGTAGCTTTCAATGGATCCCTATGTAATCAACATCATCACTTGAATGGAGGTCTTTAGGCTTGCCAAACTAATCCCATGACTAACTGACTTGGGTCTACTCTAAGACCACTCATTGGATGATATAGGATCAGGGAAATACTAAAACAAAATGATTGTCTCTATCAATACCAAATAATATTTGGTCAAATGAAACCCCAACCCGTTTTAAAGCTTTTAATAAACTAAGAATGAAAGATAAAACCTTAACAGACTCAAGAATATCTATCTGAAAAAAACAGCCTTTATCATATTAATGGGAAATGGCAGAAGCACCACTTTCATTCAAAGTCTAAATAACTTTACTCTTTGGCATCTCCATTTTTTTGAGTATTATTCTAGAAAAAGGAAATGAGAAAGCCATGCCTATTATCATTTGAAGAAAACAATCTTGTCCACCTAGAAAACAAAGCAAAATCAACTAACATCTGCCAGAGCTAATAAAAGAACTTAATAACAAATTATTTCAAAGGGTTCAAAAAATATTGTTTTCCTATAGTTGAATAGCAGTGCTAATTATAAGAACAGAAATATTCATTGAGAAACACCATAAAGGTCCAAAATACCCAGGAATAAAGTTAGGTAAGAAGTAGCTAGACTAAGCAAACCAAAATAACCCCTCTTAGGCACATAAACCAAGGAAAACTGAGAAAATTAATAAATTATATGTTCAATGATAAGGTATAGTTAATACATATATGGCACAATACTATAAAAATGATATGACTATAAAAATATTAAAAGCTAGATGTGGTAGTACATTCTGTAATCTTAGCACTCAGCACTTGGGAGGCTGGGATGGGAAGATCTCAAGGTCAAGGTCATTCTGGGCTACATAGTAAACCTAAAACATTTATTAAAATTTTTGAAAAGTATTATACTGTGCTTTTGAATTTTAAGTTGCAGATTATAAAAAAGTATAATGTGATTTCAATTTTGTTTTTTAACAAGTGTTCACATGTGCATAAAAGATGTCTAGACTCTGCTTATCTTTAACTGGTAAAAATAAAGGTAGCTTCCGTTCTCTTCCTTAAATTTTTTGCTTTCCATATCTTCTACAAAAGATACATCAGAATGAAATTAAAATAGGCATTGCTGTCGGCCATTAGTGGCTCACACCTATAATCCTAGTTACTTAGTAGGCTGAAATTTGAGGCTTGAGATTCAAAGCCAGCCTGGCAGGAAAGTCCATGAGACTCTTCTCTCCAATGAATTACCAAAAAGCTGGAAATGGCCCTACACTTAAACACAAAAGCTCAGAGACAGTGCTCAGGCCCTAAATTCAAACCCCCCCAGGAGAGGCACACACATACATCACATGCATACATTCACACATTCACACACACATGCACACGCGCGCGCGCGCGCATACACACACACACACACACACACGCAGAGCATTGCCCTCTCCTAGAAGCCCATGCTGGAATTCTGGCAAGTTTTATGTCTTATGTTTCCCCTAAAAAGTCAAAGAACTCCTGGGTCCTAAACACAAACCTTCATGCATATATGCTGAATGCTCGACACCAAATTATTATCCTGGAGGGGCCTACACTCCAAAGGCAGGTGGAAAGAAGACTTGTTGGAAAATACAAGCCAGACAGAGCCTCCCAGGACCAGCCAGAGTTCCTCAATCTCCCTCCCCCACTCCCCATCTCCCTCCCTCTCTTTCCTTCCCTCCTTTCCTCCCTCCTTCTGTCCCTCCCTCCTTCCCTTTCTCTCTCTCCCTCCCTCTCTCTATCACTCTCTCTCTGTCTCTGTCACTCCCTCTCTCTCTCTCTCTCTCTCTCTCTCTCTCTCTCTCTCTCTCTCTCTCTCTCTCTCTCTCTCTCTCTCTCACACACACACACACACACACACACACACACACACTCCACATGTCTGGGAAGGACAACCTCAGCCTACAGTAACCCACAGAGGCTTCTTCTTGAATTCCTGGTTGTAGTCTAAGCTATAGAATGTCCTGCTTCCACTGGCCCATGCAGTCTTAACCAGCCCCCAGCCTTCACATGGGTAAAACAGGACTGGAACAAATCCTAGGATATAACAGGAAGTAGTATAGGGGCATATGTGTCTGAGACTCTGCCCCAGAGTTTTCTCCCCACACCTCCACTACTGCATGCTGGGTACATACAGGTGAGCATTTTTTTTTTTTGCTAAGGCTTAGGAAATATCTCTTCTCTTTCCCCTCCTCTGTTCCCTTCCCCAGCCCTCCAAGGGAAATCAAGGAGCCCACAGAAAAGTAATTAATCAATACATACATGAGTACTGGTTGGAGAAGACGCCATATTAGTGGGGACCAAACTCGACAGACCATCTGCAAGCTACAAATTAAACATGTTGGTTAGCCACAGGATTAGAGTATCTGCCTCGGGGAAGATAGGACAGCCCCAAGGGAGCAATGCCCTCACTCTCTCTGTCCAGACACCTCTACACCAGACATGGGAAGAATGTGAGCTTCTGAGATGGACAAACCTGGCTACATAGCCCTAAAAACTGTATGACTTTTGGCACGCATTCTCATGCATGGTGCATGCACTCTCATGAATGCATGGGTACATTCTCATCTAGAGAATGGGTGCAAAACCTATTTCTCTGAGCAGAAGTGAGTATGAATGAGACAAAGGTCATGCCTGTCCAGCTGGAGGTGGGGCACAAAAGCAGGCTCCATAGATGCTATCTTATTTCTTTCTCTCTTTTCTTGGTCTTGTCCATTTAGCTTCTTTCTCCCACCTTTCCCAAATCTATATCAGGGACATTCCTTTCATGAGCTCCTTCACTAGCTAACCCACCCATCTCTGCTGAGCAGGATGCCTAAATGAGGGCAGATTTCTCATCCATCTCTCCTCAAGAAGCAGAGCATCTCACAGCTCCCCCAGAGACTTCTATTGGGAAGACTCTAAGAATCTCATCATCCAATCCACCATCTCTAGTCTACAAATGGCTGTGGGGCCAAAGAGGGCCTCAGGGCTTGGAACCAGACACAGGAGACTGTTTGGTACTGGAAGAAATTGATTGAGTTCTTGGTAGAGGCAGCAGTTTCACAGGTGCCCAAGGCAAAGTTTTTGGCAGAGGGAGGGCAAGGGCAGAGGAAGAAAGAAACCCAGCATAGCTGAGAAGGCAAACCACCCAGTGAGGCCGGCAAGGGTAGTGGAAGAAGTCCTGGAAAGGTGATGATGGGGCCAGAAGGGATGCAGAGTTGCTAGGCTGGCCAGTCTCTTCCTTAAAACATTGAGCAGAGGGCTCTGTGAGTCATCCCCTAAGGCCAACCTCCAGGTTGACCTCACATCCTCATGAGGACAAGTCCAGAGGACACATTCCACAAGGAGGAGGAAGAAGCCTTAATGGAACCTGGAGAGGGCTGAAGACAAAAAGATGTCTTCCTGCTCAATGTAAAGAGCATCACTAAGGGGGCACCACATCCAGAAGCCTAAGCGAGAGGGCAGAATAGCCAATGGCACCCACCCACGGATACTGGCTACATGTTTCATGACACAGTCTGAGCCCTGGACCAGACTGGACTAACTCTACATATAACCCCTAGCTTACAGAGACTGTCTCTCCTGTTCTCATCCTGAACCCCACAGAAGATTTGTTTTTATTTTTAATACAGTTCTTTTTTAGAAAGGTAAAAGGGAAACAGGTAGTTCAGCAGAGCAAAAGGACAAAAAAAAATAAGTCTAAATATAGTGCTCTGAAGATCTGGTCAAGCTTCAGAAATTACACATTCCTTTTCTGGGATGTGGGCATAATTTGCTGCTCCAATTCTGGACGTGCACTTCCACCTTTATGCTGTCCCAGAGGCTAAAACTAAAACAGCAAGGTCAAATCTAGGATCAGCCTGGGCCTGGTAACCTGGAGGACTGGAGCTCTGGGGGCCTGAGGGTTTGGGGACCAGGAGCTTGGGGTTCTAGGCGCCTAGAGGCCAGGGGATTTAAAAGAGGAGATGTGGGATATGAGAGACACCCTAGGGGCTTGGGTGTCTGAAGACCAGAGGACTGGTGGTCTGGAGACCTGGGGATGCCTAGGGCCTAAAGTCCTTGGAATGAGAAAACTTGGGGCCTAAAACCCTGGAGAGCAGGGAACTACTGGGGTACAAGGGCCTACCAGTCCTTGTACCTCAACCCAGAGGCACAGGGAACGAACAAACAGGTCTATGCTTCTAATAGATCTTCCATACCAGCCTGCCAAGTGTCTCCTTGCTAAATTCCGTTCACAACACGTATGTACACACAGACACACACACACACACACACACACACACACACACACACACACACACACACACACCACTCCCAAATTATCAGTCTGAAACCTATACAGCAGATAGCCACACAGAGTGCACAGAGTGCAGGAATGTCTCATCCAATCTCTCAAGGCCTCCACCCACTCAGAATCTCCTTAGCCCCAGACAGGCATGGGCCTCTGCAATCCTGAAGGCCAAGCTACCAGATCTGACTTATATATCCAGAATTGACCACTCTTGACACAAACCAAAACTAGCCACCAGAGTTCTTCCCCAAGAAGAACATTGAGTTTCAGGTGACATTTTCCACCTCTCAGGAGCTGGCAGTCGATGGGGAGAAGGCTTCTTGGACAGAGAGAGAGAAGCTATAACTAAGGGAAGAAAAGAATCTGGCAAGAGTGGGAGTCGGTTGGGAAGGAGCCCAAGGCTGGAACCACAGCCAGGACAACCAGAGGGGTGGCATCAATTGTGAGAATGAAACATGGGCTGGACAAGCAAAAGCCAAGCAAAGTCCCTATCTGTCAGACTTCCTGTGTCTCCAGTCCTTAGCAGCAACAGCCTTTCATTTTATCTTCAGTGGAAGAACAGGGAAAGGGTACTTGGCCAAGGAACTGGATCTCTTTTCTCCTAGATCAACCTTAGAATCCCTCTTCCACTAGGCCAGGAGTTATGAATGAGAGATGGATGGAAAATCTGGATCAGTCAAACCAGATCAATAAAAATCAGAGAAAAACAGTATACAAAATCAAACTCCACATTAGAGGCTTCTCCAAACACTCAGGGCCCAAGGTGACCAAGGCTAGTCTGAATTTAAGGCTGAAATTGGAATTTCTTAAGAATTAGTAAGGGCAGGGCCTGAAAATGCTGCATCAGAACAGGCTGGTCTCACTTCCTACTTTTCCTGTCCACTGACCAGGTGAGATCAGGCCTTCGGGCTGTGACACACCTGCAGGAGCCCAGTACCCACTGGCCACCCTTCTTCCTAGCCAGCAGTTCTAGCAGGAGTGGCCATATGCTCCCACAAAGAGCACAGGCCTGGCTCTGGCTCAGACCCCAGCCCCAGTTCCCTGGTGTCAACACCGGGAGGAGGTCCAGCCTGGCCTCCTCACTGTCTGCCTCTGGCTGTGTTTGTAGCCAGCAGGACCCAAAATAATCACTCCCCATCGGAGTCTGTAGACATTTTAAGGGCAGCACACAGAGAACGGAAATCCTGCTGGGCAAGCCCTGACTTCCCTGCTGTCTCAGACAGGCCCACCAAAGGGGTGGAACGCAGGAGCTAGGACCAGGCAGTCCAGAGTTTGGGGCTAATTCAGCTATAAACACTCAACCAGGGCAGAGCCGCAGTGTGGACTTCAGCTACAGTTCATGTAGAATCATCTAAAATTTCCACTTGAGCTATCCAAACAGGAGAGTTTTGTCTCAGATCCATCTAGACCGTGGACATGCCATCCTTCCCCCCATCCCCGATCTGTCCATCTGTCCATTTGCCTATCCAGATAGACTCACTGTACACCTTCTCTACGCTAGACTCTGTGCTGAACAATGAAGGTAAAAAGGGGATGACAATCCAGTTGTGGTTTCAACTCAGTCCAGGGAAGATGCTGAGACTCACAGAGGATCTGGGGTGGATGCAGGGGTCCAGATCCTGCAGGAGAAGGGTGGGAGCCAGAGAAGACTCCTTGAAAGAGGCAGTCACACCTACATTGAATCTTAAAGAATGAATAGTCAGGCCACAGAGCAAGACAAAGGTTTCCTCAGCAGAAGGAAGGACACAGCCTGAAAGCCATGCATGGGGGCTGAGAGATAAAGGCTCAGTGCTTTGGTGCCTTCTTATATTGTCAATAAAATTAAGAACAAGACCACCAACCTCAGCAACTGTAAGACTGAAGAACTGAACACTGGAGATGCTTTCTTGGCAATTGACAGGAAGATGGGAGAGTGAGAAAGAGGCAGAAAACACCCTAATTGTCAAAGGGAAACCCTGCATACCTGTGGCCAGTGGTAGTTTCACAAGTGAGCCCTCGGGTCTTGAAACCAACCCACCACCCAGGTTTGTTCTCTGCCTCTCAAGGCTCAGGATGGATGGATGGCATGAGGAAAATAGACTACTCCACATGAGCCACCATCCTAGGTAAATCAACAAGGAGTAACCTGAGGACACAATGCTGCCTACTTGGTGGAGAGGAGGTGCTGCCCCCAGGGTGCCAGGAAGTTCTGGGAATCTGGGGTAGCAGAATGTGAAGTTCACCATGCAGACAGGAGGGTGAGATCTTGAACAGTGAGTTCCAGGCTGGCGCTCCTTTCTCTATCTCTACCACAGGAAGGACCAGGTATACACAGCCCCATGGGATCCAGAACCCCTCTTGGGGCCCAAGATGGAGATAGTGGTGTCCCTGGGTAGACGATGCTGCAGACATCCTGTCACAGCCTCTTTCATTGCAGCTAGGTCACCAGCGTACTAACTTCCATCAGGACTAGGGGCTTTTCATGTCCTTCCTCCTGTTCTTCTCCCTTCTTTCTCCTAAAGGTGAGGGTACGGAGCAAGATACACCAGTGGCCTGACCATCCTTTTTCTGAGCTGCCTCCAAGGTATCATCAAGTACATATCCATGGAAAAGTCTCCCCCCTCCCCAACTCCAAGAAAGGGATTTCTCAGGTTAGGGTAATTGGGGCTCGAACACCCCAAGCCTCTAACATTCCTTCTCATCTCCCTTCTCTTTCATTTGTTCCCCCACCCTGACTTACTGAGTAAAAACCCTCAATATGACCCTAAAATAAAGAGGCCCAAGAAAAAAAGGTTGGTAATCTTACCCTGAAGACCACTCAGCCCCTCTTTCAACTGGACTGAATCCAGTCTCCGGCCAGATTCTTCCACATGTGGTACCCACCCCCTAGGTGTTCAGGGAGCTGTTTCCTAAGGGCTACCTGATAGTGAAGGCAGAATGCGATGAGGAGCAGAGGGAGAAGGGGAGGTTGAGGGGGGCCTCTCCCATGGCACCCAGCAGTCATCATACCTGGATGGGGATGAGGGGTTCCTTGTCATCAATGTCAATGAGCACGTCTTCTCCAGGGCTGAGTAAACTCACATCATCTGTAGGAAGAGTGGTGTCCACGCCTGTGGTAAGCTCAGCTGGCTGCCATAAGACCTCTCAGGAGCTCCACACTCTCCCGATTGTCCATGTCTTCTCCCACCACGTCCTTCCCTCTCCGGTTCCATTCTATCTCATCATCCCCCACACGTCTCACCTCCCAATTCGCTCTGCCCCTCCTCACAAATCTCACTTTCTCCTTAACATTTCCTCCCCCTTACCTCTTCCCACTAGCCCCCATTTCCAGTCACTGCTCCTCAACTCCCTCAAATATGAGTCACCTGTTCCAGGTGTCCACACCTGAGGAAGGGAAGGACCTGCCTCTGGTGTAGCTGAGCAGAAACCCCTGCTTACTCCCTACCTGGGCCACCATGAGGGGATGGACTCTCAGCTGAATAGGGGTCGCACAGAAAGCTCTCTAGGGATCGGATGGTACACTGGCCCACCACAGGCCTGCGGCCAAACTGGCGGTTGTCGATGACTTTGACCACGATGGGGGGACAGTAGAGCTCCTCCCTGGGCAGCATCTGGAGGAGGAAGAAGCATGCTGTTCTGGACACCAGTCTAAGCCTGTCTCTGGGAACTCTTAGGAAAGGAAAGAGGGCCCTTCACATAGGATGAAGGAGCAGAAATGCCTGTAAACCTCAGACATCACCAAGAGCCAGAAATCCAAAATGGCTGTTGGCTGAGCTTAGGAGCAGAAGGCACACACCTTTCTCTTGGCCTTTTCATGCCACATGCAGAGGCTGGCTTCCCTCATAGCCAAGCACACTCAGCTCTGCCTGAAGTCTGAGAAAATTGACTTTCCCTGAACCCTCACTGGCTGAGGAGGGGGAGAGGAGAGTTGGCCCAGGACTCAACATTTCTTGCAGACAGTCCCCCCCAAGTGGATACTCAGGAGTTGGCTTACAGACCCAGATTTTTCTCCCCCCACCCTAAAAGCACTTTGAACACAACTTGAAATAATTTATATGCTCTCCTTCAGTGGCGGCTCTGGCTCAGCCAAGAGGAGGCTCCTGTTGACAGCCACTGGGCCTGGAATTTCTATAGTGCTTTCATCTTGCAAACTGTTTTCCTTTCCTTAGACCTGCCTTACACCAGCCACTAGGCCCAGGCAACCCAGAGAGCTGGAGTAAGGCTGGGAGACCCAAGGGCAGAAGGGTGAGCTCCTCTACCAGGCCTAGACTGGGATTCCCTAAAAAGCCAGAGTCTGAAGGGTCCCTTGGGGGAGCCCCAGGGATTAAATCTGCCCTGGAAAGAAAAACAGCCTTGGAATGGCTGGGGGGGGAGCAGTAATGGGAGGGGCGGTCTGCTGGTCCAGGGTTGGGCAGAAGAGAGCTAGCTGACTCCATGTGTGGTGCTCATAGAATAACACAAGCATTTTCCCTTGTTGAGCCTGCAGGTAATAGGAGCTCAACCCCTAGGATGCCTAAGGCCATGAAAACAACAAGTCCTCTGGACTCCAGGAGGGGACAGAAAGTAGGGGAATGGGGCTTACCACTTCCATGAAGAGAGTGCAGATGTCAAAGTTGGGGTTCTTCCGAAGGTTCCTGATAACACAGGACTGAACTGTCTGCCCCCCACACTCCACTACAAGGCTGGGGGATGAAATACTGGCCATCTGGTAGCTCTTCATATTCCTCAGGCCCCATGCCAGGATCTAAGGACATGGGATTAGGAAAGTGTCAGGGACAGGAAGGGAAATGGGCAGGCTACCCCAAAGCCACCCCACCCCAGGGCCAGGCTTACCTCAATGGCGGTGCGCTGGAGAGCTGGCTTGATGTTCTGGGGAACCATGTAGATGTTGGCCTCCCTCTGAGGTGGCGGGTAGGGCAGGTCTGTGTCATCTGACTGTAGCAAGCGGCACAGGGACAAGGGTGGCAGGAAGATCCAGCAAAGAGGTAAGAAAGGAGAGAGAGATGGGAAGAAAATCGATGACATGGGAGACATAGAAACAACAATGCAGACCCGGGAGTGGGGTAAGCAGGCAGACACGAAGGTACAAAGTCATCTCCAGGATCAGAATTCACAAATCCTCAAGCCAAGCCAGACATCCCTCCTCCCATAGTTCAGGCTCTGTACATTCTCTCCGTACATTCTCTCCTGTACATTTCTCTTTCTGTTCCTCTTTCTCTCTCTCTCTCTCTCTCTCTCTCTCTCTCTCTCTCTCTCTCTCTCTCTCTCTCTCTCTCTCTCTCTCTCTCTCTTCTCTCTCTCTCTCTCCTGGCACATCCATATTAGCCTCTTTCACCCACTGTGGCACCTTTCCCTTGACTTTGACTCAACTGAATTATCACCCTCGTGCCTGAATACTTGTATACTTTTAGCCCAAACCCACCTCTGTGTTCTGTGAGAACAGAAGTGGAGAAATGAGACAAGACATTGCCACAATTCTGGGAATGGGTCCCTCCCCACCACAGAGCAGGGATAAGAGAGGCGCCTATCAACTCGGGCCCAAAAATCTTGAACAGGAACTCTACCCCTACCCTCACTGTCACAAAGAGCTCCATGGAGGGGAAGGTAAGGGAGGTAGCTCAATTAGTTCTGGAAATTAGAAGTAAAAGCTGTGTAGGAGTCATGCCTCCACCAGTCATGAGGTTCAGTGATTTTCCCTTTTTTTTTTTTTGCCAGTCGTGGGGCTTGAACTCAGGGCCTGTGTACCATCCTTGGACTTTTCTCAAGGCTAGAGCTCTACCACTTGAGTCACAGCACCACTTCCAGCTTTTTTCTATGTATGGGGTACTGAGGAATCGAACCCAGGTCTTCGTGCATGCTAGGCAAGCACTCTACCACTAGACCAAACTCCCGGCCCTGATTTTCCCTTCTATCTCTAACCATTAGTGTGAGGGCCCAATGAGTTCATGTCTATACATTTAGAAGAATGTGTGAAACATAAAACTCTCACGAGATTACCTGTGACAATTAGAACAAAATGTCCTTTTCATGCAAGACTCTATTCCATGTCAGAAGAGCCTCATATTTTATGAGCTTAATAGGATAAGACCCTTGACTGCCACCTACTGGAAAACTTTTATAATAATACAAGTAGATGCTAGATATTGCACCCCCTTTGGCCCAGTGCCTCTGTGCAATGCTCAACACACTCCACCTCCATCCATGGAGCGGGTGACATTGAAGAAAAGTAAAATGATCGGTAAAGGGACTCTTCTGGATATTTTACAGAGCTGGCTGACTGTAATCTTATTTAATAAACAATGGGATCATGGATTCATTCCCTAAGTGACTTGCCTTAGGCTTTTCCTAAAAGAATAGTAAGTGCTCAAGCACTCTGACATAGAGGATTAGGGGGATTCGATCAAAAGGAAATACTACTTTCTCCTGTTTCCATGAGATTTCAACCATCTCTCCTGTTCACTGGCCTCCTGATGCCAGACACATTTCCCTGACCTACAGCAAGGAGCAGCTCAGCTCTAGAATCAGACAGACTGGTCTCCAAAGCCAGCACCGCCACTTCCTTGCTAGGTGACGCTGGGCAGGTTACTCAGCCTGTGACTCAGCACCATCAAAGAGATGGAGGATAAAAAGATTTATGAAGGTGCTTTGAGAACTCAATGAGAGAAGGAACAGAGAGCACCTGGCACCGCACACAGGTAGTGTTTAATAATTGGCTGTGGCTGTAATTACTGCAGTGCCATTGTTTTTGCCATCCGCTTTGCTCTTCCCCAGGGTGGCTTGAGGAGAGCATCATCCAGAACAACACTAGCTTTATGATTAGCCCTAGTCACCAGGATGCCAAGTTGAAACGGGTCGCTTTCCTCCAGGGCCAGCCTCAGATTGACAAGACACAGGAAACATCTGTGACTCACCAGGCAGGGTTATGGACAGGACTACCAGTATATGCACTTCCAGGGGTACCATGTTTCATCTGCCATGGTCCCTAGGGTGGAAATAGGACCTACACAGCTGCCACAGTGGCCTGGCTGCTAAAGGGACCCGAGGTTCATGCCCTCCTGCCCACCCCACCCCCCCCCACACACACTCTAAGGTTACCAGCTTCAGGTAGCTACACTGCCAGAGTGACCACTTTAAAGGAAGGGCTGTACTGCAAGGACCATTTGTGGCCTGTCCATGGACTCTGGTAGTTGATACACCCAGCCCGCTGGGAGCAAGACCAAAAGGAGCAAATATCAGGGACAAGAGCAGGAACACGTTCCCCTCACGCGGGAGGCAGACATCTGATCCCTTTCACAGCATTGTGATAGTCTTTGAAAATCACCAAGGAAAATTCATTAGTATATTGCTCCCAGGACATGCTTATTTTTCATGTCCAGGTTCTACCATTCTTTCCAGGCTCCCTCAGGCTCTGCGATGATGAGGGCCTCTCTGAATGCTAAGGGTTAGGTTCCCCATACCCTTGCCTTGAACCCTCACCCGGAAGACAGAGAAAAGCCCTGCAGCAAGGTAAGTGCTAGTACCGTCTGCAGAAGGCCCTGGAGGAAGAAGGCAGGAGCACACAGCTGTGGAGCGCCACGTCCACGGAGGCAGGAGGAAGAGAAGCAGAGACAGAGGTCAGAGGTGTATCCTTGGCACAAGGCCACCACACTGCTCCCAGGACTCTCAAGACATGCCTGCCTTGTGCCATTTGGTGTTAACTCCTTGTGATGCCCATCTGTGTAACCCCTGGATTTACTTTGCCTAGCCCTTCTCTGTCCCCCAACACTGCATCCTGGTGTCCACAGCTATTGCTGCACATGCACTCCTGTATCTCCCCCTGAACCCCAGCTCTCCCAGTCCTTTCTGTTGTCCGTGTGGTTGCCTGATCTTCCCTTCCCAGCACTGGGCTGGCCACTCCACCCTTACTGTTTCCTCTGGACTGTCTGCAGACATCATCCCTCCCTCTCTTCTCTCTCTTCCTGTCTTGCCCCATTGCCCCCTGTCCTCCCTCCCTTCTCTCTCCAAAGTAAAAATTTACCCCCTTGTAGCTCAGCCCGAAGGACACACTTTGGGTCCTCAATAGCATTGGCCCAGCTGACCTTAGTCTGTCTAGGATTCCATACTGCAGAAGCACTGCTGATCCTTCCCTCTAAGGCTGAGTCTCCCTGGCAAAGCTCCTCCACCTCCTCCCCTCAGCCCTACATAGCCAGGGCTCCTTAGCTCTCCTAGGCTTTTTGCTCTTGATTCTCTCTTGCAAACCCAGACCCCCTCCCCACCCTCAGTTCATCCATGTGTCCTACTAGCTTCTCATACTGTACTTGCCGCAAAGTACATTCTTGATCTTCCCTACCCCATTAAAACTAAAATTAGTACCTTCAAATGCCATCTCAAGAACTGGCCCCACCTAGACAACCAATCCACAAAGAAACCAAAACAAAAAATAAATAAATACATACATACATACGTACATACACCCTTGGTTCCTCCTCTCCTCATCACTATGTATGCTTGAATATGCTTGACCACCAAACATTCTTAAGTCCTTCCTTCTCCCCCTCCACCCACACCCGCTCCACCTCTCCTCTACCTATTTTTTTCCTTGGTTCAAGTAAGCCCTTCACAAGCCTGGACTGACCAGTATCATCCCTCACTGGCCTCCTGACATCTGGTTTTGCACACTCCTTCCCAGCTCCAGTGCACAGTGTGCTCTGCAGCCAGCGTGATCTTCCTAAAACTGTCACTCCCCACCCAAGGCTCTGTAAGTTTCCCTACCTACCCAGGGCAAATGAACCCTTCAACATGGCCTTGAGAACCACTCATCTTCTAGCCCCCTCCAATTTCTTCAACCACATCTCTCACCACATAAATTTCCTTTCCAAGGCCCTGAACAGTGACAAGCCACCTCCGAGAACTCTAGCAGGTGGCAGGCGGTACCGCGCTCTCATTCACTTTGAGGTTTGTATTCACTGTGGTACCGTGTGGAATACAGTTCTATCCCACTCCACTGGCTACTTCCTGCCTGGGTGTCCTGAGCTCACGTGTAAGCACTCCCACACACACATCTCATAGCCACTGATCTTTGCCCTATGGAAAACACACATCAGACACCCTGTGCCATCTCTGTGTTCCCTGGCTGTGTCCCTGGCCGAACCAGCAGTTCTGTAAACCAGGATCACAGCTAAATCTATCAAATTAAAAATATATATACTAAGAATGGATCACATAAGGAAGGGAGCAAGGAGAAGAGGAGGAAAGGCAGGGAAGGGGAAAGGAGAGAGGGTAGCAAATGGAAGGGTGGGTGAAACAACACTTCAAGAAATGAGTCTTTCTGGGAAGTGGCTCCAGTGGTAGAGCTTGCTTAGCAAAGGTAAGCCATGAGTTCAAACCTCAGGAAAAGAAGGAAGCAAGGAAGGAAGGAAGCAAGGAAGGAAGGAAGGAAGGAGGGATGGAAGGGGAAGAGAGAGGGGGAAAGAGGAAGGGAAGGAGAGAAGAAGGGAAGAAGGAACGGAGGAAAGGAGGAAGAGAGGGAGGGAATTTTTGCTCCTATCTGCTCCAGCCAATCTTTCCTCCTCACTGTGCCTGTCTCACTGGTCCCTTTCTGAAAAACTTCCTCACTGCCTTTCAAATCTAGCACAGTTTTCACAGAAAATTCAAGCGGGATAGAGTTCAAGATGGCTCTTCATCTGCCAGGAAATTTCCTCAAAGGCTCCAGAAACTTCGTGAAACTCTTCTCTCTGATATCTTTGAGATGTGCATGTGCGTGTGTGTGTGTGTGTGTGTGTGTGTGTGTGTGTGTGTGTGTGTGTGTGACAATCCTGGGGCATGAATTCAGAGCCTGGGCTCTGTTCTCGGACATTTTTTGCTCAAGGCTAGTGCTCTGCCACTTGAGCCAAAGCACCACTTCTGGCTTTTTCTGTGTGTGGTACTGAGGAATCAAACCCAGAGCTTCGTGTATACTAGGTGAGCACTCTACAACTAGGCGACACTCCCAGCCACTCCTGGATATATTTTAACCAACCTAGGTAATCCTACAACCTACTGTGATCTAATTCCATGGTCTTAACGCGTTCAGTCATCTCACACATAGGAAGAAGTCCAGAAACCTTGAGCAAACAGCAAGCGCCCAGCCTGTCTCTCCATTGCTTTCTTGTTACACCTGCCTAAGTGGTTCAACACACTCACTTCAGGACAGCAGTCCTTAGTGGAGATGATGTGACCCTGATCAGAACTAGGGGAGAGATGCAGGTTGCAGGTGCAGTGTGGACAGCTGATTTTGTCCTCTGGATGATGGGGACTCTGAGAACCACACCTCAAGGACAGCCATACCATAGAAGCCTAATGAGGAGAAGCTACCTGTAACTAGAGCCACCTGCTCTGAATGCAGGGTGGATCTGAGTTCCCCATACAGGGACTATGTCTACTGGTGGGCAGAGTCTTCATCAAGCCAGCTCCAACTGAGGCCACCAAAACAACAGAGGCCTTTCTCCATCAGAGCAGACGCCCACTTCAGTCCCTTTATATCCCTTCCCTATGGCCAGTCCAGCACACAGTGCGAGGCCCTGAGTCGTGAGGAGAGCACCTTTCTGTCTAGTGACACCATTCCCCACTCGGCAGATACTTCTTTCCAGGGCAGGGGAAGTGTTGACAAGCCTTTCCAGCCACCTAGACTGCCCCGTCACCAGTAGCCCATAGACCCCCCACCTTCTGCGGCTGGAGACAACAGGGAGACCCTCTTGGACATACACATCCCAGTTCCTCAGGGAGCTCCAGGCAGGGGGCAGCCAGGCAGGCTGGGAGGGCTCCATTGTCTGCCTGCCCCACCCAGCTCGTTAGGAACAACATGTTGCTCTAATTACACTTCCCAGGAAAAACAGTGTTTCAAATTAGACTTTAGGGGAGGAGTAGGGGGATGGGGGGACCACTGGACTTATTTTCCTGATTGCAAAACAGTGAATTTTTTTCCTTCTAGTGACTGTAAGGGTACAAGGAGACTACCTCCAGTGTATTCCAGAATAAAAGACAGCCTATCATCTGGATTGGGAAGGATGGCTAGGGTGACAGCTGGTTAGCACTTCAGTGGCAGTGAAGCCAGTCTAGAAGCATGCAATTCCTTCCACCAGGGCATCCCCTGCCATGGAGCAGGAGTAGAGGCAGAAACGCCCCCTCCCTAGACAGTGGGACCTCAAAACCCTAGGGGTCTTCCTCTACAGCGAGTTGCATTTCACAGGAAGTTTGTAAGGAGCTCATGAAAAGCATTTGCTTCTAAATGAGAAGTTGAATCACCAACACCTCTCCTGCCATGTGTACATGTGCATGTGTTCTCAAGAGTGTACACATGCACGTGCAACGTGCTCACACATGCATGCACACAGCCTCTATTTCTCCGGAAATCTAAAATTGCAGTTTGTTTGAACTCATTCCCCCTTGGCAGCGTGGACTGCCTTTGTTCTCCAGACAAAAAGGAAAAGGAATAAGACAAGAACTCAGAAGAGGCGGGAGAAAGAGGGTGGTGGGCCAGAGAATACAGAGAGGAAGGGCAAAACCTGAATGGGAGGGGGGGGAAGAGATTTAGGAAAAGAGAGAAAGACAAAGGCAAAAAGACAGATTGGGAAAGCAGAAAGTAGCCACTCCCTCCATCCACTCTCTGGTGTTAAGGACCCAAGCCTCCCACACGATTCAACAGTCTACTTCCCCAAGAGCCCCAGAGAGGAACTTTCAGGATGGACAAAAAGCCTAAAAGAAGGGTCCTCTTGTTACTCACCAAACTGAGGCTGAAATGTACCCCCAACTCAAGGAATCTAAAGTGCTTGGAGCCGCCCCCCCACCCCTGCCTGCTTTTGGTCAATCCCTACTTGAAAAGCTAGTTCAGTGTCTCCTCTTCCAGGAAGCCAGACCACAAGCAGCCAGCATTTCCTCCCACTGAGACACAGGAGAATCTCTACACCTGGCTGAGATAGAGGAGACTCACTCCCCACTGGAGGGGCTATCCTTAAGCCAGTCTTCAGATTGCTGATCCCCTCTGTTTTTCCTTTCCCTCCTGCTGGAGGTTGGGTTTCCTTGCTGCAACTGTCTCAGTAATCTCCTAACCTCACCTGCCCCCACCCCAGACTTCCCAGAGCACCAATGACCAATGAGAAGGCTGGAATACAGGCTGAGAGACTGTGAGAAGCTGAATGGCATCATAAGGCAGGAGCTTGGCTACAGCCAAAAAAAAAAAAGATAGAAAAACCCTACCAAGGTGTCAGACTTTCCTGTAGAGCTGACTGGCCTCCACCCAGCTCTTTGGGAATCTTAAAGCCGAACAGCACCCAGAGTCTTGACTTGAACTCAGTCTTCTAGAAAGGGAGAAGTGTGCTGAGCTACTTGCCATGGCTGGATTGAGCATCCCCTAGGGATGAAGGCAGTCCCGGGTCATTTCAAGGGGTCATCCCCTGAATCCGATGATATTCCTCTCATATCCCACTGGGCCTCAGACCTTTTGAACCTGCTGGCTCAGACCAACCCTGTGTCCAGGAGACCCCCCAGGGATGGTTCTCTCCCAGCCCTGCTGACCACACAAGGCCTCATTCTGTGGCCTGGCTAGCCCTCACAGGACACTTGGCTTTCTTCAAGATCTGGCCTAAAACTGCAATTTTGATTTGCTTCCTGACAACCAGACCACAGTCAGATCCCTGCTCTCAGAATCAGAGCCTTTGCTGTTATATATGACAAATCCATTATTAAGGATTTTAGCTTCTTTTTCTGTTGTTTAATAACTCATCCCTGGGCTGGGTCTTCTTCATAGCAGGCTGTGGGTTTTGGCCACAGAGCACTCTCAATCAAGACTGAGGGCTCCGTGCTGCTTCCCTGGACAGGACTCTGCCTCCCTTTCCAAACGGCAGTCTTTCGCAACTGCAGCCAGAAGCAGGAGGCTGCCTGTCAGGGCCAATTATGGCCAGCTCACTTGGCGGACCCCACCTTGGTCTGGGAGCAAAAGGAAGTGAGGTAAGAGGCGCAGGGCCTGCAGATCCCACATCCTGATCCTGAGCTTCAAGTCCAAATTGCACTGAAAATGTCAAATGGTGTCTGCTCCCAGGCTGGGGATTCCCTGATGGCAGGAAGTGGCTGCCCTTTCCCCAGTTCCTGTCTCCCTGCCCCCCCCCGACCCCCTCCTCCAGCTCACCCATGCCCAGCCTCCTCACAGTTGCACAGGAAGTCATAAGAGAACATGCTTCTCACACTCAGGGATGGGGTCTGTTTTGTTAAGATGCAAACTCCAAACTTCTTCAGTTCCTAAGGACCCTCAGCACTCCCCTTCTGGGGCCCTGTATTGTCTTATCCCCATGGACCAACCACACATCTCCCATCTTCCCTAAGTGCTATAACAATGTCCAACTAGTCGGGGGAGGGAAATGGGAACAAAAGCATGAGAAGAGGTATCAACGTGTGAGAAGTAATGCACCTACTACCTGACGTATGTAACTGTAACCCCTCTATACATTACCCCAACAATAAAAAATAAGTTTAAAATGTCTGACTAATATTGCCCTCATAAAAAGGCTTCCTTGGCTATGTTTACCTCTACTGAACATGAAAACATGTCACCTGCTACTCAACCAGATAGCCTCATCTGGGTAGTGTGGGTGAGTTTGGCCTTTTAAGAAAACACTTCTTAAGAGTCTAGAGCTAGAATCATCCCCAGGATACACCCTAGATAGCTGTAGATTCACACAGAGAATAGGGAACAACATCCTGATGGATCTCCATGTGATTCATGCCTTTTGGGCCTTGGGAACCTGAAAGGCTCAGGGCACATGTGAAGTGGGTCTGTACCTCCATCTGTGTCTGCTCCTCCCATCTCCCCAGCCACGGGTTCAGCTCACCTCATCCAGGATCCTTGATGTATCTTGTACCTAGATCACAACCAGAAGATGTTCCAGATCCAGGCAATGATGTGGGAGCAAAGATGGGTCAAAATTCTCTGTTAGTAATCAGGAGTATAGCTGGGCAATGCCAAACATCAGCTCACCACAGGTGTGGTGAGACTCCCTCCCACACCCCCTAAGATGGTCGCAGATCCAGAAGGGCCAATGGATGCCAAGCAGAAGCCACACAGCTCCAGAAATGGCAGGAAGAAAGGGAGTGGGGTGGGAAGGGCCTAAAACCCTGTTCAGTAGCCCCCATAGAGGTCAGGCCCCTAGAGTTGTTGTTCCAGCAGAAGCATATAAACTTGGGGAGCCAGGGAGAACAATAACCTGGAGTCTACAGGCCTACATGAACTGAGATCTAAAGCTCTGATGGGCTAGAGGTTTAAGAAGAAGTAGAGAGTGAGAGAGATGGGGGTTGGCAAAAGAGAATTTGTGTGACAAGAATTGTCTAGACTTGAAGTAGGCTGGCTACAGCTGAGCCTGTGTTGACCTAGGAATCACCATAAACCTGGTACCAAAGGCCTACAACATATAGGTGAGATGGGATTAGGATCTTGTCAAGCTGGCAATCAGTTTAAACATAAAAACAAAGACTTACCTCAAAACCAGGAATATGGTGGATGGCAGGCTAGGAAAAGGAGAGGGGACCGTGATCATTTACTTGTCACCCAAGGCCCCAGTGCCCTCATCTCTGTTCTGGCCAGGCAGACACAGAAATTACTGCAATAGATTTATGTTCCTGAGTAGACAGACAAGAGCTTTACAAACCGTCTCCTGGAACAAGGTACAATACAGGAAGAAACTGAGGTGGCAGTGTGCTGCCATCCTGGGCAGCCCCCTCATATCAGTTTACATTTGGGGGTTCACATTACACCAAGAACAAGCTTGAGGGCAGTTTGTTTCCTAGAAGGTATTTGGCTGCCAAGGCCACACAGCCACACAGTCAGGCTGTAGCAGAACCAGCACTGAATCCTGGATCTGATCTTTACCTGTCAGTGGAGTTTTCTCATTTGCAGCAATAGAGGTTCCTCCCCCAGGCCTTAAGAAGTCCCCCCCACCACCCGGGGGAAAAAAACCATGGGAAGACATGGTTCAAGCAGAATAAACCCAGTGGCCAGAGGATTGACATTCCAGATTCCCACATCTTTTGCAGTGATCTATTGTGTCCCAATCTGGAAAGACACACAAAACAGGTATCCACAGGAGATCTAACTTAGAGCCGCCCCCCCCTGGCTCCCACCAAGTGCTGGCCCGACCCCACTGTGCACCATCAAGCCCTTGCCGTACATTCCCGCTGGGCCTCCTGGGTCTCGATATGGAACAGGCTCACCTTCTCTCTCTGGATGAGCTCAAAAGATGCCAGCAGCTCACCCGCTGGCTGGCTGCCCCTCATCAACGGGAACCAGGCAAGCCGGGGTATCCGCTCCAAGCTTGGCTGACAGATGCAGCGGCCCATAAACTCATCTGCACCCTACAGCAGATATAGAGGAAGAGAAGTCAATGTCTGCCCAGCTCCGGGCTGGTAGTGGCCTCCAAGAGACCCAGGTCTGCATATTGCCCCCTAGGCTAGAAAGGACTTCAGAAGGTAGAACTGCAACTTTGTGCATAATGGATAAGGACTATGTGCCAGAATCCTCTGGCCACTGTGCTACATTTGAATCCCACCAAGACTAGGAAATCCTTCTGAATGTTCAACTCGTATACTTCATGCTGTAACTGAACCCAGCACTGAGTCCACCAGACCAGAAGAATAACCTCCTACATTTCTCTAATGCCCACAGTCTGTGTTTGACATTTCTGAGGACTACATCTCTTGACTATTCACTTCACACATAAATTCTCCCATTTCCAAATGGGAAAGCTGTGATCTCAAGTATTAATTTAAGGAAGCCTTGTTAAAACAATGTTTTCACCTGATAAATTGCTTTGCCTAGGTACCTTCTCCTGGCTCCCTGCTACTCAGAGTTCAGCGTCCACACGCTCCTCTGGCACCAGAACCCTCACACTGCAGCCTGCACACGTCTCCTTCTCTGCCTCACTTCCTGCCCACACATCCTACACTCCAGCCTGCCAGCTTCAGCTGCCCTGGCATGGCTATTTCCTCTAGTGGTGTTGGCCTCTCCCTTCTCCGCCTCCTACACAGACACTTCCCTGCCCAAGCTCAGCAGACTTCAGTCTCCACCAGATGATGTCGTGGCCCTCACAGATTCACAGGCTTTGCCTGAGCACACAGAGACCCAAAAAATTCTCTAGGAAGCAGCCCTGCCTGTAGTCACGGCACTTTAGGAGACCTCTATATCCCAAGAGCCATCCTGAGAACAGCCATCAGCTCCTGAATAAGTGCCCACACCAGTGACAATGCAGCGCCAGTGGTACAGAGTAGACAGTAGCTAGAGCACTGGAAATAGTCCCGGTTTCCTCTGGACCACAGGTCACCTTGGCTAGCCTGTTGGGTCCTGGAAAGGAGTGGGACTAGCTGAGGGCCTAGGCAGATAGGACAGAAGCTCAAGCAATGATCACTTTCCAGCAGGTACAAAATAAACAACTGGCAGAACCTCAGAGCATCCTTAGAATCCCAGGGTGCTCCCCTGGGATTCCTTCCCCCGCCCCCTCCCTCCACTCTTCAGGGGAATGACAGGCTCAGAGCAATATTCCAAGAAGAGGAGTTTGGGCACTTTGGAAGACAGTCTGTGTTGACCAGCCAGGCAAGTTGTCAAAGAGCCTGTGGCCTGGGTTAGAGGCAGTTAGGTGCCAGGCCCTGAACTCTTCTCCATCATGTCCTAACTATGTTCCTCCCTCCAATTTCCTCTGTGGCCCCAACTTTTCTCTTGACTTTCACAGCCCAAGCCCATCTTGCCCTCTACTGACTTCTCCAGCACCATCTGGTGAGCGCTCTGAACATCATCTTCGCACACTCTCTGGTCACCACACTCTCCCAGGGTGCCTGACACACAGTAGTGGCAGCTCTCACTAGAAATATCTTCTATCCCACTGCCACCTGCTTCCCAGGTCCAGCCTCTTTGCCCAATCATCTTTTGCAGTAGTAGCCATCCTTACAACTTATTACAATGTTGGGCTGACCTCATTACCCAGTTCCCCCAGCTCCATCTTGCTTTCTCCTTCCTGGCCTACCCACCCCTCTCCTTATAACCTCCCACTCAACTCCCTCCAAGTCCCCAACATCCCACCGCAGGCTTCCTTGTCTTCTTCACCGCCTTCCCTGCCCTTCCAACCTGGTACAACTGTTTCCTCCTGGGAATCTTTTAGAGCTATACTATCTAACATTGCAGTATTAGCTACCTGTAGCTACATAAATTGGCATTTTAAGTTCTTCAAACTCAATAACATCTTAGGGGTGTGCTAGCACTGGAGCTGGAACTCAAGGCCTTGCACTCTTGCCTAACTTTTTCACTCAAGGTTGGTACTTTCTACCACTTGAGCCATACTTCTACTTCTAGCTTTTGGCTTCTTAATTGGAGATAAGGATCTCTCAGGTTTGTCTCCTTGAGATGATTTCAAACTATGCTCCTCAGAACTCAGCCTCCTGAATAGCTTAACAGCATCTGCCACCAGCATCTGACTAAAAGTCAGTAATATTTTCAACTTACTTAGCTTACTTAGCCACATTTCAAGTACTCTTAGCTATGTGAGGCTACCAGCTCTCATCTTAGACAACATAACCATAAAGAATGTCTATCATCACAGGAGGGGAAGGCAGTGGTGGGGTTTAAACTCAGGGTCTTGTGCTTGCTCCAATACTTGAGAGCCATGTCTCACACTGTCTCCTCTTTGTGGATGAGTCACAGCTCCCACCCAGACAGGAAACTGCAAGCAAGGAGCCACTTAGCTGCTCAGTAAAGCAAGTACCTGACAATTCTTTGTGCAATCAATGCAGCTCTTGCTGGGGATAAGGGCTGGCCAAGGATCACATAAGCAAGCTAAAGACAGAGGAAATCCAGGCTCCCAATCCACAGCCAAGCACCCTTTCCAGATCTGCCCGGCTCTGCTGCATTTGCCTAGCAATGTCTGCTGTGAAGCATAGCACATATGCTAGCAATCCATTTTTAATTCCTCTAAAATAGTATCAATTACTCTGCAGCCTGAGGGGTCAGAGAAGAGGCCACAACTCACAGTCTTAGGGAGCAATAGCTAGATAGGGAACCAAAAGTCTCTGGAGATCCAGCATTCCCAGGATGGCTTCCCTGGGTCCCTGAAGCAGAAGGGTGGCAAGGAACAAGAAACAAGACTAGGATACTTACATAGGTGTCATGGTCATAGAGCTCTACCACAATGCTGGGTGGCTGCTCTGCGATGCTGGCCGGCTCACCAAAAATCTCAATCTCATAGAAAATCAGTGTCTGGTCCCAGGTGGGATTCAGAGTGTTCTTCACCACCACTGTCTTCTGGCTCTGGTGTAAGAAGGAGACGATTGCGTAGGGATCTGTATGGATTGGAAAGAGAGATGGGACACAGCTAGGTCCACGAGAGTCACTTACTTAGGAGTCACCTGAACCATAAAGCTGGAACAAGGCTATGGCTATCACTCTGGAGAAATAGCATTCAGGGTGGTACTTCTTTCTCCCAAGGGACTCTCCTAGCCCCTCTGTGAAGCCTCTCTATGGCAAGCCCCCATGGAGAAATGGAGTCTGGTCTCCGAGATGGGCATGAGAGTCACAGAACTTTGGTCCTAGCAAAGTCTAACCACCAGGTTGATGTTAGGAGCTGGGAACAGACTTTGAGGAAAATGTAAATGCACAGCCACATGTAAAGTTATAATTCTGATCAGAGTCTTAAAAAAAATAAAATAGGGCCGGGAGTTTGGCCTAGAGGTAGAGTACTTGCCTAGCATGCACAAAGACCCAGGTTCGATTCCTCGGTACCACGTGCATAGAAAAAAGCTGGAAGTGGTGCTGAGGCTCAAGTGGTAGAGCTCTAGCCTTGAGAAAGTCCAAGGACAGTGCTCAGGCCCTGAGCTCAAGGCCAGGACTGGCAAAAAATAAAATAAGCAAGCAGGTTGATGGTGAGGGTGAGAGTGTTCTGGCTTTCTTAAGAAAGAAGAGCAGAGAGAAATGTTGGGCTCTGGGAACTCTGAAATGCCACCAGAATAATATGACCAGGACCTTATTTCAGTCAACTCACTCTAGGTACTTCTCGAAGAACAGACTAAACAGGACAGAAGAGGGCCTAGGGAGACAAGTCATGAATTTACTGCCATGGTCCAGGCAGAGATGGTACTGGCTTAGCTGAATGTAGACTCTGTTTTGAAGCAACAGGTGGTTTGAACTCCTTGCCAATCCATGGCTTTGGAGACTGGTATCCAACTACAAGTCACTCTCTCTGCCAAGTCACTCTCTCTGCCTAGGCAAATGGGTATCATTTGTAGATTTGGGACCAGTGGATCTCAAATGTGAGACTGAGTAGAACCACCTGGAAAGCACACACAGAGATTTCCAGGTTGCATCCCATACCTTGATGCAGCAGGTTCAGGTAGGGCCTCTGGAGTTCTAAGACATTCCCAGGGAGTGCTGATGCTGCCTTTAGGGCTGCACTTAGGAATCTGTGCAGGAGAAGGTTCGGTGGCACTGAGTGTGTGTGACTGGTAGGGAAACAGAGGGCTTGGAGGAAGAAATTTTTCCACCTCTACTAATAGGACATCAGCTTGGGGACAGGGTCCAGTTTGATGTCATTTTAGTAAGACTCCAAGAGTCAAATGTGAGAGGTGATGGATAGGAAATGTCAGGGATACAGGAGGCGGGCAATTGGGTACTGAATGTCTGGGAGGGCAGAGCCAATGCCCTAACACAACCTGATAGCTTCCTCTTGTCCCATCTTACAGTAGCTTTGCATGCTCTGAGCCCACAGGCTGGTCCAGCACTACGGGTGACTCCCCAGGTAACTTCAAGAAGGCCTAGGTGACCTTGTTGACCTCAAAAGGGTGCAGGAGCTAGGATGGAGAAGCAGTGCTTTCCAAAAAGGGGAGGCAAGACAGATTTCCTGGCCAGAAGAAGTCTAAGGGGCAAAAAGAGGGCTGGTGGGAGTGAAGATATAAGAGAGAGGAAGATAAGATGGATATGGGCCAGACTCCCATTAAGGAATGGAAATTGTGACTATCACCCAGGTAGCTGGTTATAAGGCTGACGAGTCTCTGAATTAAGGATAGAAGCCACGGGCACCTGCTGGATGAACCCTGCTGAGCTAGCTATTAATGGAGGTTGCCACGAAGCTGAAGCAAGCCTGCCAACACAGGCACAAGAGCATAGTGGGGTCAAATCAGGAGGGCCTCTACAGGAAATTGGTTTTGAACCTGATGCCAATGGAAGGTCCCTGGAGGAGGAGAGGGCAGAGGAGAGGCCAGCATGGCTCACCACTCCTACCTGGTGGGAAGCTTCCTGGCATAGGGCTCCCCTTTCCATGCACCAGCCCTGGTAGGGCTGGCCCTAAGCCCTTTCCCTTCTGCCCCTGGCAGGGCCCAGCGGCGTCTGTGCATTTAATGAAACCGTCTGGCTGTGATACCATCAGCTCCAAGCTCGGCAGAGAACCTCTCCCAGTTCCAGTAAGGAAAGGAGGGTGCGTTCCGATAAATAAAACCATATTAGAAAGCCAGTGAAAAAGCCCCTTTTGTTCCCGCCCCCCTGTGCTTCCCAACGCTTTATTTTTATAAGCGTGCGGGCCTCAGACCGACCGCGTTTACACAAAGATCACAATTGCACATTGTAGCGGCCGTGCACACTGTATTGGTGTTGGCAGCACCCCCCACGCTGGCCCTGGAGCAGGCTGACTCCTTCCAGAAGCCCCATCAGCTCAGGCAATGAGCTCAGCACTGGAGGGGGACAGGGAGAGGGAGGCTTTCAAACAAAACTCACCCAGACCCACACAGGAGTGCCCCACCCGCCCATGGGAGGGAAACACACAACAAAGGCATTGTAAAGAACAAGCCTGGAGGCCTGGGGCCTCAGACACTGAGCTACTGTGTGCTGGGGCCTGGCCTTGCCCCCAACAGGGCCCAGTCCCTCCTCCCAAAAAAAGAAACAAGGAAGGGGCCTGAGAGTTGCTACAGCAAGGTGGGTAGATAGACTCCGACACACCCACTCTCAGGGATACAGAGGAGGGAGATGTGGCTTTCCAAAGAGGGGTGAAGTACTGGGTGCCCCAACTCCTCCACAGCCTAGCGCTGTCCCCAGGGTCCTGTCTGCCAAGCCATCTGCAGCAAAGCTCTTTTGGGTGGGAGCTCTGAGGAACACCAGCTTTCCTGAGGAGGGCGGCTCCAGACATGAATGCAAAGGGGTTCCAGGAGAGTCCCTCATCACAAGAAAGCCAAGAACCCTGTCATCGTCAAATTTCAAAAGGGCAGTTCTTTGGCAGGATCCAGAGCCTTGTTGCTTTGACTTTGCTGCACCTCCAGAGAGAATTTTTGTATTCCCTATACTAAACTTGCTCTATGGTCCTTCTACAGGTCAGTCTAGACCTCCAGCATGGAGGCAGGGCAGACAGTGTTACCCCTTTTGTCAGAAGAGGAAGCTTTTCCCAGAAAGACACTAGGCCCTGATTACAGAACCAGATTTCCCCCTCCTGGACTAGCACCTTTGGCCACTCAAAGCTCCTAAGAAGGAGAAGATGGGCTAAACTGCTAACGATCAAGGCAATGCAAATTAAAACTATCCTACAGCGATGTTTTTCCTGTAAAATTAAGAGAAACTGTTAAAAAAAATTATAAAACTCAGTGTTGGCAAAGAGTATGAAAAAAGCATTCTCCTTTATTGCCGGAAGCAATTCAGTAACCTTTTAGAAAAGTAATTGAGCTGAGTAGTATGCCCTGGAAAACATTAAAGGGCTAATACTCATTTTCCTAGATTCCTGGGAATTATCCAAACTAGCCAAAAGCTAAAGATGTTCACTCTGGCATAGTTTGTAATACATCATTCATTTATTATACAAAGTATTGATTGACTATCGTGTGGTAGGTTAACACACGTGCTAGAAATATGAACCTCAATTCAACCTCTTGTCATCATAACTATCAGGTGGAAATGACAGCTGAACATCAATTATAATGCAAGGTGATGTGCGACTGAACACTGGACCATGCCTGCAAGGGGTGCAGGAGGCTCACTAGAGCCTGGTGGCACCTAGCCGAACCTCCCCAAACAGTTTCCTATTGGAGTCCCAAGAACAAGGAGAAGAGGGCATTCATTCTAGGCACCTAGCATGGCATGTGCAAAGATACCACAGAACACAGGCATTTGATAAACAGTAGTTAGCCTGGGTGAAAGGATGAAGAAAACAAATATGGAGGGCTGGACACGGGTCATGGTAGAAAAGGAGGTAGGGAGACCAGTCAGTCTTGGACTCATGATAACCAATGTGGATGAGTCCTTCTAACGGGTCCCAGTTCTCTGGGAGAGCTAAGGTTTACTTGGCTTTAGCAGCTCGCTCCACCTCCCACCCCCCTGCAGCTGCACGTATACCACAGTGCTATAAATCAGAAGCCTTTCCCAGGTTCTCTCACTCAGGAGCCCTTTTATTTTAAGTTGTTCTTTTTTCTTTTGTTTTGCCTCCTTTGCCCTCCCAAAGACAAACAAACAAACAAGACAAAAAAGAAAAGAAAACAACAACAAAGAAAAAAAACTTCATTTCTATCTCCTGGAGTTCATTTCAATAAATATTATTTCATAAGATCAGGGGCACAGAGACATTGCACTTTCATATTCCTTCCTTAAGAGTATGCTCCTTTGGTCTCACGGCACGTGAATGCCGAGAGCCCTGAATAATTTATTATGTCCTCATGTATTTCAGATCTAGCTTCTGCAAATGAGCAAGATCACTTTTTAAAAACATTTTTATTGTTATTGTAAAGGTGATGTATAGACAGGTTGAAGTTATGTAAGTCAGGTAATGAGTACATTCCCTTATGAACAGTGTCAGCCCTTCCCTTGCTTCCTCCCAGCTTTCCCTTTACCCACCCCCCACAAGTTGTCTAGTTCATTTTCAACATAGTGTCTAGGGAGTATTTTAAGTAGAGTGTTTCACAAGCTTCCAATGCATTCTGGAAAATATCTCCTTAAGTGTGTCGGGTGGATTGCCCCAGCCGGTGCTTGCTTGAGCAAAACACTGATTGGAACAGGAAGGAAATGACCAGTGTCCAGATAGCAGAAGCCTCAAAGCAAGAACTTCCCAGAACAGAGCCCAGATCTGAGAGAAAACTAAAGCACTGGTCACCAAGATGTGGCTCTAGCTGTGGGGCAGATGCGGTTCATCAGACTATACAGTATCCTCACTCGGTAGGAACACCTCTCAGGATAACCACCTGGCATACGACTTCACCCTCCCAGGATCCAGAGACCAGCAAAGAACAATCTGCTTTCTTGACAAAACTGCTCTGTAGATTAATAATAATGTGGTGCTTGGTTAGCATAAGCCTACCAATCCATGAGACCTTCACAAAAGCATCTCTCAGCCCCCACCCCCCCTCCAAGCTAAGGGTGATCCCCTGGAATGTGGTGACATCATGACAGTGTTACCTGACGCTTCTCCATCTGAGGTAGCTATTCCATCGCAGAGGTATTCCTCTATCCAACAAACACAACAGCCATTCCCAGCCAGGGACAAGGCAAAGCAGAGCCAGACACAAGGAAAGCAACTGGGCAAAGGAAACAACTTTTACCTGTTGACTTCATTTCAGAATGTTAGTCTACACTGAGGAACAATCCAGATTGGACTGCATTCAAGGAGAATGGCTCTCACTTCCCGAGGCAGCAGGGCACAGCTGGGAACTGACTGATGTGTAATTTCTAAGTCCTCTCAAATGACAGCAAAGCCAGCATGCTTAACAGATGCTCATAGCGAGGTGGCAAGCCCATCTCAAAAGCAAAGAGAAGCCACTGAAGTTAGCAGCATCCTACATTTTGTCTGCCTAATTCTTGGCAGGCCACACATTCCAAAACACAAGCACATGCCACAGACAACCTCCCACGAACCCATGCTTATCAAATTCAAAAGTCCCATCAAGTTGCAATCCTCACACTGCCTGTACAGAAATGCCCCCACAAGAGCCTGTTTCTCCTAAGTTTAGTTTTGCTCCACACAGTATCTATAGATGCGCCCTCAGTTCCTCAGCCAGGGAAAAGGAGGAGATATGACCCCAGCCCCTGAGCAGTCTCAAAGTCCACCATAAGGAGACAAGTAAAACCCCTGGGAGCAGAGTCCAAGAAAGGCCTAGAGCAACATCTGCAAGAAGGAGAATTGTGTCCTAAGGACAGTCCCCTCTGCCTGAAACACAGGCAGACAGCTGGAAGGTGCTCTCGGCAGCAGAAGGATCTAGACCCTTCCCTGGCCCCAGACATTCTGAATTCACACATAAGTTTCCTCAGAGAAATGCCAGTCGGTGGCCATGCACAGTCTCGAGCCGCCAGCCACCCTGGGGTCAGTTCCAGGGGAGAAATTGCTTTGGTTTAGGGTTTGGGAGTGAAAATAAACACTCTGGGTTTTATAGGTTCCCCCGTGTTGGCTGCTGTTTTCCTTTCCAACAGCTGCTCAATCGGGCCTTTCATTCAGAAGCTGGTGGCCTCTGAGGAAGCCCTGGGCCGTGCCCTCAAAGCTCAAGGGATGTTTATCTGAAGGAGCCAGAATGGAAAGTGTGACGTCTTTACAGACCAGTGCCAAGCTGACCCTGCAACCAGGGGTCCCCAGACTGAATACTGGCTTTCCACATTGGTCCCTTGGGGTAGTCCCTGCTCCTCTCCCCAACCCCCACAGAGGAGTCCTCAGCCAGCTAGACCCAGCTAGACAAGAGCTCTTCCACCTGGGAAGAGCCATCCAGTCACCTGCCCTGCACAAACCTGCTACCTGGACCCATCACCTCTCATGAAGTGCAAGTGAGGCTGTGAGTTAGTCCATTTCTTTGTTCTCAGGGTCAGTTCCTAGACTCATTTCCCAAGAAGTCATCACCTGCTGTCAGACTGCAGGTAATACATTCACTGGCTTTGCAATGCTGCACAGGAGGCAGGCTCAGGCCCCAAATCCTAAAGTCCAGAAATTACTCCACCCATACCTGCCTGCCTGACTGCATGGAGCTATGGGGTAGGTCATTGAAAGCCAAGAAAAATAACCACAGCTGGGGGTGCAGGGTCAGGGGCACGGTGGTCCCTACTTGGGGAAAATGGGCCAGAAGGTGCACAGGCATATGGCAGTGAGCTACAGAGCCTTTCTGTGACCCAGAGGGCACTCTCCTGAAACTCCGTCCTACTCAGCCTAACAGCAGGTTGTGGAGGGTGACAAGGCTGGCTCTAATTCCTAGCTGTGCCATTTTCCAACTATTTTAACTCAAGAAATTTAGTGATCCTCTTCAAGTCTCCCTTTCTTCACCTGTAAAATAGAGAGGTTGGAGGTCTACCTCGCAGGATAATGGAAGGAGCAGACGAAATACATGCAGCAGCTGCTTAAGTACACAGTTTCACCCCATAAGTGTCACGCTTTTGATACCTGGTGCGTCAGCTTCAGAAGAAAGACAAGGTCCCTTCCAGAAGAGTTCACAGCCAAAGAGGGGAGGCTGGGACAGACAGATAGCGAGTGATCTGGAGAGATCTAGAAAGATGCTAGCCAAGGGCTGAGGAAGTAACCACCAGCTTTGTTTGTGGGGGAGTCGGAAGCATCAAGACTGGAAATGAAGGATGACTTTGGAGTCACTGGTCTAAAATTGAGGAGAAAATACAGTCTAGACCGAGAGGATACCTGATGCAAAGGCTAGACATAGAAAAGATGCAAGCAACTTATACAAAACTGAAGCTAATGGGAAAAGGGGCAAGAACAAGGTGGAATGGCTGCCACCTCTCAAAAGACTTGTCATCTGCCAGGCTGAAGAGCAGCAGATTAATTTCAAAGTAGCTGCACTTGAAAGGAGGATGCTAACATGTCCCGGAGTGTCTTGGCAGAGAAAGCAAGAAGACAGCAAGTGACCTGGATAAGAGGGTAGCATGAGATGGCAGTGTAACACTACTGAGGAACACATCTGAGATATTCAGAGGAGCTTCCCAGGCAAGACTGAAGATGCAGAGGAGCTGGGGCAAGAGCATCACTGAGCTGAGTGTGGACGGGATGAATCAGGTAGAAAAGAGGGAGTCTACTAGAGAGACAGAAGAGAGTGGTGGCTTGTGAGCGAAGGCCAGAGGAGCTTTCAGGAGGGAGTCAATCAAGCCAAACCCTGCTGAAGAGTCAGGAGAGCCAGGAGGAAGGTCTGCTGTGTGTGATCATCAGGAAGCCACAGGACCCCAACAATAGCATCAAGCAATTGCAACACTCCACCCAGAAGGAAGTACGTTGGACCCCATTCCCTAGATGTTGGCCACATCTCTGCTGTCAACCTCTGAGGATCCTCGGCTCTCCCACCTACCAGAGAACGAGTCCTTGTCCATCGCTGGCAGGTCCCGGGCCTGGTACATGTAGCAACGTAAATGGTAGCGGTTCCCATCTTGAAGGAGAAAACAAAGATGCCAGGGTGAGGAGCTGATGGTGGCTGAGGGCTGGAGTGACAGAGGAGCATGGGGACTGCCCCTTGTGAGGGCAGCAAATGACACAACCCTGTGGGAGTGAGCCTCTCAAAGTCAAAAGAAAAGGCCAGAGCTCAAAGGCAGACCCTTGAGTGCCTTGAGTTCTGAATAATTAAGCCAGGTTAGAGCTGGGGAAGAAGGACTGAGGAGGAAAGGCCAGGCCTATGACAAGGACAGTACAATGCATAGGGCCCAAGATATCCGATCTCAAACATACCACCCACAAAGACACGCAAATATAAATGTGCATATGCATACACACAAAGGCACTGACCACAAAAATATACAGAGACTCAACTTATCCAACCCAAACACCTGACCACATAATTCTATACACTCAGAGGTATAAGGTTACCCACCCATCTATACCTCTGGGCATCACTTACAATCAAAGATGCAGGAGATTGTGGGTCTGTTTACACCGAAGCTCAGGGTAGATACAGACATGGAATCTTCGCTCCTGTCATCCACCACACCACCCTGGAGACACAAAGGTGGTCATGGGAGTATTCTCTCCCCCCTGGGATTGAGAGTTGGCACAGAATATCCCAGAGAGCTAGGTCCCTAAGGTCATGAAATTCCCTATACAACCATGCTGAAAGCCTTGAATGTCACTCTGGGGAGCACATTCTTTCCAGAAGCATCATTTTACACCAGTGTCAAAACCCCAAGGACTATGGAAAACTCTTCTGCCCCTTCAAAGAAGACCAAGCATCCAGAATGGCATTCTGAACGATTCTAGACAAAGAGGTAGACAGAAGCACTCTAAGGGTCTCTCCAGGGGAGAGTCAAATGGGGTTCTGCCTACTAGAGGTAAGTTCAATGGAGTCAAAGTCTAGAAGTCCCAGACTAGCATGTCTGGGCCACCCACCCCCTCTGTCCCAACTCCAATGCACTTAGAGACAGTGTGCCAGTGCCAGGCACTGAGCCAGGTCTCAAGCTCTGTGAAAATGCCACAGAGAAAATCCTCCATCTCAGGCCAGAGCATAGGAGAGTCCAACGGTATGGGCAGAGACACGAGCAGGAGGTAAGTGGGGCTACAGTCTGGCTCAAAATCCAATCTGTCAGATTACTGTGCACAAATTCACATAGCCAACCATTGCCTTATTGCTCACCAGCACTAGATTCTAATATTTAGGCACAAGCCACTTGGGTTGCACCCAAGGTCAGGACCCTCTCCCACCCCCGACACACACACACACACACACACACACACACACACACACACACACAATTCTCTGTGGTTCAAGCTCACCTGTCTCCCTCTCAGGGTCAGAAGGTCCAATCACACCTGCAGCCAGACTGGAGAGAACAACACTACTCCCCAGATGCCTGGTGCTGTCCACTCCCCTGTATTACCTGGGCTTTCTCCAGCCCTCGTTTGTCTTTCTGTGCTCCATCTCAGAAATGTCAGGGTATTGTAATAAGAGGTCTCTGCTCTAATTCCTTTGCCCAGTGGCTCTCCTAAAACCACAGATGCACAGAAACCCCTGGCTTTCTCATCCCACCAGATCCACCCAGACTGATCAGTCCGCAGGACTGTCTTGACCTTTGTCCTGGCTAGAACCATTTCCAGAGAATCCTCTCAGACCCTGGAGCTATAAGATCCCCACACTCCAACTCCATGCCTCCAAATATGCAACACTACTGTCACTTCTGTGACCTCCTCTCCAAATCCCACTTACCTGAATTCCTTGTCTCCGAACCCACTTGATGCCTGTCCTCCCCCTTCCAGCCTGCCCATCCCCAAGCCAGAACCAACTTGGTGACCCATTGACTCCAGGTTTGAACCCTTCAGTGGCTCCTACACCAGCAATGTCAGAGTTCTGCTACTCAGATCCTGGAGACTTGTCCCATATCCCCATCAAACACCAAGGCTTGCTACTTCCAACTCCAGTCCTCTGCTGCAAGCAGACCATTCTCCCATCACATGCTCTGCCTTAGCCAACAGGCCCTCACCACTCCAGTCTTCCACACCCCTGCCCCATCACTGGCTACCCTAGATGCCTAAGTAAAGCCCACTCTGGTCCCTCCAGAGTAACAAAGTTGCGGGTCTCCCTCCATGTCCTTCCATTCTCCCTGTACAGGGTACACACACAGCACATATGCAGAGGTGATATGAGGGGTCCTGCTGCACCTGAGTGGGCTCTGGCTCCTCCCATTGGGCATTCTCCTTTCTGGTAGGGAGGACACAGTGAACACACATACATACATGCACGCACGTGCACGTGTGCGCACGCGCGCACACACACACACACACACACACACACACACACTCATTTCCTTTGGCCACAATTTTAATATGCCTCTAAAACCAGATCACTTGAGCTCCAATGCTGATCCTGTCATTAACTGTGTGATTTTTGGCAAATTACTAAACTTTCCTTTTTGTAAATGTGAGATAATTGCATAGTATCTCTCAAAACATTGCTGTGGTTGTTAAGGCAGCAGAGAATAGCCAAAGACAGGTGACTTATGTCTGATATCCTAGCTACTCAAGAGGCTGAGATCTAAATATCATGGTTCAAAGCCAGCCTATGCAGAAAAGCCATGACACACTTATCTCCAATTAAGCAATCAAAAAAAAAAAAGCCTGAAGTAGAGTTGTGGGGAGTTCCTACATGGCTGAGGCGGGGGTACCTCCTTGACTACCTGCCTTCCTCAAAAAACCCTCCTACTTCCCCCAGCTTCTCTCATGCATCCACCCACCAGGTGTGCTGGCAAGGTGTGCCCTAGCACAACACTTGGCACTAAACAGGCTTCAGTGAAGACTTATCACATGAAAGAAACCATCCCTATGCCCTAAACCAAATGGACAGTGAGAAGACTAAAGGTCTCGGGATGGGAGCCAGGAAAGAGTGCATCAGGCAGCCCCATCCAAGCCTTAAAAGTCAGTCTGACATGGCCACATAAGGAAAAATTTGAGGAACACATTTATACCTAGGAGGAGTCCTATATGGGTGAAAGGGCACAGGTGGGTCTTTGGAAAATCCCATTCAACCTCCTCTTCCTGCATGGCTTTACGGCACTGCCCAGAGACAGCAACCACCAACACAGCCCAGGGACAATGTTCAGCTGGCAGTAGACCACAGGGCCAGGGCTCCCACTGGTCTGCATAGAGCCAGGCCACAGGGGAAGCTGCTGTTCCAGTCTCCACCTGCCCACCCACCCCTCACACACGTGCACATACTCTTGCCCAGCCCTGGGGCCAGGTCCAGGGCATTGGGTTTCCCACAGTCACATTCCTGCCTCCATAGCTCATGCCTTCTACTCCTGGACTGGGGCTGGTAGCCACGTGGTCTGTGGCCACGCACTGTGTCCTGGGGCTAGCCGTGTAAGGAATTTTGCTGCTTGCTGGGGGACTGGAGAGTGTCCAACCCACTGCTACCCAGCAGAAGGCCAGAGCTCCAGCCTGAGGTAGGAGCAAGGAGGTCTCAGCCTTCTGGATGCCAGTAGGCTTGCAACAGGCCCCAGGCCAAGGCCAAACCCACCTAAGTCTTCCCAGGAGTGACCTCTGAAAACCTCAGCTGGGAGGAGGTTGGCAGATTCTTGGGAAACATAGAAACTATGAAAGGGACCCCTCTTCCATTTAAACTGACAGAGCCAAGGGAGCCCAGCAGCATGCTTGAGATTCCTTCCACCCCACACGTGGTCTGCCACATGTGTTGCTTCTCCCTGGAGCAAGGGTGCCTGCCCTGAACAGGGCCTGGAGGTCTAGATCAGGATCTGCTAACAGACGGTGGAGATCTATCCCACATAGACCCAGCAGACGAGGACAACACCTCAGTAGCCATACCACATTGTGGGCAGGAACTAACAGGACCTCAGAAACTTGTCACAGGACCACCAGTGGACTCCAAAAATCTTCCTTGTCCCAGCCAAGTCAAGCCAATGGACATGGCCCAGCACGGGTGGGTAGAGGGCAGTAATCCTTCCATTTACCAAAGGATTGCTTCCTACATAGGGTGGGCATGAGAACATACATCACGGGGCTGTGGAAAAGGGCACTGCCCCCCAACTCTTTGCCCATGCAAACAGGACCAAAAGGGGCTCCCACAGCTCCCAAGAATGGATTCAATTCTCAGGAACTTCACAGGCTAGTTGTTACACACAACCATTAGTAGAAAATAGCTTGTATAAATTTAGAACCCAAGAAATTGTATTTCAAACCTAAACCCACCCTAATGATGTTATTCTCCTCAGCTACGTGGGACATATCCCTGTGCTGATATACCACAGAGTCTTAACAGTGGGCATGTCAAAGACTCTATCCATGGTGTAGCTTGATATCGGCCATAGCAGAAGTAGTTACACCATGGCAATCAACACATGCTACAAATTACGTGGCATTGCTGTTCTGTTATTCTGGAGAATTGGTTGCTGAGCACTGACCAGCACAAGCAAAGGAACCTTCAAAGCATTTTACTAACATCCCTGGCTCCTCACCAGTAGTCCTTGCCTGGATGGCCAGATAGTGTGGTGATGTGGGATGGGTCCTGTAAACCCTGTTCATCCTGCCATTGCCTGGAAGATTTTTCATGATACTTGTGAGAGGAAGCACAACTAGAACAATTATTCTTTGTCTTCTCCATGCCTCGGTTTGCTGTGAGGTAGGATTTCTAACAGAACCTAGAACCTCCTGGGATTGGTTTAATGAGATAATGCATAAACAGAGCAGAAGGCACTGTTACCCTCAGTCCTGCCCTACTCACAGCACTGATCAGGCTGTTAATACAGCCTGTTAATACACTGTTGTGGGTTATACTGTCACTGTCAAAACTACTTGACTGCTACTGTGGCATAAAAGCAGCCCAAAGCATACAAAATAACTAAGCATTGGCTGTGTGCCCCCCAAAAAAATTTTTTTAGTAAGAAGAAGAGGAAGACATTCACAAAAGCAGGCAGAGGGCCAGCTTTAGACCATGGACCATAGTTTTCCAGCCCCTGCTCTATAATTATAGGTGATTGTTTTTGCTGTGCCATTATCATCTGTGGATGATAAGTGAGAAAATTGGATTCCGATCTGTAAATGTCTATCCTGGGGATAGATAGCAAATTAGCTGACAGAACTAAGGGGTCTCCCTGCCTCCCCTCAAGGGTCTTCCTCTTCCCCATCAGAGGTCACAGTACCTAAGTGGAGCTCTAGAACTGCAGAAGGTTAAGTGCCAAGTTGGGCTGTGCGGAGACCTGGACCCATTTCACCACCCCGGCTTGTTAGGATAAGAAGGAAAACCCCACAAAGGCCAGCAGACTCAGCCAGAGGAGAACCCTTTAAAAGAGGAATAAAAGGCAGAAACAGGGCTGATTGCAACCTTAAGTGAAATAGCAGGCAAGGGTGCAACCCCACTTAATTTACAGCTGGAGCCAGGGCCTGGAAGCAGTTGCTAGATTCCTCACAAAACTACCGGCTGGGCCCTGGGGAGCTGGGAGTGGCCTCAGGAAACCTGGAGAGTCCCCAGTGCCACGTGTGGGCTGGCCCAAGTGTATGCATGTGTCCCTCTAGGGTTTGCACAGCTCCACATGTGCAGGTTGCAGAGAACACTGGAATGGGTTTTATCCTGCGCCAGCTGCCATGGTAATTACAACAACCATATGTCCCATGTGCCTAGAATAGCCCTGCTTATGCCTATAGTCTCAGCCCCAGACTAGATAATAAATTATATAATGGTTCTAGCAATACTGGCACAGACTCTTGTGTATGATGGCATCCTAGGGCCACTAACACATCTACCCAGCAAGATGTCTGTGTGGTACACAGACAGACACATACATAGTCAGAGCCTCCACACTTATTGGCATCCAGATGGGAGCCAGACAGACTCAGGGTCTGCACATTTAGGAGATTTTTCCCATATTATCCTTCTCAGTGAGGAAGCAGGAGAGACAGGGAGGCCTCTACTTGACTAGAGGGATAGACTCATCACATACACACACACACACACACACACACACACACACACACACACACACACACACCATCATGAGGCCAGAGATGGAACAGATACACAGTTCATCTATTTAAAAACCCAAGAGAGCCAGGCACCAGTGGCTCATATATTAACCCTAAGCTACTCAGGAAACTGAAACCTGAGGATCACAATTCGAAGCTATCCTGGGCAGGAAAGTCCATGAGCTTCATATCTCCAATTAACCACCAAAAAGGCCACAAGTGGGGTTGTGGTTCAAGTGGTAGAACATCAGCCTTAAATTTAAAAAGCTAAGGGACAGCACCCAAACCCAGGCCTAGACTCTGAGTTCATGCCCAAATACTGGCACAAATTAAAAACAGGGATTCCCATAATCACTCAGCCCCAGCTCCAGCCATGGGCCTTGGTTACTAACAAGGTATAGACCCCACAGCTCCCAGGTCTGCCCTTGCTCAGTATACTAAATCTATGAACAGAACCTGGGGCTGGGAATGCAGCATGGCTTCATCCAGGTCCCGAAATGGACCCTCTCCTGCCAACCCACATCTTACCTCCTTTTCAGCCAGTTCAAATCTCAAGTTACTCTGCTCTGGTACTCCCCCCTCTTCCTGACCCCTTTCCCAGCACTTCTAACTCCCAACTGCTCTAACCTGCCCTTGGCCCCAGCCTGAGATGCTTGTGTCTGCAGGTCTTCTCTACTCCAGGTTGGAAATGAGGTCTCTGCAGGCTTCCTGGGTGGGAGCTGTCCTGAGTTAGGGACAGAGTTCTCTTTGGCTGTCTGCCTAGAGTATTGTCCAAGAGAACTTTTTCAATGGCATAACTGTCCTATAGTTGTATTGTCCTACATGGCAGCCAGCACCAGCCATGTGTGATCGTGTCATGTGTGTGTATGTGTGTGTGTGTGTGTGTGTACATGTGTATATGTGTGTGCTAGTACTAGAGCATGAACTTGGGGCCTGGGTGATTTCCATTAGCTTTTTCCTCAATGCTGGTGCTCTACCACATGGGTCACAGCCCAACTTCCAGCTTCTTGGTGGTTAAATAGAGATAAGAGTCTCACAGACTTTTCTACCCATGCTGGTATGAAATTACAGTCCTTGGATCTCTGCCTCCTAAATAGCTAGGATTACAGGCACAAGCCACAGGTACCTGGTTCCTGCTGTGACTACTGAGTATTTGAGATGTAGCTCATCCTACTGGGAATTGCATTTTATTTTGATTACTTTATATGAAAATTGAAAAAGCCACGTGTAGCTAATAGCTACTGTATTGCACAATGCAGACCTAGAGTCTTATTCTCCCCAGCTATAAAATGAAGTTTAATAATAGAATAGCAACCAGCTTTCTGGGTACAAAGTAAAATGCATATGCATATTCATATGCAATGCATTAAGAATCCTATGGCCTAGTTGTTGGCACATGGGTAAATAGATTCTAGCAATTCTTATCCTCTTTATCTGGATCTCTTGGAGAGATCAATAAAACTAAAAACTTTATGCCAGAATTTATCTATCACAAACACACACACAAGCACTATACACATGCACACACATAGATCGCATACACACCCATGTGCACACACACACACACACACACACACACACACAAAGTTTCCATCCGATTTCAAAAGACTCCTGTGCCCTGCCTCTATAGAACGTGCAAGTAGTTTCTCCCTGTCAAAAATTCTCCAAGGCCATATGCACACGGTGCCGACCTGTCTCCTCTCTCCCTGCCAGGCTCAGGCAGTTCAGGAAACCCTTCCCAACAGGAGGACAGTCAGGGCCAAGCACAGAGGCAGGGCTTGGAAAAATCCTCGCGCCTGGAGGGTAGGCCTAGGGCAAGGGCAACAGCACGGATTCCGTGAGCTCATCCCAGCAGCCGTCACTGAGTTCCCAGAGAGGCCAGTGGCGTCAGGAGGGGGTGACTGGGTGGGGGCGGCGGTGGTGGCTGCGGCGGCAGCTAGGGGTGTGGGGCGAAGAGAGGGAAGCTAGATGGAACACGCTATAATAGCGGCTTTGTGCTCCGCTTCCCAAGCTCCCTGGGAACGCCAGGAAGATTATGAAACCCGGTGTCTTTGGGAATGCCAGGATATTAGCTGGAAAAAGAATAATACGAAAATAAAATAATGCTCGGGATGGAGACAGCAGACGATTAGCAGACGGAGCCAGGGCTTCCCGCTCCATGAAGGGAGCCAGGCTTGGCCCCAACAGAAGGCTTCAGGGAAAGGCTGCCTGTGCTAATGAGCAGACAGGGCCTGCCTTCCAAAGAGACGTCTTCCAGAGGGATCTAGCGGCAAGGCCCAGACTGCCATAGATGAATGGGCCAGGGAGGGGACGGCAGGAGACAAAAAGCACCCAGGTCTAGTCCTCCGGCCTAGACATTCAAAATCATCATCACCAGGAAGGCTACCTGGACACCACCCACTGGGCTTCACTCCCCTCCCTCACAAGCCATTCCAGAAGGACTCGCTGTCCAGCACTCCAAAGATACAGTCTTCTGCAGGTTTATTTGCACTCACTCATCCTAAAATCCTCATTGGCTTCCACCATCAGCTTGGACCATGAGAAGATCATTTCTTGCCTCACCTCCCTATCAGGTCCCTGACTATTCAGGTACCTTCAACCCAGCCTCTCTCAGAAAAGCATCCAACAGCTGGGCTGATGTGAGTCCCTCCGTGGTCTACCAGATACACCGTGTCCTTCATATCCTCATTATCGGAACATGGCCCTCAGGCCAGCAGCCCCAGCATTACCTAGAAGCTTGTTAGACAGCCAGACTATAGAGCCCCACCCTGACACTGAATCAGAGTCTAGGTGTTAACAAGATCCCAACTGGCTCCTGGGCTCATTAAGTCCAAGAAGCCATTCTTTACAAGTGTCACTGTTAATCCTTACAATGATACTAAGATGGGTAAGGAAACAGCATGAAAGGTGAGAGGGCCCTGGAAAGCACAGGCATAGAATCCTGAGCTTATATTCTGCACACTCAGAAGACCTGTCATCCCATCATACCCTACCAGGTGCATCAGCACACATCAAGGATGGTACATGTTCCACAGCAAGCTCCTGGCACCAGAAAACACAGCCCTGCAACCCACGATGCAGTAGATTTGAGCCCCAATCCTTGACTGAGGCATCAGTATGTCTAGAACAGGAGCACAGGGACCCAAGGCTGACCTTTGTCTAGCAGGAAGCTTGTGAAGCTGACCACAGAAGGGAGCGCAGCATGTGGAATTTGTGACTGTGTCTGCATTAGAACTGATGGGGACCTAAACAGAATGGCCTAGACGGTTACTCTCAAACGGGCTTGTGGCTCTGTCCAAATGCCAGACACCTAAGGATTTTCTGAAACTGTGGTCTCAGATTCCAGATCAATGAGATCCACCATCTCAAAGCACTGGCTGTCACCCTTGGATTCTCAGGACTCTGAGGACTATCCTGAACGGCTCTCTGCTATATATCCCGGCCAGGCACATTTGAATTCTCATCCATCACCTTCACTTGATTTTAGTCCTCCCTCATGACACTTTCTGCCCCATAAAGAATAAATTAGTTGCTTTCTCTCTTCTGGGAAATGTTTCTCCATTCTCCCAGTCACCACAGCGTGGAAGCTTGGCAGTGGGTTCCTCAGTCTTGCTCACCTTCTTCCTCCAGCCAGAGCAGCACCGCCACCCAGTCAGTCTTGGTGGGAATGAATCCCAGTGGGAACGCTTCCAGAAGCCACATTGCGAACCACCTTCTAGCCAGGCTCAGTGGCTGTCCACATGTTCCCAGGACCCTCTGTCCTTGCTCTTCTCTTGCCTTCCTCCCTGCCCTGGCTGCCTGCCAGATCTGCCTTCCTCACACAAAACTACATTGGGTGTCAGACTTGCTAGGGCCAACAATGAACTGATTACAGCCCCAGGCCTGCCCTACAACCTGGCACTGGCAGTGATCCCTCTATTGACTTGGACCTCCCTCAACCTTGGCCCCACAGCTCTCACCCAAGCAGTCACCTCACCCTTGGATTTCCATCCCAAAACTCTTGATGATCTGAAGACAGGACATTCTCCCTCTCAACTCTCTTCCATGGCTACTTGGTCCTAAAGCTTCTCACTTTCAACCAGAGAATTCTGCACAACAACCCACAAGGACTATCAACCTCTCACTGAATAGAGTCCAGGACATGTCATCTGGCGCTCTTTACCTGGCATGGTTTCAAGTTTCTTTTCCATTTCTGTGGATCACAGAGCTGGTACATAGGCCAGGATGGCCAATTAGGACCCTCTAGGCTTCCCTAGCACAAGTACCCTGACCAGGTACTTGACCAGTCAGAAGCAGTCCCTTGTGTAAGACTTACATTGGGACTGTTGAGAAAGTGGTACTCTGCAACATGGGTTGCATACTTTTATCTAGTGGGGTTAATGGACTATGAAGATGATTCTAGCACCATCTTTCCTGGCTGTTATGAGAGAGTCAATGAGAAATGAGTCCAAGACAGAGAAGTGAGTCCAGAGACACTCAATATCCTGCCACTCTAACACCTGGCCTCCCTCCAGGCCAACTTTCCAGAAGCCCCCTTTTTATCATCAGCCCATTTGAATGTCATTTCTGTCTGACAGAAACATATCCTGGGTACTCAGTCATGGCCTTCCTCAATGGAGCCACTCAACCATCCCTAAGCCCAAGAAAAATCCTTTCTGACTGAAAACAAAGGCAGTCACTGGGCATCAGCCTTTCTTCTATCCAATCTACAGTTGCATCCAGTTGTTTCTGCCTAGATGAAGACCAGTTAGCCACACAGAGATCCAGGACTCTGCTTCTCCCCACATGGTTCCCCTGGCCTAGAGAGGCCTATCCACCACTTCTCTGACAGCCACCAGAGATTGCCTCTTTTACACTGCCACCACAGAGCCTAGCTTCTATCATAGTCTGAGACTAACAGAACTCTCTGTCCTGCCCAATCCCTCTTTCAATGTCTTCTTCTTTTTCATCCATCAGACCTTTGGTCTGCTCTATTAAGACTTCAGAATCCACTCCCATGGATGGGTACATCTTTGTTTTGGACTAAATATACATATGCACATATATTTCTAGATTTTTGTGAACAGCTTCAAGTTCCCTCAAGAAATACAGGGGAGCCAGGCACAGTGGCTCATGCCTATAATCCTAGCTACTCAGGAGGCTGAGATCTGAGGATCAAGGTTCAAAGCCAGCCCAGGCACTAAAGGACCTGAGACTCTTATCTCCAATTAACCTCTAGAAAATGGGAAGTGGGGTTTGGTTCCAGGGTAGAGCAGTAGCCCTGAGTGAAGAGCTCAAGGATAGCACTCAGGCCCAGAGTTCAAGCCCCATCACACACACACACACACACACACACACACACACACACACACACACACACACACAAAGGCATACAGTGGCTAGGACTAGAGTGTCCACAGAAAATACGCCATTCTGGCCAGATTTCAGAGGGAACAACTCATTCGGGACTCTCGTTTCCACCTCCAGAAGTTCCTAGGCCAGCAAAGCAAAAAGCTGACTATATGCCTAACCACCTCTTTTGTGAAGTCCATCGCCCAAATCCTGAATAACCTGGATCAGATCCCAAGACCACCCACCATAGAAAGTATACACAAGGTCAGGACAGCCATCCAGGAACTCAAATTTCTAAGATATACTTCTCCCCCAAATCCCTGGACGAAGCCCATGAGACAGCCCATCTCATGAGGATGCATGGCCAACCAAGGACCTTCCAGGGGCACCAGACTTTTGTGGCTATAGCAATGGGTGAGACTGAGGCCTCCTCTCCCAACTCCATGTCAGGCAGCCTCTGTAAGAGGCACTGGTTGCCTTGGCCCCAGTGTTGGGTCAGACACTTAGATGCCAAAGCCATCTCCTTCCCTCTCTGCTTCTATCTTGACCACTCCAAGAAGCAGTGGGTCTTCCAGTGCCAAGAAGAAAGATGTTTTCTTTTACAAGGACACCCAGACTGCTGCTCACTTTTCCCACTTACCACCCCACAGGGCCCAAAGCCAGGACAACTAGCCAACATCTGTCCAAAGGCCCTAACCGGAGGGGTTCTGTGCCTGCCCCACATCAGCCCAGAACAGCCTTGGGAAAGGAAGCCACACCCCATACAATCCAACAGGCACAGCCACACATACCAGGGCCCCCTCGAGGGCAAATACAGCAGCAGGCCCTGTCTTCTCCAGGGGTTCCATGCGACGGCGCCAACGGCGACGGCGAAAGGCGTCGGTCTTGCGGTACTCCAGGTGAAACTTCCAGCCAAAGAGAGAGGCGTACTCCCAGCCCTCGCCCGCTGCCTCTGCCTGCCTGTGCTGCACAGGAGAAAGGGCAGACTCAGAGGCTGACTGGCAGGTTCTGGACCCATCCCAGGTGTGCCTTCCTATCCTTCACAACTCCCTACCAGCTCCAACATCGGCAGCCTCCTGGTGGGTAAACTTGGAAGAACCATCCGGAGGAGAGAGCTTAGAGTCACCTAAGACCCCTACATAGAAAAATCAAGAGGGGAGAAGAGGCTCTGTAGGCTGAGGGAAAAATCCAACTGCTGAGAAGGCAGGATGGGAAGGTGGACTGCAGTTGCGAAGGAAATTGGGCACTGGGGCTGCCTGTTTATTTGAATTAGGGGTGGATTGCATGAATCCAAGGGTTTCTTGTCATTTCCGTTTTCGTCTTCACATCCCAGCTTGTAAAAATGGAAGTAGGTCTGCGGTTCAGAGGCAAAACAAAGATCTTGCTTCTCACACTCGAGAAGTGTCCCAGGAAGGGACACTTAGGCTAGCCGTGGAGGGATCTAATATGCTCTTGGAGGAGACCTTTTCCCAAGCCGACAGGGACACTGGAAGCCTCTGGTTCCAGTGCCTAGGAAAGAATAGTTTGGGACCACTCAGTCTGGGCCACTAATATAGTAACAACATCCTGGAAGCCAGTTGTGTCCTCTCCGTGGAAGATGCTGATAGTAAGGGAGAAGGTAAGGCCCTGGTGCTTGGCTAGGCTCCATCTCCAGCAAATGAGTGCCCTTCTGAGGAGAAACTGTCTGCCTGGTCCAGGGCCTCCTGGTCCAGGGAGCTGTCCACTGCTAAAGGACCAACCTCACTGGGTAGATGTGCCCCAGCACATCTAGCAGCCCTTGACCAATGACAGCCAGCCAAGAAAGTGTAAGCCCCTCCCCCTTTCCTCCAGGTAAGAAGGATGCTTGCCCCCACAGGCTACGTCCTTGCCTCTCACCCTCCTTAGAGCACAGACAGTATCATGAAGCCAAAATCATGCTACAGATTCTCCCCCTAGGAAGCCAGATCTAAGGCACTTCCAGTCATATTGCTGTACCTTCTGGGGCTGTACAAACAAGGCTTCTTCATGTACTGTACAACAGTTTGTGGTATCTGTATGTGTATATGTGCTATGTGGAAATCTGTGTAAACTAAGTATGACCTATGGGAGGATGATATGTGAGTATGCAAAGTGTGATCTGTGTATGTGTTGGATATGACAAATGACCATATTATACCTGCATGTATTTGTATCACACAGGTCTGCATCTGTACCCATGGGGCCTCCCTCCCTTCCACCACTAGCCACTCACTTTCTTCAGGGCTTCCATCTGGCTGAGGTCTCTCCTGCGCAAGCGGACCCAGCGCCTCCGTCGGTGAGTATAGTACATCTTCTCAGCAGGGACCCAGTGCCTTGGCTTCCGGTCCGGGGGAATGGTGATGCTGTACTCCCAGCCTGGAGAAGAGGCAAGTGTCACTGGTTGCCCAACAACTCCCCATGTCTTCTGAACCAACTTTCTTAGGCCAACATGATCACAGCCTCGGGGGCATGCACACAGTTTCCAGAAGCTAGTGATGAATTCCTAATTGATAGCTTGAAGCAGGGGCACATTGAGGAAGTCATCCAAATTAATGAAGGCCAGAAGCCCCGGCCAAGGAGCTGGCCAGGGCCGCATCCTACCTTGCTCATCAACAGCCCGATTGAGGTCTGTGGACCATTCTTCATCTTCCCACTTCCAGCCCACTGGGCACTCAATGTCATCCTTGGGAAGCACCTTCTCCCCATTCTTGAGAAAAACAATAGAATAGGTAAGTATAAGAAGATACCAAGAGACCTTTTCAGAGTCACAGAAAAGAAGCTCCAGACAAAAGGTGGAGCCTGTGTGACTAAGAATCACCATCCTTCTGGAAACTAGAGCACGAGGCTCAGTAGGTAGGTTCAGGGCAGAAAATCTCCCAGCCTTCCTTGAGCCCTCTTGGAACCAAAGATCCAAGGTTCCTGGAAAAGCTGATCCTATCCCAACCCCCACCCCAGGCTTTGTCATTCCCCTTACGACATCAGTGTAGTTGTCACTCATGTAGATCCACTGGCCTCCAGGGAGCCGGGTCTGGTTCTCAAACACCTCCTCCACGAAGCTCAGATGACCTGCATCAGCATCATGAAGCAGGCTGTGGGAGAGGACCAGTCAGAGCCACGTTAAGGAGACCTGTACCCATCCACTAATCCACAGCAGTGTGCAGACCTGATCTGCATGTGACTCATTGCAAGACCTGGAGGGACGTGGTAAAGAGCAAAAGGGAGACACAGAGATACCTAAAGATAGTCAGAGGTAAAAGACAATATTACTAGAGATAAAGAAAAAGAGACCAACCAAAAGCTTCAAAGCTGGGAAGATAGTTGAATTTCAATAGATACTTAGAGAAATGAAAAATGTTATCTAGCTATGCACTAAAGCTTTGCGTACTTGTCTGTATATGTTACATTGTATATACTTTTTAGGTTGCTGAATATAACTAGGGAGAGGAGAAAAAGATACAGCTGGCGAAGGTGGAAAGGGAAGCCAGTATAAGAAAAAGGACTACCCCAGAGCCAGGATATATAGGATCACCTGTTCCGGGTACAACGGTCTTAATCATGGTATCATGGAAGATAAGGCCACATCTTTGGAAAATAATTCAAGGGATGCTTAATAATGAAGGACGTTCTGAGTGTTAAGGCTCTTCCAGAAAGAATGCTGCCTGTTGAGCCCCAGTCCCTGTTATGTCCAAGTAGCAGTTTCCATGGCCAGTGCAGGCATAGGTGGAATGATTGACAGAGCAGAGGGTTTCAGAGAAAAGACCAGGGCAGAGAAAGTGGTCACTGATGGCAGCCTTGCCCATAACTCACGTCTTCTCTGGACACACGAACCAATCTCCTGCCCAGGCCCATCCAGCTGAGGGGCGGAAGCTGTCCTTGGGTAGCTTGATCTTGCCAGTGACATCAGAAAATTTGGGGTATGTGAGGCCCGTTGTGCCCCAGTTCCCAACCAAAGCCAGCTTGGTCTGGTTCTCATACTACAGGATGAAGAAGGAGAAGTGAGGGGCCTGCAGAAGCTCTGGGAGGAGTGGAGTAGGGGGGGGGGCAGAGGCAAAAGTGGGGTTGGCAGGCACTCACGGTTTCAGCAAAAACAGACAGCTTCCCCTCGGCAAACTGATTGAACTCCTTCTCATCCACAGAGAGCCCAAACCAGAGCTTAACCCGAATCTGCACTGGCATCCGGGTTCCAGGCACGGCCTCCATTGGATACTGTGTCCGAGAAGCAAAGAAACTCAAGTGCTTTTTCAGGATCAGACTATCCAAGATCTGGGCCTACCACCCCAGAAGCCCATCCATGAGCCCTCCGCAGGCAGGGCTGTATATAGGCCAGCATCCCTCCACTTCCCTCCCCTATCGTTACATTTCCAGCCTCTTCTAGAACCTGTTCAGTGGCACACTGGGCTACACTGGAAATAGTTATTTATCTGTTCTGTCCAATATGGTGGACTCAAGCCCTCTGTGGCCACTGAGCATGTCAAACGTGGCAGTGTGAACTGAACTCTGATAGTGTTATTTGATTAACTTAGATGTAAATTGTTATATATGGTTTTCATATTGGACAACACTATTCTAGAATTTGTCTCTAAAGGAGAAACCATGATACAGATCTAGAAGAGAAAGAGAAGCAAACCATTTCATTTCATTCTCAACATATTATATTTTGTCTAGACATTAGTAGATCATCTAATACCCCTATGTTTCCAAGCGCTTATCAGCCTGATAACCACTAGTCACTGTTGCTTCAACTGCTTTTCATCCTGAAATGTTCAGAAGCACTGCCAAAATGAAATAACCACAACAACCCAGCATTTAAAAAAAAATAATAATAATTCTCTACAATTAAATTCACCCATTTGACTGAAAACAAAGATCAGATGTGGCCTAAAGAAAAGAAGTTTCTCACTCTTAGAATAACACACTGGCCCCCAGAGGCAGTAAGACCTAAATTACCCAGGCCTAGTGTGCAGGAGCTCAGTGGAGAGTGCTTGGGGACAAGGCACTGAGAGTGAGGAGAAATGAGTGTGAGTGGGTTCAGAGAAGGGAAGTGGGGGGGGGGTCATAGTAAGAGGTCCAGAGCTGACAAGGAAGGAGTGGGCTCCTGGAGGGAGATCCCAGGCAGGAAAGATTCCGGAGGAGGTGCCAGCTATCTCCCACGTCTTCTTTGGGTTCCTTCTCTATGAAGCCTTCAGGAACCCCCCGATCCCACATGACCCTCCTTGAATGTGCCCCCGTGGTAGTTCACTTCAACTGCCCTCTCCCTGGAGTGGTTAGCTGCCTTTCTCCCCCTCCGAGCCACCAGCCCCAGACATGGCAGGAATTCCTGACAGCCCCCCACTTTCCTCATCCATCCCAGATCTCTCCCTGCCCTCCCCCAGACAGGGCCAGCCTGCCTAACTCAAAATAGCAACAGCAAATAAAGAAATGTCTAGTTTGGGGCTTCTCTCTCTTTCTGCTGGTGCTCATTTTTTCCAACTTTGGTTTAAGTTAAGAAACACCAATGTTTTCTTGGTCTCTACTTGCTGCCAACATTTTTGTAGAGCTTGCTCAGGAGCTACTGGCGGGGCTCATAAACTCAGTGGGGAAGACTTCGAGAAACAATTCTATATCTTTTTTTTTGTTTGGAATCAGAGAAATATTTCAGTTTGTATTTCCCTGAGGCTGCAAGGTCAAGAGGTGAGAGCCAGAGAGCAATAGTTGCAGTGCAGGGCACCCTGCCTCACTCTGCTCCCCCTCCCTGGCCAGCCCATTGGAGGTGCCTCTCTTTAACTTCCCTTTCTGTCATTATAGGAAGAGGTTACACTTTGAAGGAAGACCTGTGGTCAGAATTCAAGGTTAGAGTCCCATATGGGAAGTACCCCAGAGAGCAGGAAAGATGATAAGCTAGAGAAAGAAGTCTGCTGGCCAACATACACAGATTGGAGGAATGCATCAAATATATCCTGCATGCAAATATATCCTCAGTTCATTCCTGACCTTGAGTTATCCAGTGATAGCACTTGGAGGGCAAGGAGCTCCCCAAAAGAACCATGAGAGAAGTTGGGAAGTAATATATTTTGAGCGCTTAGTTCAAAACCATTACCTGTGTTATCTAAGTCAGTTTCAAAGTCTACAAAGTAGCATCTTCACCTCCATTTTATGGGTAAGAAAAGAGCAGGCAGTTCAAAAAGGTTAGGCAACCTAACCAAGGTCACAGAGAGCTCCAGCCAGCCCTGGAAACCTGTCCACACAGGCTGTATTGCTCTCCTCTCCACCCATCCCAGGGCGGGCAACGAAATGACTGGCTAATGTAGGAATGGGTCAACCAGCAGTCAACACAAGGATCTACTCAGATGGCTAGAAACTAAGTTTGGTCAGAAATGACCCCCTGGAAGAGATGAGATGGGAGGGGAGATGTGAAGAAGGAGGAGATGGAGCAAAGAGGCTTTGGGGAGATGGAACAGGCGGGATGAATGGCAGCCTTCAGGAAGGCACCCACCCATCAGCTAAGAATCTTCACATTATGGATGCGTCATCTTCACACTATGTGCTGACCACCCGCCACAGCCCTGGCCAAAGTAGCCCTGGCCTCATGTCCCCACACTAAGCCAGAGAGGAGAAAGAGGGCTCCCTCCCGCAAGCACCTCTCACTTCCGCGTAGCCTCATCCCAAGTCTGGTCAACCCCAGTGGGGAAATCAAAGAGGTAGTAGGGGAGGTGTGAGAGGAAAAGAGTGAGGAGAACAGGTGGACACTGGGTGGGGTCAGGGACAGAAACACTGGCTCTCAGCCCCCTGAGGATAGGTCCAAGTCACACTCACAAGCAGTCCTGACCCCAGATCCCATCTTCCCAACAGGAACCTCAATCATGGCTCCAGCTGGGAGAGGGGGTCAGTGCACTGGGGCAGGTGTAGATGGCTAATCTGTGTCAGGACTGTTATTGGCTGAGGGCAGGTCCTCAGGGACCTACCCTGATGAACAAGCCTCTAGTACCTCCCAACCCTCACTCCCACAGATAACGTGAGGCTACACACCCCTCCTCATTTATTTTTAGCACCATGATTCCAATTCCAACCTACTAATCTTGGAAACTGTGTGCATGGAGACTAAAGACTATATGCACAGAGGGTGACGGAAGATAAAGAAAAGTTACTCTAGCCAAAGATCCCTCCCTTCTAAGACCAGAGTCCAAGGATTCTACAACAGGTCCAGAATTGGAAGAAATAGAAGATAGGCCTTGCATTGAGAAAATATTATCACAACTCACTTTTAGAAAGACTGTTTGCAGCTTCCCACAATTTCTGCCACAATAATTGGCACCACGCCGGGAGAAGATGATTTCGTGGGCGGGTACCCGCTGGTAGGCCACACGTTTGTCTCCCTGCAGCATCCAGATGACGATGTCTGGCAGGCTGTTCTGGGGCTGGAGAGAGGGGCATTCAGGGTGGCAACAGTGACATGTCCAGGCCCACACTTCATAGTGGCACCAGGAGCTGACTCTGACTCAGAGGCTACAAATCTCACCTTCTGAGTCTCCCTCCCTTGAGTGGGTGTCTATCTAGAAGCAGTTCTGAACCCCCAAAGAAGGAGACATGACCATTCTCTGCCTCTCTCTCCCCACCCCCCCTCTCTCTCTGCACACACACACCTGGCAAAATATACTGAGCAACCATGGGATTTTGGGAAAAGACCTTGCACCTGGAGCACAATGGTCTGGTCCCTAAGTCCCCTCTATTCACAAAATGTTACCGGGGTCAACCCTTCCACTTAAGATGCCAGCCCCTAAAGTTTTTCTAGAGGCCTTCCCAAAAGGCCGCTCAGTCTTCCTCCTGGAAAAAGCAGAGCCTTAGAGTCCAGGACTCTGGGCTCTGAAAGTATAGACAAGCCCGAAACAGAACTGCAAGGCTTCTAAGTCCTCAGGGCTGTAGCAGCGAGTGGCAGGCAGCTGCCTCTACTGCACGCACTGGAGAAAGGCTGCTGGGGACATATTCTCCATCTAATTCTGTTGTTGGACCCACACTTCCAGATTGCTCATTGATGCATGGCAGTACCCACTTGACATGAAAGAAAGTTTAGGCTTAGAGAGGTTAACAACCAACTTCATTTTTCCTGACTCTCAATCATTGTACCAAGGCTTTACAAAACTGAGGACCCTAAAGCAGCAGCAGCTCCTGAGACCCCAGGCCTGGGGATTAAGAACACTGGACATTCTGATGCATGCACGATTGAATAGTACTTGTTCAGTCCCATTAACAGTCATTGTCCTGTCTAGCCTTATCTCCTACCAGCCATATTAGTAGCCGGGTCTAGGGCAAAATTATAGAGGTAGCCAGAGACAAATCTGAAGATGTTTCCTGTAACTGTGAGGGGTTGGTGTGTATACAAAGAGTGTACATGGCCCATCGCCCCTTCTTGAGTACTCTTCCTACTACTATCTGCAGCCTGCTGTTCCAGAGTCTACTTCCCAGCCACGCCTCTCTATATCCTCCTGGGGACAGCCTTTCTTACTGCCTGCACCTGTTTCCTGGGGTCCTAGGTGGCTCTGGTGAGAGTGGGCAGAAGCTGCATCTGTCAATAGACCTTTCTCCTCATTGTAAACCAACCTCTAGCCTGCCTGCCTGCTGGGAAATGGGATGAGCTTTCCCACCCAGGGAAAATGTACCCCAAAGACACACTGGAGTAGTTTTCCACTAGACTAGAACAAAACTCAAAGTAAAAGCAAATGCAGCCTCTGTGGGCCCAAAGGCATCCAGGAGATTAGAAAACAGATTTGGAAGAGGCAGACTTGTAGCCTGGCCTCTACTGTGTATGAGTGATACCCCAGGTAAAGCAGTTCCCCACATGGGACCTGGAGCTAAGTACCCTGCATTCTGGTCCCAACACTGGATATAAGATTCTCTGATGGGCTAGGTGCATTTATTGAGCACCTTCTGTATACTAGGTTTTGTGCTAGGCCCCATAACTCTCACTATCCTCTTTCTTCCTCCTGCAAATGAGGGTATTAAAGCTCAGTTTGAATCACCTATCCAAGGTCATCCATCAATAGGCCCTGGGTTGAATCATGGTCTAGACAATATCCACATGCCTCCTGGTTCTGATTCTCCAGGCAAAAGGAAGACAAAGGAAGGCAGGCACCCCCCAGGTTAATTACCTCCTCTGCCAGGGCACGGAGCCTCAGGAGCCAGTCCTCAGCCTGTTCTAGGATAGCAGGGAGCTCACTGTGGCTGAGCTTCAAGGCCAAGGCAGCCTCCATGATCTGGTTCAGGTGACGGGTACGTAGCCGGAACAGGTACTGGTCCAGGTGAGTAGCAGATGGTATCTCATGCACATCACCCAGGGGCTGGCTATGAAAGACAATTGCAGTGTGCCTGATGAGCGGGCCCTCCACCCACCCTGGGTGCAGGCACACACGCATACACGTGCACACACAGCACAGTGTACCTGGGCACGGGCCCCACACCTTCAGCCTACCTGCAGGGTGTCTTTTCTAGCCTAATCTTCTCCATCCCATCTCCTCCAAGAAGCCTTCCCTGACCTCAGCGCCCTCATCCTTGCTTCTCACTCCAAAGGCTCTTCTAGCCTGGGGCTTCCTTTAGAAACTCATCTTTAACCTTCAATCCAATCATTTCTTCTTCTTCTCTCTCTCTCTCTCTCTCTCTCTCTCTCTCTCTCTCTCTCTCTCTCTCTCTCTCTCTTTCTCTCTCTTTCTCTCTCCCCCCTTCCCCCCACCAGTTAACTGCAAGCTCTTTCATAGAGCCCAGCAGCTCCCTCTCTTCCCCTATCCCGTATCTTTCTGCTCCCTGTGCCATCCTAGGGCAGAGGCCCTGAGCTCAGTTGCCCTACACTGAAATAAATTCAGTCTGTGTTGTGTTCACACTCTCTCTGAAAAGGAAATTTATGAACTCTGATGAGCCACGTAGCCACCTCGCCATGAGGAGGCCAGCAGGCAGCAATACAGATTCATGCATCCCCTCTGCCCCACAGCTCCCCTCCCAGAATCCTCTGCTTTGGATGGCCTTGAAAAGGAGGCAGGGGCTCCACGCAGACCTAAAACACACCCCTGAGCCCCCAGTGAAGAGTTCATTTGGAGGTGAGAGCTCCCACCCATCCTACAGGAACTACCTAAAAGCCCTTCCCTCCAATGGCTGTCCTTCACCATTCCAAGTCTGGAGGCCATTCACAAGCAAGGGTCCTGCAAGATGCGGTGTCTTGCTGTCCCCTCCCCCAGGTAAGACCCCCTCCTGACTGTCTCTGATTGAGCTGCTGGGGGCCACCCTGCCCCCAAGCTCACAGAGCCCTCAACTCTTCCAACAGGACATTAGTCAAATCCACTAGGTCAGGTCTGCTCTTACTACTTGCACCCCCACTCCCCACCACCACCCCCCAGCTCCCCTCCCCACAGCGTCTCGACTCCCGGCTCCCGGCTGATTTATTTTTCTGCCAATTTCCCCGAGCTATGCAGAACCAATTACCGTCGGAGCGCAGCAGCACCGCTGCCGCCAGATACAGCACTCTGGCAGGCCCTCGGCGCACTGCATTTTTCCTGTTATTTTTTTTAATTGAATTTTTAGGGTGGGGGGAGCAGTACATGAGCTCCATCTCGGGGAAACTTAAGCCCCAGGGCCTGTCTCAGGTCACGTACTGCACACCCTGTAGTAATATAATATTTACTGCCCCGAGGGTGCCGCGGACAGCCGCCCCAGGCCAGCAGCAGGCAGCCTGTAGGGCTTGCAGAAGTTGAGGCCACTGTGGGTGAGGGGGGGTCTGGGCCGACTGGGGCCTGAAGGCGGGATGGGCGGGGATGGAGAGGGCCTAGGAGAATAGAGAGCTGGGCCAACTGGGGTGATTTATGCACCCCAGCCTGGTTGGGAAGCTGGGAGGGACCAGGATGTAGACCACCAAAAGGAGATTTTCATGGAGACACAAGCTAAAGCCAAGACTTCCCAAAAATACAGCCAGGACCTGTGAGTGCGGCTGACATGTCTCAGCCCTACCCCCACCTCACCCTGCCCCCATACACACACCGAGAGAGCCCAAGATAGGGGGACTGGGTGATGCTGTGCTCCCAGCCTGCCCTGCATATCCTTAGCTGACTTTGAAATTGGTGTGGTGGGTTGCATAGGCCAAGAGCCATGACCTGGCTGCTCACCAAGTAGCTGCCTGGCCCTGTGCAACCAAGCCGCCGTCCCCTACTGGAGACAGGCACCGGGAGGGGAGAGCCTCTGGCCTGACAGATGAACTGGTTTCAGGTGTTTGGTTCAGTCCTGGTTAGCAGCAGTTGTGCTGGGCCTGTGCTGAGCTGGGGGTCCAGAGATGAGAACCAGCCCTGCTTAGCTCCAGGAGAGAAACAGAAGAGGTCATCCACCATCCCCACTGAGAAGCCAGAGAGTTAAGAGTCCTTCCTGGAAAAGAAGTAGCCCCAAGCTGCACCTGCAGAGCTGGCAGGAGTTAGTGAGGTTCAGGACAGTGGAAAGGACCAGTATGTACATAGAAGCAAATGCACAGAGGCAAGGGGAGCCATGTGTGGGATGGGGTGGGGTGGGGTGAGGAGAGCCAGCCAGTACAGCCATCAAGAAGGGAATGGGGTATGTGAGGCAGATAGCAGGGAAGAAAGGTCTGCTCTACAGGATGTGAGTTAAGCCATCCAGGACTGAAATGGAGGCCCCATTTTAGAGAGTCAGTGTGGATAGTAAAGGGAGGGAGGAGGATGAAGGAAGGACATGGAGAGGCACACAACCAACAAGTCTGAGGAAGAGGGAGGCAGTGTTGACCCTCTGTCCATTGTGGGCTCTGGTTTTGGTAGATCCAGGCAGAGACACAAGAGAGGGTGATAAAACCTGCCCAGGGTTCTATGGAACCCAGGGAAGAAGCCATATGTGCTGTCAAGGCAGCCACATGGAAAGGTCCACAGGCAGCTGGGACCATGGGTCTAGAGATCATAGTTGATGGCTGGGCTGGAGGAGTTGAGTGGAGCTGTTGGCTATGGGGAAGACACTGGTACTAGAGATGTAACAGGGCTGGCAGGAAGAACAGGTGAGCAGCCGTGAGAAGCCTTGGTGTCATCAACTGTGAAGATACTCAGTGCCACAGCTGAGGGGAGGGACTCCTTCTTGCTGGGGACCCAGGCTGATTGGACCTCAGGTGGTACCTGAAGGCATCCGTTCTGATTCCTGGAATTCTTCTCTTGAAGAAGCATCATGTGTTCCCTCAAGAGAACCCAGCCTGGGCCGGGAGTTTGGCCTAGTGGTTAAAGTGCTTGCCTAGCATGCATAAAGACCCGGGTTCGATTCCTCGGTACCACATACATAGAAAAAAGCCAGAAATGGTGCTGAGGCTCAAGTGGAAGAGCTCTAGCCTTGAGAAAGTCCAAGGACAGTGCTCAGGCCCTGAGCTCAAGCCCAGGACTGGCAAAAAAAAAAAAAAGAGAGAACCCAGCTTCCTCCCAGTCTGGGACCAAAGCTCCTGAAAGGCCTGGGTAACCTTCTACTCCTAGGATAGCAACTCAAGGGTCTGAGTTTAACAGGAGTGGTTTTACCCAGTGCTTCAGAGCAGAGCACTAAGGAGGGCACTGAGAGCACCCCAGGGCCAGATCCCACCCATCTGTGATGTTCCAGGTACCACACACCCACCAAGCTCCAGCCCTCACATGTGTCACAAGCACTGGTGTATGTGGGAAAAACCTGCACTCTACCTTCCCAGATCCGATGCCAGAGGGGCAATGGCCAGTCACTTTGCAGGGGTGCCCTAGGGTGCAAGGGTGCCCTGAGAATGTACCTCACAGCTACAGCTCCAAATACTGCCATGCTCATGTGTCTAGCCCCACCAGCCCTGCAACCTCCAGACCATGGGGTCAGCTTCCTCACAGATGCCCTGCTGTCAAGTGAGACTCCTCCTCTCCCAGCCTGCTTCCTTTCTGCATACCTACACAGAGCATGGCCTTAATTACTCCTCAGCTACCCCACCCACAGCCAGGGGTAGTCTCTGTCCCTACTTCCAATCCATCATCAAGTTTCCCCTTGTAGAGTATTATAATAATGGAGTTCTGCTATCTAGCTGGTATGTACTCTGGGCAGGTTGATGGACCTCTCTGTGCCTGTTTCCTCATTTGTGAAATGGGAATGATTCTACTTCTGCCTCATAAATTTCAGGTTTCATGGTTAGCTAACACACATCAAATTCTTAGAGCAGTTAATACAGCCTAAGGTATCCATGATGGTCTCTGCCTTGCTGCCTTAGTTACCTTTGTCCAAGTCACCTGCACAGCCAACGTTGAGTTTCCCTTTGCCGGGCCTCTGAGTACCTGTCTCCTCACAATCACCAATCTAGCATCAAACCCAGGGTTGCATTGCTCCTCAACAGCCCCAGGCCTAGGCCCTACTGGGCACAGCCCCCGAGGCCTGCTTCTTTGGCATCAGCTTCCTTCTCCTTTTGCCTGGGCAATGTCACCTTTGAAGGCCAGCTCTCTTCCCACTGAGTTCCCATCAGCCATCCTTCCCTCCCTCTCTGCCCACAAAACTTTCCTGGATTCTGTTTGTTGAGATTATTTTAACTCCTGCTCTGAACTCATGTTTGCCTCTAATTCCGACCATGCTTTACTTTGTGTGCTGGATTTGTGCATCCATCACCTGCTAAGGGCTAAAGTTGCACCCTAGTCAGTAAGTCTAGCACTGCCAGGATTCGAAAAGGCCTTAGGAATGGGCCGTCTACAGCCCCACTGGTGGGGATAGAAGGTGAAGGAGACTTGATGAGAATGCACTTCCGAACTAACTGCAGCAGGATGGGCTGGAAGGGGGCTGCATCTGACCCATGGTTACTCATGTCTCAGCAGGACAGCATTTCTTTCTGTGCTCTGTTCATTGGGGCTCCATAGCCAGGCTGACAGAGGGAGTGATGAGAGAAAGAAGGCAGAAAATTCATTTGCATATATTCATACTTAATCCCCTAGAAAGCAGAATTCTAAGTCCATGTAACAGTGGGGAAACTGAGATCCATGGAAGGGAAGCTGTGTAAATGCACAAAGCTGATGAGTATGGCTAGTTCCTAAGACTTGATGTTTCATCTTAACAGTAATTACAGCTCCCATTGATTAAACCCTTCCTAAGGTCCCAGCACTTCATTATATAGTCTAAAGTAGTTACTCCTCAGGCCAAGTTGAAGTTTCAATGCTCCCTTTGGAAGTGTCTCTCCAGAACCACTTAGCTGTGGAAGAGATGCTGAGATGTGCCCCCTCCACCAGGCATCTACACCCCCACTTTCCATCACCCCAAGAGGACCCTTTCCTGAAACTGACAATCAGCCAGGTCAATAGAAGACTAAGCAGAAACCATGGTCCCTGACGTGGCTTTGGGGAAGGAGGGGCGCCACCCCCACCTCCAGTCAGCGTCTCCTGGAGATTCCATCAGGGAAATAAGAGGTCGGGGATCAGAGACACAATGCTCTCCATTCAGGTGAGCGGGCCTGCGCAGGCCCACAGCTGCCTCCGCTGCTGCAGGGAGATTTATGACCTGCTCCAAATGTCACCTTTTCAACTCCCCGCGCTGGCTCCACCACCTTTGGACTCAGCCTAGGCTGGACTGCTGGCCAAGCGTGGCTGGGAGACGTGCCGACGCTCACTGCCACACATGAACACTTACAGGGAAGCAGCCACGTGGGCGCCAGGTACCCCCTACCTGCAGTCTGCAATGAGCTCATCCATCAGCTGAGCCACCAGAGAGTCTGTGTCCTCTGTGGAACACTGTGCCTTCAAGGCCAGGTGGACCTGCTCCAAGCCAACTTCCTGTGGAACAGGCAGGCCAAGGTCAAGAATGTCACCATGATGTAGAACACACACATACACACACACACACACACACACACACACACACACACACACACACACACACACACACACACACACCTGCCACCACAGCCCAATTGGTGAACCAACAACAACAACAAAAAATGAGCAGCTAGACACCCAGAGCCAGACAACCAGCACTAACCTGGCTCAAGAACCTTCCAGGGCTCCCCACACCCAAATTCCCAAGCCTGGCACTCCAGTTTCATACCTGGGCATTAGGAATTCATAAGCTGTGTGCCAGCCCCATCGGAGCTGAATGCATCCTATCACCCACCATCTTCAAGCCAGGTATGAATTCCCCCAGGTAAACACAGGTGAGAGGCCCTTCCTGAGCCTGATGTCATCCCCTTTCCTTTCTAGAATTTACCACATATCAAAGCTCAGGCCAAAGCTACCTTCTACCACCAACAGCCCAGCAGCACTCTGCCACCACCTCAGTCTCTTAGACTTCCTTGTCCCAATGTCAGCTCTTTCATTGGGCTGCATCTGGCCTCCTCTTCTGAACCTCTCTCTACCCAGCCCTCTCCTTGGACCTCAGTCCTGTCCCGGAGGCCCCCAGGACCCCACTCTCTGTCCATCAGCTTTCCTGAGCATGTGATATATACCACAGTGGGACTACCAGTCTAGAAACAAACCCTACCAAGGAATCATGGTCCCTGCTCCCTCAAAGTCTGTAGTCTTGGAAGATAAGACAGGCCAGACTTGCCCAGCTCTAACTCCTAGTTCTCAGGCCCCGAGAGTTCCGGCTCTCAAGGTGGCCAGGGACCACAATGGTTCCCACCTGGGCCTGTACTCCATCCAGCCACTCCAAGACTCCTACTTTCCCTCTCCTTTTCCATGTCATTTGAACCATGCTCACCCACAGACTCCTCCAACCCACTTGTCTCCCTTTCCTAACCCTCTTGCCTCTTCCTTGCTTCACCAGCATGGTTACACTTGCCTCATTCACTTTTCCACATGCCATGCAACTCGGGAAGGAGCCCCCCCACCCCAGCACACATACTGCATGGAAGTACCTGGAAGCCACCACCTGGACCCTCCTTTCCACCCCCCTTGACCTTTATACTCATTCTCGTGACTCCCCTCTACTCCCTGGAAAAGCATCAGACTTGTACCTAGAGATGAGTCTTCAGAAACCCTTCCTCACCTCTCAAATACAACTCACCTCCTACCCTCGCAGCCTCTGCTCTTCTCCCAACTCCCTAGAGTCATTTCAGCCATCAGAGTCATTTCTCACAGACCTTCCAGGGCCACCAAGGCCTAAAAGTGGAAGTCTTGCAGTCTCCTTCCCAGGTCATGTCACCGTCCCCTGGGCCCCTGCAATGGCAGTCCCCCCACTGCTCTCCCTTGTTGTTCACATGCCATTCTCCTTTCTCTGAACCCCACCTCTCTCCCTTGACACCCCAAGTGTCATCTACAGAGCTCTAGGCAGGGCAGGAAAACCTTCTGTGGAATGATTCATTGCTTACTTCCAGTGACTACGAGATGGAAATGTCTCGTATGCAGTTAAGACTCAAGAGATATCTCCCTCTCTCTTCCTTCCTCCCTCCCTCCCTCCCCTCTTCCCCCCTCTGTTGCCACTACATCTGTTAGGGGTTCCCCAGTGCTCTCTTTACCCCTCTTCTGACCAGTAAATATGACACAAAACACAGAGGACACCAGCCTACAAAATCCATTGGACACAGTCACCTATCGAGTGTGCGTTGTGGGGAGCAGGGATGCAGACACGCAGGGCAGAGCAGAGGCCGTGGGCCTGCTTCTACTCACCAACCGATCGGCAATCCTGAGCAGCTGGTTCTGTGTCTCGATCCTGTGGCTAATGTCCTCCCAGTAGGAGGACAGCACCACAACTGGCTTCACATTGCCCCAGGGTAAGTAGTAGTAGTGGCACCCTATTTGGGAAGAAGGGCCTGGTTACTGGGCAAGAGAAGAGGAGCTTGATCCCTGGCAGGGGAAGAGGGGCCTGGGTGGGGTGAGGGGAGAGGGGCCTGGTTACTGGGTAGGGGCTGAGTTTGGCAGGCAAAGCACTACAGAGCCCACCCAGGCCCCTGGTCACTCAGACCCGGAGCTAGCCAAGGTAGGAAGGGAACTGAGCAGACGGGTGCCTTCTCCACCCCCAATCTTAGAATCCCCGGACAGGTGTGGGGTGTCATCTGTACTCTTCCACATCCACACTGAGTGGGGAATCAGAGAGCTCCATCTCTCACTGAGACACTTTAGCACAGCGAAAGAGAGAGGTCAATAAAATGACCCTGAAATCAAGACCATATTCTCCAACATCTCCAAGCTACCCAGACGCCATGTAATGACCCAGGTGGTTCAAGATCAGTGTGATCGCTGCATTCTCAAGACCCCAACGTATGGGAACATGGGGGGGGGGCCAAGGAGAGGGGGGGGGAAATGGGAGCACAGCAGGGGATCTGAGAAGGGGTTTCTAGGCCAGGTATATGGAGTAGGCCCCCAATAGCTTTCCATGGGAGGCAGGATTTAGGGTTCAGCCCCTGCTCTATGACTCAGGACCTCACCATCGAAGACCGCCCGGCTGTACTGGGTAGTGGAGGCCAGCGGCAGACAGGTTGTGTCAAACTTGTTGCCGTAGTTCCCGATGCTGACCTCAAACTGGATGGCATCATCCACATCCTGCAGCATGGACGCGGAGTAGAAGGCAGCGAAGAGGGAATATTTGCGCCTCCGGAGGTACTTCTGTGGGCAGAGAGGGCAGGCAGAGGGCATGAGGAAAAACCAAGGGGACAGGTGGGCACAACAGGTCACTGGTCTCGCAGGCCTTTACCACGACCCCCCACCAGTAACCCCTGGCTGGGCTGACCAGTGGCAGAGTCCAGGTTTGATTATAAACTGAACAGACTCTTTCCAGGTCTCTGTGTGTTTGGCCACGTTTCCTATTAAGATCTGCTCTTCCAAGGTCATGTTGCTCCTCAATCCAAACCGGTAGCAATGGCACCACCACATCAGGGAGGCAAGGTCTCCCACAGTGCCCCTCAAGGCAGCGGGGTCTTATCTTCCATTCTACCTCACCAGGCCCTGCCCAGAATGCCCATAGGCCCTGCAGAGGTCTCCACAAGCCAACCCTGCTGCAGTAAAAACAGACCACCTCGGCCATGTACTTGGGCTATGTGAAGCCCCCCTTGCTCCCTCCTTGACATAGGGCACTGGACTAAGGGCATTCTTTCCTATGTCCTGATTTGAACCACCATGATTCTATGGTTCCTTCCATTGGGAGGCACAGAGAAGCAGGATTAAGCAATTGGAGTTTCGGAGAATGTAAATAGTAATGACAGCTAACACTTAATGAGTACTTACTGCATACATATCTTAATTCACTTCTCACCACAATCATATGAGGTAAGTTTAATTATTACACCCACTTTACAGGCAGGGAAGTAGCCCATAAGTGGTAGGATCCAAGCCACAGCTCTATGACTACAGTGTCTGAATGCTCCTAGAGACAAGGCCTAGCTCCACCATTCATTCCTCTTGATATGTCTGGGCTTCGGTTTCCCCGTCTATAAAATAGAGATAGAAACCATAGCAGCCTTGTGGGGTCCCGTGAAGATTCAATAACATCAAGGGCATTCCATAGTAGTACCAAACATCTGCTAAGGGTATAGTCGACCTAACAGATCCCCATTCCTATATGACTATGAGAAAACAGCATCTCATGTGGCACTGACCTCTACACTTTCAAAATACTCTCCTTTATCTTTGTTTATTCCTCTGGCATTGCAAGTGGGATTCCTGTCACATTCTTCCCACTTCTCAACTGGACTGTCAATTACCCGAAGAAGTGGAGTCACAATACGTGCGGAACAGAACAATGTCCCTTCTCTACCATGATGCTTGCTTGGCCACCTGTCTCTCTCCCACCCCTAAGAGGACCCCACCTCCCTCCCAGCTCCGGGACCCTCACCTCCACCCGGAGGATGTCATCTGCAGGGAGGTCCTCCACCTTCTGCTCACTGTGCTCCACCAGCTTGGTCTCCAGAGACAGCAGAAGCCGGCCTCGGTAGGCCACGCCTTCCCCCTGCACGGCGACCCCAGGTCACCAGCCCAAGCAGATGTGGGGAAAGAAAGGAGCATGGTTTGGCTCTCAAGCAGTTCATCTCCCAGGCAGCCAGGAAGCTGAGCCAACCCACCATTCTTCCGATGAGGATGTCATGGCCCAGAGTGCTCGGGGGACATGCCAAGCCACCCAGTGAGATAGCCAGCACCACCTCTAGCCCAGCCCTAGGAGATGAAACCTGGGAGTCATGGGCCTGGGTGTCTTGAAAAAGGGCCCAGTGTCCCTAGGGGGGAGGCAGAGGGGAACAGGGAAGGAGACGAGCCAGGTAGAATTAGAATTAGGGTACTCTGATGGGTCCAGCCTGCTCAGGCTTCATGCAGCCCATGAAGTCTCAGCTGGGCATGAATGCCACCACGTCAGGTGGGAGACCCCAGAGGATTTCTCAGGATGTGGCAGCTCACCTTTCCCGTGTTGAGCTCTGCATAGGGGTCTGGGAAGCCCGTGAATTCCCGGGGACTGCCATACAGGTTCACATAGCAGGGGCCGAAGGTGGGGAGGAAGCCCAGGTTGTCGTCCACTGAAGACACAAGCAGGGGTCAGAGAGGCCCCCCTCTGTGGGAATTTCTAGAACTCAACCCAGCCACCTTCATAACCCAGTCCACCCCAGCCCTTCAGTTTCGCCACATGCATCAGATAGAATCTTTGGGAACAACAATGACACTGGTGAGATCTGTCATTGCATCCCATCAGTCCATTTAGTCCTTGCCACTATGAGTCTCATTTTACAGAGGAAGATGTAGAGGCTTAGGGATACAAAGCAGCACACAATGATAAAGTGGCCAGGCCCAGCACGGTGTGCCTTCAAAGCCCATCCAAGCCTGGGGAGGCCTGGATAAAGGAAGACCCAGAGCCTCATAACCTGAAAAGCTATCTCTCAGGGGACAGGAAGAGGCTGTGCCTACATGTCCCTTCCCCACAGCCAAACCCCAGGAACATGTCCCCAAGTCCTGATGGCCCTGACTCATTTCAGGACACACACACACACACACACACACACACACACACACACACACTCTACAAAGAATGGTGGTTGTAATGCAGCAGATTGGAGAAGAGTTAGAGAATGAACACAGCAGGAAAAAAAAAATTCTACATCATGCTCATCCTTTGGGGAGGCTCTCTTTTGTCCATTTGTCATTTGGGAGTTCGTGGATACACTTCCTAGGAGGGCCCTTCACTAGCCACACTCTGAAAACCTTGCAAAGGCAGGTAGGTGTCCCTTTTTGAAAGAGGACATTTCCAGAATACCAAAGATGGGAGACAGGATTAAAATCATGTGGGATGATGCTATCCAAACTTGGATAGGCTAAACAAGCATAAGAACAAGAGGGGTGGGCTAGGAGTTTGGCCTAGTGGTAGAGTGCTTGCCTAGCATGCACGAAGACCCAGGTTCGATTCCTTGGTACCACATACATAGCAAAAAGCCAGAAGTGGTGCTGAGGCTCAAGTGGTAGAGCTCTAGCCTTGAGAAAGTCCAAGGACAGTGCTCAGGCCCTGAGCCCAAGCCTGGGACTGGCAAAAAAAAAAAAGAGAGAACAAGACGGGTGCTAGGGCTGGGCCCATGGTAGGTGCTGTGAGCTGCTTCTGGGAGCCCGTAGGGTAGCATGCCTGCCCGCCAGTCAGGAATGCCCTGAACCTTCCACTTGTTCCCCCATCCAGACCTCAGCACAGGCAACGCGCTGGCTCTGGGAACAGAAGATGGCCTTGGATCTTCCATGAATACCACTCATCATTTCTGTTGATCGTCTTGATTATGATTTCCCTCCTGAATTTCCACTTTAGGAGTTTTTCACTACCGCTAACCCCTTCCTAGTCCCCCAGATGCCTTACACTTCCCCAGACTGCCCACAGCTCCCATATCTGCCTCAACTCCTCCTTCTAGTGTCATCCCAAGCATGGGGAGAGGTCTGCCAGAGAGGGAAGAATCTGTCCTCAAGACATTCCAAATGACTTCAGTGTTTAACCAGTGGCAGGAAGGAAACTGAGCAAGGTAAACTCAGAGGCTGGGGCGACTCTCAACAGTACCCCATGCAAATCAGAAAACCCCATCTCCAGCATTCATCCCCCTCCAATAAGGGCCCACAAATCCATCCCCTCAGACCCCTAGGTGACAGTAACGTACGGTCTGTGGCTTGTGGAGGCTTGGCCACACCTGCAGGCTCCTCTGAAGCATAAAGAAATGGAACAGGTGTTAGGATGGACATGGCTAGAAGGAGAAATGGTTATGTGACTGGGAGCTGGCAGATGAATGGAAGGACAGCTCCTGCATGGGAAGCAGACATGGCCCCAGACCCCACCCCCAGCCCAGCCAGACACAGCCCCCAGTATCACAATCACTTGAAACATGATCCAATATACCCAAGAAATAACACAGAAAAAAAATGTGCTTTTCTCTATTATATTGGAATATAATGCTTTTCTTATATTATATTAGTGAGAAAAATAAAATACAGACATAAGAAAAGGGTGAGCAAAACACAAAAGAGCCTGGAGCAAGGCCCCTCAACACTCAGTGCTCCAAGCCCAATAGGACAGAGCTAAGCAAGGGCATTTCAAGGTACAACATCTCCACCTAGTGGTGAATTCTATTACTGCCACAGAAAACAACATGTTGCATTTTCACAACAGCAGGCGCCTAGACCTGGCTTCTAACACCTGCTGCTTCCAGTAAAGTATGGTGACAGATGCTGATCATTAAACGAAGGCTCTGCACATCTGAGCCTACCCCTAAATGCTGATGAAATGTATCTAAAAATAATAGAAGCAAGGAAAATATGCTCTGGCCACTCTGGATTCTTGATATCCATTATTCACTTCTGAGCCGGTAGATGACCCAAAGAAAGGAGCACCTTCCATCTCCTTCCTCTGTTTCTGTGATGTCTGCCTCTTTCTACCCTTTATCATTTTTAACTAGCCAAGTATAATCATGTCTGAGTTCATGGATGAGCCTTGCTGATTATTTTTATCCATTATTCACCTTGGCCTATTACCTCCAAAAATAAAATCCAAAATCTCATTGCTGTTTTTCCATGGCTCCATAGTGACAGTTAGGAGCCAAAGGTCAGGCAAAATGTCACAAAGGAAGAATGGGCAGAGAGGAATAGGGAAGTGAGGATGAGGACAGGGAAGACAAGACCTGGGCTAGCCCCTCCCCTCTGCAGCCAGGCCTCAGCTACAAGTGCTTCCTGGTGGCCATTTTCACACCCACTAAACCAACTTTCACCAAAGGGAAAGTCGGGCCCCTGGCCATCGGGGAATGGGCTTCCTCAACAATACAACCAATATAGGCACAACTGTGATTCCAAGGAAAGCAGTGGCCAGGGACCACCAAAAAGAAACCGTTTCTACTTAAGGTCCTTCCAAATGATTCCCAAGAGACTAAAGAAGCTAAAATCATGGTTCCAACTCCCATGTGCTTCTTGCAAAGGCGAACTTGGCTTCTTACCCACAACCAGGCAGACACACGTGGCCCTAATCCTGCCAGCCATCTGATCAATACACAGGCCTCAGAGGACTAGAAGGAGTGTGCACTCCTTTGCATTCATTGGTTCATTCATCAAGCCTCCCCAGGCACAATACTAGGCACTGGGAGGCCAGGTCATAGGTCTCTGGGAACTTCAATTCCACCCCCACCCCACACACACACACCCGCACCATCACCACCACAACCAAGTTCTCTTCCCTGTGTCTGCTGACAGCTCATAAAGTCAAGGGCAGGGCAACCAGAGGGCCACCCAAGACAAAGCCTCTATTTAGTCCTCATCATCCTTCTGCCAAAACACAAGTGTTTTAGTGTGCTTTCCTTGAGCCCAGAGATCCAGAAGTGTGGACGCCCCAAGTCACAGATCAATGCTCCCCATTGCCCCAGTTCCCTCACCTGGGGAAACTGGAAGGAATCGACAGCAGGCCTCCTCCCCCAAGAGCCGCAAGGCCCAGCCCTGCAGACAGTCGTCAGTGTGCCTTGAAGGAGCCGAGGGTGTTACCTGCAGCCATTTCTGCCAGCCCCCTCCGCCTCTCGGCACATCCCCAAGCCATGGCATTTGACTGCCTGACACTAGCCTGAGCCAGGCAGGGGAAGAAACCAAACACTGCTGGGAAATCATCTTCAGCTACGTTCCGAAGACAGAAAGATGAACTTTGGGTTTCTCGGCCATGGAAAAAACTGTTGGGTACAAATGCTATTTCTGTATCATGACTGTCATGTGTATAAAGTTATCAAAGATGCTGGGTGGTTTTCACGGCTCTCATGTATCTGAGAACAGTCCTTTAAAAAAAAAACTTCCCTTAATATGTTGGTGGTGTTCAAGGTCCAAAAAATACTTCACTGTACCCAGGCAAAACCCATGGGCATAATTGCTTAAGTGGTAACTGTGGGGTCTTCTCCTCCCCGGAAACAAAAACAAGACACAAAACCAAAAGCACTTGGTCAAAATAAACCATCAGGGGAACTGGGAGTGAGGGGTGTGGAGAGCATACCCATTTTTACAGTCCACTTTGGCTGGGGTTAAGAGATGACGGAAGCATGCTAGATCCCACATGAGAAGAAAAGAAATACGACCGTCCCCCACCCTGGAAAAAAAAAAAGGAAAGTGAGGGAACAACATGTTCTAAAGGGGCTTTAGGATGAGTGAGGAAAGCTGAGAAGGGAACACGACAAGAGGTAACCCTTCAGGGCTAGAGACAAACTTTAGCTCCAAAAGGGACCTACCTGTACAGAAGGCATGTTAGAGAACCTGAGAAGTCTTAAATAGCCCGTTTTATCAGTGTATTTAGCCCTTTTATGGTCACAAAGATGAAGCTATTGAGTAGCGTATCCAAAAATTAAGTTAACTGAGTGCAGAAAAAAGTCTCATTTATTTCCAGAACAATCTGTGGAGGGGGTTGTGAGGGGGTGCAGGGATGGGGGTAAGGTTCTACTTTGACTGCCTCCCTGAAGCACCCAGAGGTTGCTTGTAACTTGAGCGCCATCTAGTGGCCGCATAAACACTGGCCAGTTAAGAGAGTCATGATGCCAGAAAGAGGAAGATAAACACTACTCCAGAAATGGGAGTGAGGGAGGACCTTAAACTCCCCCACTAGGTGGCTGATGGCAGGCACCAGTATAGCTTCATGGACCAACAGCTGTCATAAGTCAGAAATGCCACACTGTGCCTCCACCAGTATCTATCCCAGGATTCAGAGGTAGGAAGACTATGAGTAACAAACTAAAGAAGAGCTTCCCATACATTCTGCACCACCCCCTGAAGCACTGCCCCCATCACAGCTCTCACCCTGTACCTGTAGGGCAGCCCTCAGCAGAACTTCCTGACCAGCTAGAAAGGAACCAAAACCTGGACGGAATTGTGCCTAGAGCTAATGGGGGAAAGGGAGGATTATTGAGTTTTAAAAGTGCCACTTTGTGATTTCTATCAATGAAAGGATTGAACAAGGAGATACAGATGGCAGAGAGTTGATAGGTGCGAGGTGTTGAAGCTGAGAGAGGGTGCTTGGGAGACGACCATACAATTCTTGAGTTCGGTGTTTATTTGGAACTTTCAAATAATTCAAGCTTTTGATTGTAAGGAGGTCCCAGAGGATCTACAAGATCACTGGATGAATGCATATCAGGAACGAAGCACGTTACCCTGTCCTACAGCCAAAGATCTGGACAGACACACAATGAAGATCGCCTGTCTGTAGAAAGGAGCCAAGCTGAACAGATCTTCTAGAGAGCAGACTGGGGGAAGGGACTGTCGGAGACCTCCAGGAGAGGGAAACAGGAGAGCCACCAGGAGAAAATAGTTTGAGATCTTCAGTAGTGTCTTGACAAAGCAAAACTTCTGGGAGAAGACAGGGAGAAAGAAGAGGCAGATCCAGAAGAATAACTAGAGAAAGATAAGGAGGCTTGACAAGGACCAAAATGTGCAAGGGCCAAGGTTCAACCTCACCACAAAGAAAGGAGAAATGGTAAAGAGAAATCACACAGGCAACACCAAAATGCCCAAATGATCAAAACAGCCAGGGTTAACTTAGGGTTAATCCTGTGCCAGTCACTGTAAGAGCTTCACATTTATCTTCTATCATCTCACTGGATCCTTTTAAGAAACCACAGGGGTTTCTATCCATGCTATGGATAGAAAGCTGGAACAACTCCCTCCATTACAAAGAAGCAGAGTTGACAGAATCTAAGCCCCAAATGGCTAGCTCCAATGCTGAGGCACTCACTGTTATCCCAACCTGCCTTCATCTCTCCACACATCGGTTAGAATACAAAATATTCCTTATCTCAAACTTAGGAATTCACCAGGGAAAAGATCCACATGTATCACAGGCCAGTTGAGGTGTTCTGGTCAACACTGGACCCAGCTACTACAATGTGTCATAACGTTGTAGTGACTAATGGCATCGTAATAGTCGTTATCTGTGTAAGAATACTCTCTGGTGTCTATACAACAACAAAATCACCCAGCAAAACATTTGTAGAATTTATTCCTGTAATGAAGCATTATATAGCTGATATTTTCTAAACTTCAATAATTATATAGAAATTCCTCTAAGTAGTGTCTAATCAGGAGAAAACAAACATGTGACTCAAGTAATACTGCTCTCCGAAATATGTCCAAATAGATTAAATATCTAAATGTAATTTTTTTAAGTTTTAAATGGAATTAAAGCTGAGCACCTGTGAATCATGCCTGTAATACAAGCTACTCAAAAAGCTGACACATGAGGAACGCAGCTCAAAGCCAGCTGGGGCAGGAAAATCCTTGAGACTCTTATCTCCAATTAACCATCAAAAACTCAGAAGCAGACATGTGGGCTTAGGTGGCAGAGAGCTAATCTTGAGTGAAATAGGTAAGGGACAACACCTAGGCCCCGAGTTCAAGCCCTAGTACTAGCACACAGACAAAAAAGTAAGACCTAGGCATTTGCCAAAGACCTTTTAAACATAATGCAGAAACTATATTTGAATTATTTAAATAAATCTAAATTAGAACATTTTAAAAGGAAACAGTAAAATAAGTCTAAAGAGAGTTAAAAGTACACCAATGAAAATTCCAATAAAGTTTAAACAGAAATAACTAATGAGGCTAATTGAAAAAATAGAAAAAGAAAATTCAAACACAATAGATATAACAAAAAAGAAAACCAAGCAGGTAGAAGGAATTGTTTTAACTAGAAAAGGTTACTCTGCAAAACACTACGTAAATAAATTTGAAAACCTCCATGTAATGGATGTTTTTCCAGGAAATATAAATTATCAAAATTGACTAGAGTAAAAGTAACAAACTAAAAATAACAATGATCACAGGAGGAATTGAAAAGTTTTTAAAGAGCCATTACTACACCCACTCAAAAAGGGCACCCAGCCCATATGGTTTTATGGGTGAATTATTTCAAACCCTCAAAAGACTATATTCTTATGTTATATAAACTGTTCCAGATGTTTGAGAAGACTTTAAATCTTTCCAATTAATTTTACAGAGCCAGCATAACCCAGATACAAAAACCAAAGAAATAATAAGCAGACATACCAATTGAAGATAATAGAAAATCAAGAAACAGGCCCAAGAACACATTAAGGAATTTAGTAGGTGACAAGTCAGCATTGCAAAATATAGGGAACAGATTATTCCAAGCATTGGTATCACCAGTGAACAATTTTTTTAAAGTCATGTTAGATCCCTTTCTTATTCACTGAGGAAAATATGAACAGATTTGACTACATACAAATTTAAGTTTCTATAAGTCAAAAACTATAAAGATAAAACAGAATTATTTGCCAAATATATGATGGGGGAAAGTTAGTCTCTGTATGAGCATAGAACTCTTATCAAACAGTGAGAAAAAGGCAAACAGAAATATCAGAAATATGGGCCATGAGAATGCATTTATAATAACTATAAAATACATAAACATATGATATAAAAATTTATAGTATGTTAGTCTATTTACCAAATGTCAATGAGATGAAAATTAAGGGAACAAATGAGATATCATTTATATCCATCAAATCAACACAGTCGCATCATGTTTGCTTGTCTTCCTTGTTCGTGGATGGTGCTCAACCACTTGAACCATGACTCCACTTGAGTTTTTTGCTGATTATTCTGGAGATGTCTCACTGACTTTTATGCCCTAGCTAGCTTTAAACCATGATCTTCTAGAGCTCATCCTTCTAGGTAGCTAGGATTATAAGCATACATCACTGATATCAGGCTCAAAATTATTTTCTGATATTATTTTAGCCTGTGTTGATGAGGGCACAATACATGAAGCCTATGAAAGTGACTGGAGAAAAAATTAATCCTGACTTTTTGTGGGGCAACTTGGGCCTTAAAGAAGTCTCGATCCCCTAACCTTGCAATTCCTCCTGTAGATATTCAGCCTAAGGAAACGCATGGGTTGGGGTGTAGCTCAGGATCAGGGCATTTGCCCAGTATGTGTGAGGCCCTGGATGCAACATGAAATAGCACACAGAGTTAGAGTTTGTTCCATCTTAGATTTTGAAAAAGAAAACTGGTGTATGCATGAGATTTCGCTACCAAAAAAAAACTTCCATTGCAAAATAAGTTGTTCCTAATGTAGAAAAACTAGAAAATTCCTAAATATTCAACATTCACCCAAGGAATAGTGGTACATTAACATGGCTAAATTCTCATTCGCTTAGAAGAGAGCATTTAATCATGTGAAAAGACATCCATGTAGTAACACCAAGTGGCTAAACGCAATTTTCAAAACAATTCCCTTTTAATGTATATATGCATATATCCATGTATATGTGTATATCTATGAACACGAATATACATTCATGCACACAGAAGGGTCTTGTGAAATTCACAGTTCTTATCTGCAGGGGGTACATTTTACATTCTTTCAGATCATTTATTTAAAAATTTACATAAGGACAAGGAAATACTTTTAAACAGACCAACAAATGCTTTTTCAAAAGGAAACCTGCTGTTGTGCACAAGAACAATGTAGTGTCCAGTAGATGATGAAACCACAGCCACCATATTGGTGCAAGAATAACTTACCCCGCTGGGCTCACACTGTAATCCTTGCTACTCGGGAGGCTGAGAGCTGAGGATTACAGTTCGAGGCCAGCCAAGGCAGATACAACCGAGAGACTCTTATCTCCAATTAACAAAAGCTGGAACTGGAGGTCTGGCTCAAGTGGTAAAATACCCACCAAGTGAAAGAGAACACAAGACCCTGAGTTCAAGTCCTGGTACTGACATAAATATGTTAGTAAGTAAATAATGTACAGGTAGAAGATAGAGGTAGGACAGGAGAGAGCATGCTGGGCCAAGGGCAGAACACAGGTGGACCATACCTTCTATTTCTCCTCCAGGAGCAGAGATTTTTGACATACCCAGGTAGGTGGTGGACACAATATCATTGTGAGTGAGGCGATCCCTAGAACAAGGGAGCAGAGAGGACCTGATCATGGGTAGGGGATGAGGCCACAGCCCACCCAAGGAAGAAACTGTCTCCACTTGTATCGTTGAAGCAAGGGTCTCAGTCAACATCAGGTATATTACTGAGGCCTGGTGATCCCGGGGAGGAAGGCACTAGAAGGAAAGCTTGCTGGAGACCCTCCTGGAAGGACCCAGTCCATTTCCCCAACCACCAAACATCACATTGGTCAACTGCACTGGGCCACCAGTCAGGCTCTCTGTAGGCAGACTACAGGTTGACAGGGAGGAGGCTTGACACAGGCAGAATGGGGAGCAGAAGGGTGCTTGGGTAACCCAGTTCCCAGAACAGGGCAGCTGAGCTTTCCAGGAGCAAATAAATGAGCAAGATCGAGGAAGAGTTCAGATGACCCCATCCAACCCATCTCCAGGCCCCAATCTTGAATCAGTCCCTGCTAATCGTTACTACATTTCTTTCTGTATGCACCCTGGAATGTGACAAAGCACTTGAACTTCCATCCTGAAGGAGCTTCACCACAACCTTGAACAACAAGTACTTTTCTTTTTTCTTTTTCTTTTCTTTCCTTTTTTTTTTTTTTTTTTTTTTTGTTGCCAGTCCTGGGGGTTGAACTCAGAGCCTGGGCACTGTCCTTGGGCTTTCTCAAGACTAGCGCTCTATCACTTGAGCTACAACACCATTTCTGGCCTTATCTATATACGTGATACCGAACAATTGAACCCAGGACTTCATGTATGCTAGGCAAGTGCTCTACCAAGAGGCCACACTCCCAGCCCCAGCAAGTACTTTTCTTAGCATCTCTGCTCTTTAAGCAAAGAAGATGAAACCCAAAGACATGAAGGTATTTCTCCACAGTGAGACAGGGAAGGAACTGGCTGAACCAGGATTGCTGACCCCAATCCTGGTCTGGTCTTGTCCTTTATCATGACACACACTGCTGCCTGACATAGGCAGCACCACTGGAGGGGCCTGTGAGTGGGGGGCGAGGACTAAGAATCTATTAGCCACTAATCTTCCAACTTTGTAGACCCTTCCTACAGACCCCACAGCTTCATGTCTGGCTTTTTGGTAGTTAATTGGAGGTAAGAGTCTCAAGGACTTTCCTACCTGAGCTGGCTTTCAACTGTGAATCTCAGATCTCAGTCTCCTGAGTAGCTAGGGTTTTCAGCCATGAGCTAGCTGATGGCATTTTTAAACTGTTATCTTGCCCCATCTTGAAAAGAGCAGGACTCGAGGATTTGTGCAGTTGATCTCTGATCTTGTCTGACTTGGAAGAGGAGGTGTGGTGAATGGAAGAATGGGGGGTTGTTTTTCTGCGTATACGAGGGGTGGGTAGGGAAAATTTGGACAATTTTTTTGTCTTTTAATGGAAAAGGAATTTTTAAACAATTTGAGAAGAAGATTAAGTTACAAGGGGGGAAGAGGGCCATATGGCGAATATCATGTTTCCAGGATTCAGGTAATAACAAAGTTTATCTGTATTTTCTGGGAAGAAAGCTCTTTTGGGATAGGAACTTGTAGCAACAGAATACTTTCTGGCCAAGAACTAGGTTTTGGGGCTTGGGGTTGCTTTTGGAAAATACAGCGAGTCTGAAAATAGACTCACAATAAAAATGCCACTTCAACCCAAACCAGAGATTCAACCACCAGATTCGGTAATGTGTTTGGATTGTACAGTATGCTGATGCCTCTGACACAGCTTCAGAAGGAGCTAGGCCAGGCCCATCCACAGCCCAAACGCACGCATCCACACACGCACACATGTACACACACACTGCCAGCCTGAATACAGAGATCACTAGGGGGGATGTCAAGTGTGTCTCTCCCCCAAACCGCTTCCCCTGGGGCTGCACATACCCGTGGTCACGGCCCTCAAGGCCTCTCCCTTGGCCCCCCCACCCCCCCTTGCTCCCTTCCCTCTAATTCTCACAAGCTGTTTTCTTTAGGCCTGGGGAACTGGCACACACTTTAATGGCTCTGCGGCCTGGGGTTTTTCCCCTAGTCTCTCATTAGCCTCCTGGTTGGGGGTGCCATGGGCCTGAGACCAAAGAACATGCCAGGGAACCACACAGCCGAGACTTTGGGGGCAGAGAAAGGGCAACTCTCTTGCTTTGGAAAACCTAGTATCCTAGAGGTCACCCTGTGAAACCCTCCATTAATGTCCCCCTCGGGTGTCAGAGGGGTCACCTAGCTGTGGACTTCAGGAGGTGATGGCACCTGGTGGCAAAGGTCACAGGCTTCGGTTCACTTTCCAGCTGTCCCTCAGATAAGTCACTGAACTCTCCCAGCTGTTCTGTGAAGTAGGACCATATCGTGGGGGCAGTGGCCGATGGACTTGGCCGTGGGAAGTGATGGTAGGTGGTTAACAAGTGCTAGACACTCTGGTTTTTAAGAGGTGCCTGGGAGTTACTATCGTCACCTGCTCCACACCTGTTGGGTCATCTTCCCCAGCCTGGGGGACCCCTCTGTTCTGCCCCTCAAGGTGTCAGAGACTCTCTTCCCAAGCACCCCTGCTTCCAAGCCCTGACAAGCGAACCTGTCCGTGCTGAACTCCTCCAGTCCTGAGCAATGGGTACCTCAGCCGTCCTCATCTGCCAGTGCACATCCTCCCTACTGGCCAAGGGGACTGCGAGCAAACCTCCCACCCCGCCCACACCCACAGAGGGCCACCTCACCGGCACGTCCTTCCTCCTCTGCCTGCCCCGCAGCCCCCCAGGGCAGCCACCTCCACAGATGCACACTCCCAACTCACCAGTCCATGACACGGATCCTCATTTTTTCACACATGGAGGGAAACTGAGGAGGGAAAAGGAAGTAAGTTGAGAATGGGCCTTTTAAAGAAAATGGCACCCCACCTTAGACAAGCCCAAGGTTCTTGCAGGATGCTAGGGAGACAGGGAGCCCAGAATTCACACACACACACATACACACACACACACACACACACACACACACACACACCCCCATACCCATAAAGTCCCAAGGGCAGGGGTGAGGGTGTGGAGTTGCATCTCACCATTGCAGGCAGTGTGATGCTCTGATTCCACTGGGGGTTGGCTGTCTTCTCCAGGATCTTGCTGCAGAGCTAGGAGACACAGAGAGTGGGGGATGGAAGTCCCTAAGGATCTGAGGTTCCACTGTACTAGCCAACAACCATTCCTTGCTCCTAATGCTAGGCAGTTCCAGGGCCTTAGAACCTGGTGCTTCAGGCTTAGACACAGAGTCTTGTCGACCCAGAGGTAGAGGGAAGCAGGCCATCAGAAAGCCCAGTCCTTCTACCTTGAACTCATAGGGAACATGCTCCTCCCCCACCCCTCATTACAGCCCTTCCCAGAGGCCTCATAGCCTAGCACATTTCCTTCTCCCCATCATCTTAGATCACCTGCCAGTTTTGAAGACTTGGAGCACGGGACAATCAGAAAGGGGGATGGGGGAAAGATGAGGGGGCTAAGAGAGAAACTAAATTCACTGAAGATACAAACCCTATAAGCCACAGCCCATCTAAAGACCAGACTTGTCACAAACAAGAAACTTAGCGAGCATAGAAATAGATCCAAGCCAGGGGCTAATGAGCCAGCTATGTCCTTGAGGTCCCTGGAGAACACCAGACACCCCAGGGCGTCCGTACCCACACATGGGGACAGTGGATTCCATTTCAATTACATAGATTCTAGTGGGCTGGCATGTTCTTTTGCAGATCTCTTCCTATAGGCCCTGTACTGTGCACACACATCATGTTGTGTGTATGCTGTCTCATTTAATGAGCATCTGAGTTAGATCAGGGATTTCAGGTCCCCAGAGGTGAAGATAGAGTCACTATATCCCCTGTCTTCATCCCCTGACCTCCCACCACCAACTCTTATTCCCCTTCCTCCCTCCCTGTTATAAAAGAGGACTAGGCAAAGTGTGGCAGAGGATTTGCAGAGAGTAAGAAGGAAGGAAGGGGACAGCAATCAAACAATGGGCAAAGAAGAGAAGACAGCTCACAGGAATGGTAAAACCTAGAAAATGATGTTTCACTTCACTATTAATAAATGAACTATAAGCAAAACAGTGAGACATTACACAATCTCTCGTACATCAGATTAATAAACATCTCTGTAGGCTGATAACCCACTGTTGGTCAAGGCTGTAGGAAATTGCCCTCTCATACTTTGTGTAAGAAAATGAGATTGTTTTACTCCCTTATGGGGCAATTAACAACTATTAAAATTACAAGCATATTTCTGGACTTATCCATTCTACCTCTAGACATTAATCCTACACAAATACTTGTATGTAGACACAGTGACATGTGTGTGAGGTTACTTAATGCAGCCAATAGAGGATGGGTATATAGATTATGCTCCATCTATAAAATGGTATATTATGCAGCTCAGAAAAGGAATGTGAGCCTCTGTATACACAGAGATGAAACAGCCTCCAAGTTTTATTATGAAGTAGAAAGTCCAAAGTGCAAAGTTAGTGAATGTAATTTTCAACTATGGGGGGGGCCACAGGGTACATGCTGGTACTGAGGCTTGAAAACTTAAGGCCTGGGCACTGTTACTTAGCTTTTTGGTCAAAGCTGACTACCACTTGAGCCATAGCCCTACTTCCAACTTTTTGCTGATTAATTAGAGAGAAGAATCTCATAGACTTTCCTGCCCAAGATTGGCTTTGAATCATGATCCTCACATCTCAGCCTCCTTAGTAACTAAGATTACAAGTGGGAGCTACCTAACACAGCGTCTCCATGAAATGAGCTCCACTTTTGGCTTTTTGGTGATTAACTGGAGGTATAACCCCAGTACTCAGAATAAGAAGAATGCAGGAAGATTATGACTTAAGTTTATCCTGACATACATAAGACCAAAAACAACAAAAAAGAATATTGAAATTATATATACATACATATATGTACTGTGTATGTTTAGAATATTCATCTAATGGAATATTATACAATTATCAAAAAATTTCAGACTTCAATATGATGGCTCACATTTGTAATCTCAGCTATCACTAAGGCACAAGCAGGAGGATCATGATCTATAGCTTTCCTTGGGCAAAAGTCACAAGATCCTATCTGAAAAAAGGGGGTACAGGGCTGGTGGCATAGTTTAAGTAATAGAGCTCTTGCCTAGAAATTTTCAGGCACAGATTTCAAAGACAATTTAAGAACCCAAGGAAACAGTCAATGTTAAGAAGTAGTTTACAGACTGTGTAGACACCATTAATTCTCCAAGTAGTTTGACTCTCCAAGTGCATTATGAAAAATTACTGCCAGCCTTGGTCACATTCTGGTCAACTGGTCAACACATAACCTTGTTTTATATATATTGGGCTGAAGTTCATATTGGTGATTCATTCACATAAAACTCTTGGCATGAGCTCTGTGCCTTGCCAAATGAAGCTAACCCCGTAAGAGAAAATCACCAAAGAGTACTGCAATGCTGGGCTCTGAAGCCATTTTAAACAGTGAAATCATCAATGAAATGCAAGGAAAGCAAAAGAAATGTGGCACTAGATAGGCCACGAAAAGAAAAAGTCACATTTGTAATATTTCTATCTAAGACATCTGGAAGGGCACCACCTAGGGTTGAGGTTGTGGGGGACAGGAAAAACAAATCAAAGCGAGGCAGAAGAAAGCCACATGCTAACAAGCAAGAGTTGTGTCTGGGATAATGTGAATACAGAAATGTTTCATTTTCCTTTGCTTTGATTTGTTTTTCAATTCATAACAATGTGTTTTAGTCTTACAGTCAGGAAAAGAAGGGCTTCTTTAAAAACATTTTTACTGGCAGATTTTGTTGTACAAAGGAGTTTCATTGAAATATTTCCATAAGTACATACAACAGAAAAGGTTTAAAGCTTCACATAACAAAAAAAAAGTTTTAATGCCTCCTGGTTCTGTCCTACCACCCCTTCCTTCTCCCAGATGCAAAGGCATCTGTGAACACACACACACACACACACACACACACACGCACACACACACACACACACACACACACACACACACTGATCTATATTAGTAACTTGGCCAACTCATGTTTGGTTTACATCTTGAGTAACAGTGCCACCAAGTGTCCATAAGAGGAAATGCAAAGACATCCCAGTAGGATGGGTAGACAAATCCTGAGGCTTTTTAGACTCGAATATAATGAGGAACTCATTTCCCATGACTCATACCTGTAATATCATCTACTCAGGTGGCTAAGATTGAGAATCCAGGTTTGAAGTCAGTGGAGACAGGAAAGACCAAGAAACTCTTACCTCCAACTAATCACCAAAAAGCCAAAAGTAGAGCACATTTTTCATGGAGCCGCTGTGTGAGGCTCTAGGGAGTGAGCCAGCCAGAAGAGGTTCCCCATGGCCAGACTAAAATCATGTGAGGGGGGGGAATACATAATGATTGACTTCCATAGGCTGAAATAATTGGGCTGGGAATGTGACTTATGGGTACAGAACTTGCCTGGCATGCATGAAGCCCTAGCTTCAATTCCTCAGCACCAAACAGAAAAAGCCAGAAGCCTTGAGCAAAAGATGCTCAGGGACACTGCCCAGAAAAGGCCCTGGGCAAAGATGTTGTTTACATAAAAATGCCAGTTAATAGAGAAAAACGAGGTGATAGTGAGAAACCTGCCCTCTTATTGAGGCAGAGGTCTATGGATGGCTAACACATCAGTCATAGAGCACAAAAAGGTGACATTTTCCAAAAAGGGACGTATTCTTTACCTGACTTATACAACAGTAACCCCTCTACACATCACCTTTATAATAACAATTTAAAAAAATAAAGAGTGGGGGCCAGCAGTTTGGCCTAGTGGTTAAAGTGCTTGCCTAGCATGCACAAAGACCTGGGTTCGATTCCTCAGTACCACATACATAGAAAAAAGCCAGAAATGGTGCTGAGGCTCAAGTGATAGAGCTCTAACCTTGAAAAAGTCCAAGGACAGTGCTCAGGCCCTGAGCTCAAGCCCACACTGGCAAAAGAATAAAAATAAAAATAAAGAGTGCTAAGAAGCAGATCATCTTCCTAGAGCCAAGATATCACTCCCAAGGACTTCCCGTCGCCAAAGGGGGACTATTTACTTCTGCCAGGGGGAGGTCTGGAGACACTCCCTAACCAAGGGATTAGATGATGATCACGCTGGCAGACACCAGATAGTGTACTTCCTGTGCTACAATATACTATACGGAACTTCACCTGTGACGAATTCTTAGCAAAAATAATAATAATAATAAATTTAATTTAATTTTTTTTAAAAAACCTCATTGGGATCTAATTGAGTCTAAAATCCTAGCTTTAGTTGCCAGGAAATATAGGAAACACAGAATCAAGTTAAATAATAGCGTAAGGAAAGCAGAGAATCCAGAGATTGGGTAAATTGCATGGACTCTCCCCCAAAAAAGCAGTGCCATATGATAAGAAAAATGTCAGGCAGGAGCTGTTCATCATCATGAAGAGAGATGGCTGGGCATGGGGGTGAGCATGTAGGAAGTCAAAAGCTTCATGTGGTGTATTCTTTTGTAAAAAGAAGAAAAGAAATGCATTCACTCTACCTTTGATGGTGGTATCCCATTAAGATGGAGGTTCCTGGAGTGGAGAGGCTGGAGTCAGGAAAGATGACTCCGGTAAGCCAGCCACTGTAATCCTAGCTATTCAGGAGGCTAGCACCTCACTCTGTCCTGTGCTGTCTAGGGCTTGTTCACAGGACCCCAACTACCCCCCTGCAATAGGTTGCTCCTTACCATTTTCCCAGCAAAGTTAACCTCCACGAAGGGGTCCACCAAGTTCTTCTTATTACTGTCAAAGCCAAAGATCTGTTTCACGTTGTCCATCACAGCATCGTCCACTGGGGAGAAGATCAGACTGGTCACTGCCCATCGAATGCCCCTTCTAGGCTCCAACTTTCATCCATCTGTCTCTAATCAGCCTGGGACTTCCTGGGTGAGACACTGTGTGTGGTCCTCATAGAGGGCCCAGCCCAGACACTCTCAGAACAGTAGCTTCTAATACACTGAGTAGCAGGAGTGTCTCACATCTACAACCCAGCTACTCAGGAGGCTGCAATGGTAGAATCTGTCCTAAGCTGGCCCCAGACAAGAGTATAAGACCCTACCCAAACAAAGTAACATAAAAAAGAGCTGGAGCCATGGTTCCTGTGGGCAAGCACCTGCCCAACAAGCACAAGTTCAAAACTTTAGTATTCCCCACCCAAAAACCCCTCCATATTTCATTTGTATGTCATTAAAACATAAACACTCAAACACCCTTATGAAAATGTGTAACAAGAACCTATGTGGCAGATATTCTTCCCATTCTACTGTATGATGACTGGCTGCAATGCTAACACTGCTCTGAAATAGTGGTTCCCAACCCAGTCCCCTGGGGAACATTTAAACAACACCACCCTGTGAGTCCTACCCCATCCCAAGTTAATCTGAAAGGCTGAAGGTGGGGTCCTGGCCTCTGACCTTTCTGAAGCCCTCTCTAGGTGGTTCTGTGAGGCTAGGAATACCTCTGTGGCTCTGGGATATTCAGTGTAACTGTGTGTTTAGTAAACCCTGAACTAGCTTTCCTAGGAGGGTAAGGAGAAAATCACAAGGGACTTGTGACTGACTAGCTCCTTGGGACATGGGACATTCTATGCTGAAACCAGGTCGTCCTAGGTAAATAGGGTTGGTGAGTCATGGAGCTGTGTTTATCATCTGTGCAGATCTCAGAAGTTCTTCATGCAAACCCTCCCAACACTGCAGCCAGTGCCCCCCGCCAGAGCCTGCCCACATCCAGTTTCCACAGAAGAAAAGGAAATCGGTGAGCTCCATCCTGCCAGCAGATGGCGCTGCCTCCCCCAGTGAGCCCCATGAAAACAGCCCTCAGAGTGGCCTAAAAGGGCCTGGTAAGGCCAGGGGACACTGGAGGAGAGTCCAGGAAGCACTGGGACTCTAGTGCTTGTAGCTCAATGCTTGTATCTAACTCTGCCTGTATGTGTTTCTTTCCAGTAAATTCTGATTGTTGAGTTTGGGAGTGTAGCTCAGTGGTAGAGAGCATTAGCAATTGTGAAGCCCTAGGTTCAACTCCCAGTACCACCAGGAAAAGAAATTCTGATTGCTTAACTATCAAGACAGGAAGGGAACAAACAAATAAAAACCCTAGGCAACTTAAGGAGGGTTGAAGCATCATCCAGACAGCAAAAAGGAAAGCCAGCTGGCACTGGTCTCTAATAGACTCCCCTTTTAGAGGCTGACAGGCCAAGCAAAGACAGGGAAAGAGGGCAGTCCTGTGGTGGAGAAGGGGGGTGTAGCAGGAATGGAACCAGGGACCCACAGCTGGAGAAACAAACTTTGTTTCCTTCCCCCAGGCAGCAGACTTTGACCTGGCTTGGGTCGACCTTCACCATGGGCCAGCAGAAGCCTCTGGCAGGCCTGGATGCCAGAGTGGGTGCCACACTCACTCTGTGGTAAGTCCTCGGCCCTGAAGAGCTTCAGGCAGAAGTGGGCTCCTCGAAGGGCCACACCTGTTGGTCTGAGTAGGTTGCTTTCGATGTCCTCCTTGTCTTCCAAGGGGTCTTTTCTGTCCAGCTACAATGCAAAACAAACATAGCTCCTCCTGTTGTCTTTTTTCAATGTATTTTTCTTCTATTTTATTATCTTAAAGAAGTTGTATAAAGGGATTTCAGTTCAATGGGTATAATGTATCAATACCACCCCTTTCTTCCTTCTCTCCCATCCCTCCAACCTCACCCATCCTCTCAAGTTACCTAGTTACCTGTTTAGTTCCATATTTACACATGTATACTGAATATCATAACTGTATTCACCCATCCTTCCCCTCTTTATCTTTCCTCTTGCCCTTTCACTCTACTTCTAACAACACATTTCAGCCTTCTGGTATTCAATCTGTTAAACTACGTTAATTGTTTGACGGCATTGTACCATCACAATCCTCCCCTGCACGTACCATACTTTAATCAGTATGATTGTGTTATACACATATGACCCTGTACATGTTTCCATGTACATTCATAATTTAGATCCATCTTCCACATATGAGAGAAAATGCAAGCACTTTGTTTCTC